>NC_030685.2:64956547-65556547 GCF_000004195.4 Xenopus tropicalis | reverse complement strand
GAGTGTTAAAAACTTAAGAAAGCAGAGAGCATGTTATTGAAAGGATTGGCGCATCGGTTAAGCTTTACCTATTTGACTAACTATCTCTTTAGCTTCTAGCAAATCCAGAATAGAAAGATTCCTTCCTAACTACGGAATGGAGAGCAAATCATATATTGGAACAAAACTGTATGATTCATTTCAATTTGCTTTGTTTTCACTGGTTTGTATAAAAGTTGCAGTTTTAGACTTGGCTAAGTTGCCTCCATCTATTGTCTGGTTAGCATTAGCAGAAACAATCCTCCAAATATTCTGAACAGGCAGATACCATCAATCTATGTCTGTATCGTAACTCCCCAATATATAGGCTTATGCTTAGTGTACCTTTAAGGGATACCCTTGTTTTCTTATGAAGGTTTATTGATGACTGTCTCATTGTAAGGACATCATATATTAATGCAAAGTGATGGGCTAATGGATAACTGTCATCCTAGCTTTGCTTTCTAGTTCCATTTCTCATTTTGTGAGGCTAAAACTGCTCTGTATATTCTTGCTAGAACCGTATTAGTAGTGCACAACCTCCCCTCCCATGAGCCTATGCCCCTTTTAATATAGGTCAGTATATTGCTCCCCTCCTCTCTAGCTGAATGGTAGCGCTTGCTATGGCTACGTCTATTTCATGCAAATCTAAGTAATCCTAGGTCCTTCTTGTTCCTTCTGCATCAAGATTTCTCCCAAACCCCTCCTAAACCCTATAAGGGGACTGCTGTACCAGCTGCCAACTGCCGCACCATGAGGTACATGTGTTTTATCATAAACATGGCAGCCACCTGCGTCGGTAACATGATGAGAAGTACAGATATAATACAGTGAGAGCAATGTGAACAGATCAGTTTACTATTTTCTGCAAATATATAATTAAAAGCACCTGCTCTAAAGGAACCAGGGTGAAATTGAAGGTGATTGGTTATTTAAAAGAACATTAAAATAATATTAATTATAGTATTTTTTATTTCATAAATAACAATATTGTTTGCTATTTAATTGCAAATAAATTGCTATAAAATGTAAAATGGAAAGGCCAAGGCCATTGTTTACAATCTACATATAAAATTGCCATAGTTTTTTGGTGTTTAGCAATTTTTATTTTTTGTCCCATCAGGGTGCATTGCATTTTTCTTTGCAATCTG
Organism: Xenopus tropicalis; assembly: GCF_000004195.4. Taxonomy (NCBI): domain Eukaryota; kingdom Metazoa; phylum Chordata; class Amphibia; order Anura; family Pipidae; genus Xenopus; species Xenopus tropicalis. Next base: position 65,555,378 of record NC_030685.2, on the reverse strand, counting down.
TCCATGTTTGGCAAGTGTTGTCATTATCAACAATCAGGCAAATTCCCAGTGTTCTTCTAGTGCAGTGATCCCCAACCAGTGGCTTGTGAGCAGCATGTTGCTCACCAACCCCTGACTTCCTGACTTGGGGGCAAGTTTTGATTGAATAAAAACAAGATTTACTACCAAATAAAGCCCCCTGTAAGCTGATAGTGTGCATAGAGGCTGCCTAATAGCCAATCTCAGCCCTTATTAGGCACCTCCATGAACTTTTATGGTGCTTGTGTTGCTCTCCAAGTCTTTTTACATTTGACTGTGGCTGATGAGTAAGAAAGGTTGGGGATCCCTGTTCTAGTGAATAATGTATTCTGTATGCAGGAGGATTTAGCATACATAAGTTTACTTATAGCAGTTGTGAGTCTTAAGAGATAACGGTACCCCTCCACCACCATTTGTGTTTTCTAGTATAACATCAGTCTATGACTTTGGCAAGGTATGTTAAAAGGAGGATTGACTTGACAGAAGGGCCAGCACCTAGAAAGTAGCATGGGGGTATTAAGGTAGAGCATTCAGGGGCAGCGTTAGCTCAGTTTGGCCACCCAAGTAGAAGGCCAAATCTAGATGATCTCATGATATGATCCCAGGTCTAATGTTTTGTTAAGGTCCCCATACACGGGCCGATCCGCTCGCTTGTCGATGTCGCCAAGCGAGTGGATCTTCTCCCGATATCCCCACCTATGAGTGGGCGATATTGGGAGAATCCAGGATAATTAGATGGTTTGGCCCTGGGGCTGGCTGATTTGAGGCCAGATATCGGTCGGCCAGGCCCGTCGGGAGTGCCCATACATGGGCCGATTAGCTGCCGAATTGGTCTAAGGGACCGATATTGGCAGCTAGAATCGGCCCGTGTATGGGGACCTTTACCCATTGGAATCAGACCTTTTTGGTAGATGACCAAATCCACTAGCTAATGACCACTAGCTGCTCCTGTTAATAGCTAATGAGCCCTAATCAGATCTTCATTTTGAAGGCCATAATTTCTTTACTTATGCTGAACACTTGTCAGACAGTAGTTTCAAGGTCACTGGACAGTGTGATCTCAGGCTACAGTCACCTGACAAGTGCTTATACAATTGCAGAGGAGGGAAATTTATGGCATTTAGGAGCTGCTTCTTGAGCTATCAAAATGCAGAGGCGCTAAGTTCTTATAGTCACCCCTTGGTGCAACATGTTTGGTGTACAAAGAAAAATAGTGGGGAAAGCACCTAAATGAATCCAATGTGCTATTGTCCAAAAAAATCAGAAAATACACTTCAACAAGGTGGTAATAGGATGTGATGACTTTATTTTCTGCCTCCCGATAATGCTTATACATCTTTGTACATTTCCTGAAGGGCGGCTGATTCTAATATTATTAGTGTTGCTCGGAATGCTTCCTTCTGCGTCAAACGGTCCTTTTTTTCTCCATTCATTTCTTTCGTCAAGTAATTCCACAAATTGATATTTTCTCTTTAATGTAAATCAGATTAAACCCAATAAATTTTCCACTCTTGAGAAAAACAGTAAATGACATTAAATAAAAACGAGACTCGAGCCTGTTATCGCTTGAAAAATAATTTGTATGAATACAATTTTGGTAGCGTGAAATGCGTTTTCCTCAATTACAGATATTTAACAAATGCTTTCCGCTTTGTTGGCCCAGTAACTTCCATAAATATGAATACTGCATTCGACTTCTCTTAGTTTGACATCAGAATTTCAATATTTTAATATTTGGCCCAATGGACCGTGCCAGTATCACTTTATCAAACTGAAAGGAGTGCCGTGCATGGGAAAGCCACTTGAACAGACTGAATGGACCACAGTGATGTTTTTCTAGCAAATGTAGCCAGTGGCGCACAGCAGGATCTCTTTAGAAGAGCAAATGGGACAGACATAAGATTCTCTTCAATGTCATATGATTTGTTTCAAGGCACAGTAGACCAGAAAAATTAGGTATATGCATTATGTACTGGTGGGACCATAAATGAAAAAAGTATAAAATAAGGAAAAAAAATCAGGGTATGTAAAATAGAGGTTTCACTGTATTTGAGGGATGTGCTACATCAGGAAAACTCATTTCTTTTCTTTTTTTTTCCTATACCAAATATTGATACGCGTGGAGTTCTGGAAAGCTGTATGCCTAAGGCAGCATCTAGGGTGTCAAACACCTCCTTCCAGTATGATGCTAGTGCAGTACATTCCCAGACCATATGAATAAAAGTGGCATGTTGCATACTGCATCTGGGGCATTCAGAGGGGGATTCCAGGAATATCTTATGTAATTTGGCCGGGTAGTAATAGGCTCTGTGTGAAACGTATAGTTGGATCATACGGTCTAGGAAAACTCATTTCTAAATATATTGAAAACACACTGTTTTTGTAAATAGTCTTTATTTTGTATTTAATGTACCCAGATAAGACAGTTATGAATTTGACCATAACCTCTGTACATTATTAATAAATGGGAGCTGCATATTGCTTGGCTTAACTCAGTCCATGACAACTAGGGATGTAGCGAACCTAAAAAAAAAAGTTCGCGAACATGTTCGTGAACTTACACCAAAACCCGCGAATATTCACGAACTTTGCGAACCCCATAGACTTCAATGGGAAGGCAAACATTTAAAAACTAGAAAAGCCATTTCTGGCCAGAAAACTGATTTTAAAGTTGTTTAAAGGGTGCCACGACCTGGACAGTGACATGCAGGAGGGGGATCAAGGGCAAAAACTTCTCTGAAAAATACTTTGTTGGCACAGAGTTGCGCAAAAAACGCAAGCTATTCTAGTGAAAATACGCGGCTTTTTTGCTATGTCGCGCTAAACACCATGAAAACGGGATTTGCGGAAAAACACCATGTGTGACTTGTGCTGCGTATTGTACAATACTTTTGCGACGATAAAAAACGCGGCGGAAAACGCGGCGCGAACCCAAACTGCGAACATACGATGAAAGTTCGCGAACATACGATGAAAGTTCGCGAACATACGCGTTCGCGAACACCCGATGTTCGCGCGAATTTGTTCGCCGGCGAACAGTTCGCTACATCTCTAATGACTACATCTAATTATCTGCGTTAAGGCTCAAAACAGGAATATTTTTGCATCCACTGGCATAACTATAGAGAAAGCAGAACCCGTGGCCATGGGGAGCCCAGACCTAAGGGTCCACTTACTCTATAGTTAAGAAAACTATATTCTGGACTGGGATACAGAATAGGCCCTGGCATTTCAAGTACACAGAGGCCCAAACAGCCCAATAAATAGTGAGTGTCTATGGCAACTTACAGCAGCCCCTCTGGCAATTGCCAAAACCCACATATACAGCATATACAATCCATAACAACTTAAAATGGAAAACAAAGATTTACGGAATGATAATTGGTGCTTAGTATCTTAGTGACTAATGTGAACAAATGCAGCATTATTATTATTATTTAGGTGCAAGGGAGCCTGTTCTTGGCACCTGTTTTTTTTGCACCATTTATGCCCAGGGTTCAAACCATGCCATGCACCAGTATGAGAATTGTTTTCCAACAGTGGAAACCATTTAATGGAGTGCAAATGTTATGACTCCATGACCCCAAAACCGACACCAATGCTGTTGCCATGCAGTTAACAATGGGATTTTTAGAATTACAAGTATAGGATCCAGACTTGTGATCTGGGGTTTTCTGGATAAAAATTATTTCCATAATTTGGATCACCTTAAAAGTCCCTTTTAAGAAATGGATTATGCAGTTCTATTTATTTATATGAAGCATAGAATTCATTAGGTAGGCATTATAACCCTTATAATACCAATGAATGCAAAGGCAACCCACATATGGCTCAAATCACCGAGGTTCAGTGAGGTAATTTATTGCAATCATTTCATATTGTGCCCATTGTAGTTATCCTTCTAGAGCAGAGATCCCCCAACCATTTTTACTCGTGAGCCACACACATATGTAAAAAGTTTTGGTGAGCCACACAAGCATTAAAAAAGTTCTTTAGGCAAATGTGGACTGTGATTGGCTATCTGGTAGCCCCATGTGGACTGCTAGTCTGCAGGAGGCTCTGCTTGGAGTAAAACTGTGTCTCTGTGTTTCCAAAACTTGCCTAAAAGTCAGAGATTTAAAAATGTACACCTAGTTTGAGGCTCCCCAACAAGCCACTGTTGGGGATCACTGTTCTAGAGGCACTCATTTTGTTGACCATGATATCTGCAATGGTTGAAACAAGGAGCCAGGGCTGTGGCACACAATATACAACTTAATAGAGAAGTAAAACAAAAAGGAAGATTAAGTAAATAAAGCGTTAGATTGTTTGAGAAAGCAGGAGAACATTATTGGGTAAAAAGTGAATGTCAAGGAAAGAGAAGAAAATAGTTTTGGAAAGTAAGAAGGATTTTGCAAAGTGGGCAAAGAATGCACATTTTTGGTTTTGGCAGAAGAACATGACAAACAGAGAATAAAAGAGCAATAGGAAAAGCAATATGGAAGCTCCTACCTGTATGCAAAAATGCAACTAGGCAGGAAAAAATGGTTGTCCATATAAGATGCTTGTACTTTATTGTCCATATAAAGGAATTAAATAGCTATAATTACTTTTAAATGCCCTGTATTTTCCCTTTAGGCAATCAATAAGCCAGGCCGTATTTTCTCACTTGCAAAATGATGTTGTGATGTAATATTTCCATTTAAACTCTGGATCTTCGACTGCCAATAATTACCAGCACAAATACTGAGTGTATTGCCAAGGTGTTTGTTATACTATTAAACCTTCATCTTCATTTCAGAGAGCGAGCTGAACGCACAAAAGCACAGCAGCGCAAATTAATGTATCAAAACACCCGACTTTATTGCTCATAAATGATTCATTACAAAACTAATGTGAAGTGCCCAAAACAGCCTGCCTGAAATGCTTTTCTGCTTAATATTTTATTCTTATAAATGTTAAACCACACAGCCCATTTATACAATTCCTAGAGCAAATGCAGCTTTGTTGTTTAACACCAGTAGTTTAGGATCGGACCTTCCAGTTACTTTTCATGCTGCTCACATACAGTACAGCGCTCCATTTTATAGGGATATGGCACGGTAGTTTTCATGTCAGGATCTAAAACTGCAGCACTGAATCTTGGACAAGTTACATATTTATTCTATTATGCTAGAGACTTGTGCATCTGTTCCAAGTAGAACCTCGGCCAGTGGCTAGCTTCCTAGCTACCTGAACTTCCCTATCATATATACAGGTATCGGACCCCTTATCCGGAAACCCGTTATCCAGAAAGCTCCGAATTACGGAAAGCCCATCTCCCATAGACTCCATTTTAATGAAATAATTCAGAATTTTAAAACTGATTTCCTTTTTCTATTTAGAAATAAAAAACTACCTTGTCATTGATCCCAACTACGATATAAATAATCTTTATTGGATGCAAAACAATCCTATTGGGTTTAATTAATGTTTTATTGATTTTTTACTAGACTTAAGGTATGGAGATCCAAATTGCGGAAAGACCCCTTATCCGGAATACCCTTGGTCCTGAGCATTCTGGATAATGGGTCCTATACCTGTATATGTATATATATATACAGAAAATAATAATCATCCGTGACCAGCACACCCTTCAATGCTTTATCAAAAATTTATTGAAAATATATTGTTTAAAACCATATACCTATATATATATATATATATATATATATATATATATATACCTATAAACAGGACCAGCACACCATTTCACAGCAATTCTTTTATTTATTCATTCACCGTTCGTTCCAAATTTTCTGTCCCTCCTGGGACCTTTATCCAAATCCTTGATAAAGGTCCCAGGAGGGATCGAAACGCTGGAACGCACGGTGAATGAATAAATAGAAGAATTGCTGTGAAATGGTGTGCTGGTCCTGTTGATAGGTATTTACATATTTTGACTTCAGCACCCATCTGTTAAACTGGTTTAGAGTGCGGACACACAGCTTGACTTTATATATATATACTGTATATATATATGTAACAGCTCTTCTCTTTCTGCATCATTTGAAATCCTGGCAGGGGAGGAGGGACTAAAACTTACAGCAAGCAGCAACTACCGTGCATAACTCACAATATGATGTGATGTGCTGATATCACATGTGCAGGGAATTGTGGGATTGGGAGGATTCAGGCTGAAGGCAGGCTGAGGAAAGTTGACTACTGTTACATTTTATTTGAGTCTCAAAGTAGTCAGCCAGATCAGCAGGGGAACAGGGGGCCGGGCTTAGGGAACTGTTCCAAACCATATTTATTTTGCATTTTTAAACAAAAAATGTACAATCATACAACTAATAAACATCATGTGGTTCTGCATCATGTTGTCCTGGATTGTGTTTATACAAGACAGCGTGTACAATAACATTAACATTCGACCTGGTTTGGGTTGGTAATCCTAGTGGGAAGAGTGCCACGTAGCCCGTAAGGGGGGGGGGGGGATAAAATTAATTAGTAGCTTCTATCCAGTTTCTCCAAATTTTGTCATACTTCTGGGGACACCTCCTGACTGTGTATGTAAGTTGAATCAGGGGGAGTAGCGCTCTGATGAGATTTAACCATTTATCTATTGTGGGAGGGGATTGTGCCATCCAGTAGGCATTTTCTAGCATAGAACAATAGACTTCGAAATAAGGTTCTAATATAAGCTGTTGGGGTAAGGTCATCAACCACTCCCCGTAGACAGACCTTGGGTGTTAGGAGGTTTGGGAAGGAGGATTTTTCTTGGATGTAATCCATTACTTGTGTCCAATAGGATTGGATAGTCTGGCACTGCCAAATGAGATGCATGTAGTTTGCCTCTGGGGCATTGCATATGGGGCGTTGGGGTGATTCACGCCTATTAATGCAGAATAATCTCAGAGGGGTTAAATGGTGTCTGTGTATGATCTTAAATTGTATCAGCCTGTCTCTATTTGAGACAAGGTAGTCATAGGCCCTATCAGTGGCTTCATCCCAGTCATCATCATCAAAACCATATTATTACATTAACAATCATGAAATGGCTGCATATTTTTTAATTGATATACATTGCAAAGTTGCTTAAAATCATGTTTACTTTTCAAAAAGCTCAAGTTGTGTTTGGGTGGAGTTGCCCTTTAGGCCTTGCCCAAGGTTCAGAGGGCAGATGGCAATGGCCATTAATGTAAGTGCAGCAGGTAACTGCATAACTCTAAGGGGGAGAAATTTAGTATTGTCATTGAAGCCAATATAGTTATACAAGAACAATATTTAAATAGGCTTCAAATAATAACTCAGGCTAAGTGTGATTTGTGTGTATGTATGTATGTAGCACAGGTTGCTCACTGTGTCAAGTATATTAAAAAAAATACTATTATGTTTAATTAATATTAACATTATTCTTTGATTATAACAGATTTTACCTGGGGCCCACTGGAGAATGTGACCCGAAGGTCCCCACAGTGCACCTCAATAGCTGCCGCCAAGACCCAACCAACTTCAACCCCACTGACGTGCCCATGGCAGCAGGGCTCACCTGAATACCTACAGTTCCCAGTGGGCCAGCCTGACCCTGGAGATAAAATCATCTGTAATGTGTATTCATTCAAATTGTCTTTTGAACTTGGTTCATTATAAGACATTGCTGCGAAGGAGGCTGATAAATATGATCCTATCCCTTTAATTAACCTGGCCTATTCAATTCTATATTGGTCAGGATACAGCAAAATTATGTCTAATGCTTAGATACAAAATGGGAATTAAAAAGATACAATAAACTCTTTCAGAAAAAAAGAAGTGGGAGATGATTTATACAAAACCTCAACGTCTTATTGGTACTGTGCCCCAAATCAGATTTAATGTAATATTAAGCCTGACTCCATTACAAACGCTATTTGCCTTTGTTGCCTGCAACATGCTCCACCTTGATGAAATATGTATGGGGCAGATAATGAGACCTGTTATCCAGAATGCTCGGGACCTGGGGTATTCCAGATAAGGGGTCTTTCAATAATTTGGATCTCCATACTTTAAATCTTCTAAAAAATTATTTAAACATGAAATAAACCCAACATGATTGTTTTGCCACCAATATGGATTTATGTAGCTCAGTTAGGATCACATATAAGGTACTGTTTTATTATTACAGAGGAAAAGGAAATCATTTTTTATAATTATTATTTAAATGGAACCTATGGGAGGCAGCTCTCCCTTAATTCAAAGCTTTCTGGATAATGGATAACAGATCTCAAACTTGTATAACAATGTGTAAAATAGTGGTGCTGGAATACATTACATATGACACATGCTATGCTACATACACTGCACTGTGTACAATCACATACGTTAATAAAGGTTATTAAGTTTTGTAAAATAAAAAATCAGTGTAAATTTGCATCACTTTTTTTAATGCCACTTTTACTTCTCCTCCTGAACTTGTCTCCTTGACTTTATTGGGTTAAACCAGGTCTGCAGGGGTGTAAAATAAAGTAAGGTTACAAGAATATCAAAGAAAATGCTAGAGAATCTACCTGGAAGGGCTGCATTGATTGTAATTGGTGTAATTACATTAGTGTGCAATCAGTGCAGCCCAACTACATGCAGTTTTTAGAAATGTCTGAAGTAAATAATGGCCCATAGAGTCACGCCCTACTTATATTACTGGCGAATGTGCCAGTGATGGCCTGTACAGGTGGATTAATCACAAAGCATTAGGCTCCCATAGACCTATTTGGTCAAGGAAAACAATGTGGTTTGGCTCAGACACTCCCTCCCTACAGGGTTGGCTCTAACTACAGATCAAACACTAGGAGAGCTGACTCTATTTGCTTGGCTGTAAAGCAGCTATTTATACAAAGGGCTCAAGATTCTGTAGCAGCCCCCATATGCAAGGCCCGCCCAGAACATTAGCAGTGACATTGGGGGCTAGTCTGCGTACTGCTCCCAGGCCACCTACCTCCTATCACCGCTAGTAATTTAATTTGTCAGCTTTAGCATTCATTTACTCCTCAGTGGAGACCCACAACTCACCACTTTGTTGGTTGAGAGCGCTAGCCTCTGCAGTCATTGCTTAATTGGAGTCTTCAATCACTGTCTCTCCAGCAGTTGCTACACCTGCAACTTCCAGCATCATCTAGTAGCCCTTGACTTTCATCCTCACCCTTGATCATGGTCCACATTGCTCAACAACATCTGTGTTCTTCCTTTAAATCAATTGCAAATAAGTTAAGATCCTTGTTATTTCAGCATTTATTATTTTTATTTAGCGAACATACATTTCCTGAGCTAATATCCTTATTATATTGCATCAGTAGGGAGTGGATGGGAAGTGCATAGTAACCTTGTATGACAGCTTTGGCGAGAGTAGCCCCAACAGAACACATTTATGAAAGCAATTAAAAGCTGTAACCCATGCTGCTACAGAGGTGAAATGTAAATGTCCTTGCCTTTGTGTACTGGGAAATTTAATTGCACTTGTTATTTATTATCCGTCCCTTAGCAACCTCTATAAAATGAAAAGCAATGGTTTTTGAATTCATAGGGATTGGTCCATTGTCAATAGTAACTGTAAGGGTGTCAGATAATGCACATGCTACTTAAAGTTCATGTTATGGAGATCTTGGAGCCCGTAGCAGCCCTTAAGGGTGTTCCAAGAATAACTGTAAATCTAGTTCTTATGTATAGTTGCAACACACATTATTGCTGCTTGATGGGGATTTTGTCAGGGGTGTTTAGGCTAGGAGTGGTCAGCTTTGGATCCAAGATGGCGGCAACCATGGCTGCAATGTTACGTTGGCACGTTGCGTAGTGGCGCACCATGACATCATCACGCCGTGCTTTCACAATAAATAGATGCCAAAGACCTTGGTTCAATGCCAGAATATAGGTCTTTCACTTTAAAGTTCCTGGGTGCGTTTAAATTACTACTTTGAGTAGATCTGCCGGTTCTTGACTTTCTGCTTTGTTTCTGACTACGTTGATTGCTCCCAGCCATGATCTTTTGAGAGACATGTTTAACCTCTTGGATACTGCGTATTGGATTTTCTGAATTTAGCTTCCTCCTTGGTCCTGACTTCAACCCCAATAGAGGCCAACGGGCCCTGATATATATAAACCCAAAAAAGGAAATGATACAAATTACATTCATTTTCTTTTTTAGTTTCTAAGATATTTTCAGTTTAGACTGCTAATACCAGGCTTTTGACAGAAAAGGTCGCTGACACTCTTGGCTTCATAGAGAGCTAAAGCCTGCCTAGCAGTATAAAACCCTCTGAAACAGCTAATATCTCAGAAAACATTAAAAATAGAAAATGAATTTAAAATGGCACAATGGTGCTCACAGAAGCACCCCGAGTAAGTTTAAGATCCTCTTTAAAAATGTAAATGAAAATACATTCATTAGTATCATTAATCAATGAGAAATGTGTCTGGGGCTAGAAGACAAGGTCATTTTTTACATAGTTACCCAAGCATTCTAACATCATTGTCTATAATATAGGGCAGTGCCAGAAATAAGAACAGCCCCTTAGTAGTGACGGGATTTCATATACTATTAGGGCAGTGGCAGACGGGGAGATTAGTCGCCCCGATAGAATGTATCGGCTACAATGTAAATTGCCTGTGGGATGGCATAAGCGTCGCTGCGATGTCTTGATGTCGACCAAAGTTGTCTTGAGAGACACTGCCCTTAACCCTTTAAGTGCCAAGGGACGTAGATTCTACGTCCCAGGTACCAAGGGACCAAAGTGCCATGGGACGTAGAATCTACGTCCAATGGCACTGTCGGGTTTACAAGCGCTGCGCTCGCTTTTAAAGCAGCGCAGCGCTTGTAAACCCCTCAGATCCCCCTAGGCAACGAGCAGAGCAGCACATACATACCGATCCGGGTCCCCCAGCCGCACCGATCGCGTCGCCAGCCAATGACAGCAGTGGACACGCGTTGATGACGTGTCCACTGCTGTCCCTTTAAATAGCGCCGCCTACTGTCGGCTCCCTCACTCCTGCTGCGCACTTTGGACAAGATGGAGCTCCCCTGCTGCCTTCCTGCTGGATTGATCGCCCCTGATCGCCCCTGATCGTCTGCCTGCCTTGGGTAAGCTGAACTACAACTCTCTACCACTGTTTATTTTGCTTATTTCTATCTCAACTGTCTAAAAAATTTTTTTTTTTTTTTTTTTGCATTTTTTCTTCTATCTTTGTCATTATTACACTTTTGTACACATACACACTTATTTACAACTTTCCCAAGCACACACAGACACTTACACACACACTTACACTTACACTTTTTTTTTTTTTTTTTTTTTTTTTTCTTTCTTTCTTTTCTTTTCTTTCTGTCTTTGCTTTCTTTGGCAGTCTTTTTTTTTACTAAAACTTTATTTCTGATCTTGCTCTATAATTATCTGATTTATTTGGTTGCATTTTAGTGTTTTTTTGGCATTTTCATAATTGATTTCTGTTTTTGAATTATTCTATTGCACTGTAACTTTTTGTATTGCTATTGGGTGCTGAATTTGCAGTGACGTTGGTGGATCCAGGGCTCTGACCACCGATTTCATTGCAATTATTGTTCTTCTGTTGGTTTAGGTGGTTTTATTGGATTTTACGGTGTTTTATCTTTGCATTGTTCTTTATTGTGTGTTTAGTGCCCCCAAAAAGGTTGCTTTTGCAGTGACATTGGTGGATCCAGGGCTCTTACCGATTTCATTGCAACTATTGTTCTTTGATTGCTTTTAGTGGTTTTATTCCATTTGATTTCAGTTGTTCTAGAAAGGTCCAGAGGTGCTAAGATTGTTCTGGTAGTTTCTATTGCCAAGGGTTAGGCTGATGCCACACGAGGCGTAGGGCTGATTTTTTCAGCAAGTGGAAAAACGCTTGCCAAAAATTCAGCCCTACGCCTGCTACTTGTTCCTGCACCCGAATGAATGGGATACGCTCGGGTGCAGGCACGTGTAGCCGATATACGCATGAAAACGCGAGACTTTGCATTCTCACGCGTTTTCATGCGTATATCGGCTACATGTGCCTGCACCCGAGCGTATCCCATTCATTCGGGTGCAGGCAAAAAAAAAAGGGGTGCATAGAGTGCAGCCCCAATATTATGCATTTTCAGGTTTGGCGGCCATGTACTTATGTGCAACCAGACATAGGTATCGTTTTATTCAGGGGAACTTGCAGATTGATGGTTAGTAAGTTTTTGGTAGTTGCCATGGAGATTTTGGGGAGAAATCTAGGTTTTTTATCTGGTTTTTCCTTGATTTCTGACCAAAATCTAGGTTTGTATCTGGTTTTTCCTTGATTTCTGACCAAAGCGCTGACTTCTGCAAGGGACTGCGGCCACAATTTTCCATGTAGAAAGAGAAGAGTGGCGTCTCTGAATAGCTGAAGGTGTGCACTTTTCGTAAATATATAGATTGTGGGGGTTATCTCACAGGTAGGGGGGGTTAACACTGAAAAACTGCAGGTAGTGCACATAGAGCGCAGCCCCCAAAATTTCAACTGAAATTGCCCTTATGCATTGCCCCTGTTTGGGGGCATTTGGTGGCCACGTCTTTATGTGCACCCATACATATGGGGTATCGTTTTATTCAGGGGAACTTGCAAATTGAGGTTTAGTAAGTTTTTGGTAGTTGCCATGGAGATTTTGGGGAGAAATCTAGGTTTTTTATCTGGTTTTTCCTTGATTTCTGACCAAAATCTAGGTTTGTATCTGGTTTTTCCTTGATTTCTGACCAAAGCGCTGACTTCTGCAAGGGATTACGGCCACAATTTTCCATGTAGAAAGAGAAGAGTGGCGTCTCTGAATAGCTGAAGGTGTGCACTTTTCGTAAATATATAGATTGTGGGGGTTATCTCACAGGTAGGGGGGGTTAACACTGAAAAACTGCAGGTAGTGCACATAGAGCGCAGCCCCCAAAATTTCAACTGAAATTGCCCTTATGCATTGCCCCTGTTTGGGGGCATTTGGTGGCCACGTCTTTATGTGCACCCATACATATGGGGTATCGTTTTATTCAGGGGAACTTGCAGATTGATGGTTAGTAAGTTTTTGGTAGTTGCCATGGAGATTTTGGGGAGAAATCTAGGTTTGTATCTGGTTTTTCCTTGATTTCTGACCAAAGCGCTAACTTCTGCAAGGGACTGCGGCCACAATTTTCCATGTAGAAAGAGGAGAGTGGCGTCTCTGAATAGCTGAAGGTGTGCACTTTTCAGAAATATATAGTTTGCGGGGGTTATTTCACAGGTATGGGGGTGTTTAGACTAAATAACTGCAGATAGAGCACAGCCCCCCCTTATGCATTGCCCCTGTTTGGGGGCATTTGGTGGCCACGTCTTTATGTGCACCCATACATATGGGGTATCGTTTTATTCAGGGGAACTTGCAAATTGAGGTTTAGTAAGTTTTTGGTAGTTGCCATGGAGATTTTGGGGAGAAATCTAGGTTTTTTATCTGGTTTTTCCTTGATTTCTGACCAAAATCTAGGTTTGTATCTGGTTTTTCCTTGATTTCTGACCAAAGCGCTGACTTCTGCAAGGGACTGCGGCCACAATTTTCCATGTAGAAAGAGAAGAGTGGCGTCTCTGAATAGCTGAAGGTGTGCACTTTTCGTAAATATATAGATTGTGGGGGTTATCTCACAGGTAGGGGGGGTTAACACTGAAAAACTGCAGGTAGTGCACATAGAGCGCAGCCCCCAAAATTTCAACTGAAATTGCCCTTATGCATTGCCCCTGTTTGGGGGCATTTGGTGGCCACGTCTTTATGTGCACCCATACATATGGGGTATCGTTTTATTCAGGGGAACTTGCAGATTGATGGTTAGTAAGTTTTTGGTAGTTGCCATGGAGATTTTGGGGAGAAATCTAGGTTTGTATCTGGTTTTTCCTTGATTTCTGACCAAAGCGCTAACTTCTGCAAGGGACTGCGGCCACAATTTTCCATGTAGAAAGAGGAGAGTGGCGTCTCTGAATAGCTGAAGGTGTGCACTTTCAGAAATATATAGTTTGCGGGGGTTATTTCACAGGTATGGGGGTGTTTAGACTAAATAACTGCAGATAGAGCACAGCCCCCCCTTATGCATTGCCCCTGTTTGGGGGCATTTGGTGGCCACGTCTTTATGTGCACCCATACATATGGGGTATCGTTTTATTCAGGGGAACTTGCAAATTGAGGTTTAGTAAGTTTTTGGTAGTTGCCATGGAGATTTTGGGGAGAAATCTAGGTTTTTTATCTGGTTTTTCCTTGATTTCTGACCAAAATCTAGGTTTGTATCTGGTTTTTCCTTGATTTCTGACCAAAGCGCTGACTTCTGCAAGGGACTGCGGCCACAATTTTCCATGTAGAAAGAGAAGAGTGGCGTCTCTGAATAGCTGAAGGTGTGCACTTTTCGTAAATATATAGATTGTGGGGGTTATCTCACAGGTAGGGGGGGTTAACACTGAAAAACTGCAGGTAGTGCACATAGAGCGCAGCCCCCAAAATTTCAACTGAAATTGCCCTTATGCATTGCCCCTGTTTGGGGGCATTTGGTGGCCACGTCTTTATGTGCACCCATACATATGGGGTATCGTTTTATTCAGGGGAACTTGCAGATTGATGGTTAGTAAGTTTTTGGTAGTTGCCATGGAGATTTTGGGGAGAAATCTAGGTTTGTATCTGGTTTTTCCTTGATTTCTGACCAAAGCGCTAACTTCTGCAAGGGACTGCGGCCACAATTTTCCATGTAGAAAGAGGAGAGTGGCGTCTCTGAATAGCTGAAGGTGTGCACTTTTCAGAAATATATAGTTTGCGGGGGTTATTTCACAGGTATGGGGGTGTTTAGACTAAATAACTGCAGATAGAGCACAGCCCCCCCTTATGCATTGCCCCTGTTTGGGGGCATTTGGTGGCCACGTCTTTATGTGCACCCATACATATGGGGTATCGTTTTATTCAGGGGAACTTGCAAATTGAGGTTTAGTAAGTTTTTGGTAGTTGCCATGGAGATTTTGGGGAGAAATCTAGGTTTTTATCTGGTTTTTCCTTGATTTCTGACCAAAATCTAGTGTTGTATCTGGTTTTTCCTTGATTTCTGACCAAAGCGCTGACTTCTGCAAGGGACTGCGGCCACAATTTTCCATGTAGAAAGAGAAGAGTGGTGTCTCTGAATAGCTGAAGGTGTGCACTTTTCGTAAATATATAGATTGTGGGGGTATCTCACAGGTAGGGGGGGTTATCACTGAAAAACTGCAGGTAGTGCACATAGAGCGCAGCCCCCAAAATTTCAACTGAAATTCCCCTTATGCATTGCCCCTGTTTTGGGGCATTTGGTGGCCACGTCTTTATGTGCACCCATACATATGGGGTATCGTTTTATTCAGGGGAACTTGCAGATTGATGGTTAGTAAGTTTTTGGTAGTTGCCATGGAGATTTTGGGGAGAAATCTAGGTTTGTATCTGGTTTTTCCTTGATTTCTGACCAAAGCGCTAACTTCTGCAAGGGACTGCGGCCACAATTTTCCATGTAGAAAGAGGAGAGTGGCGTCTCTGAATAGCTGAAGGTGTGCACTTTTCAGAAATATATAGTTTGCGGGGGTTATTTCACAGGTAGGGGGGGTTAACACTGAAAAACTGCAGGTAGTGCACATAGAGCGCAGCCCCCAAAATTTCAACTGAAATTGCCCTTATGCATTGCCCCTGTTTTGGGGCATTTGGTGGCCACGTCTTTATGTGCACCCATACATATGGGGTATCGTTTTATTCAGGGGAACTTGCAAATTGAGGTTTAGTAAGTTTTTGGTAGTTGACATGGAGATTTTGGGGAGAAATCTAGGTTTTTATCTGGTTTTTCCTTGATTTCTGACCAAAATCTAGGGTTGTATCTGGTTTTTCCTTGATTTCTGACCAAAGCGCTGACTTCTGCAAGGGACTGCGGCCACAATTTTCCATGTAGAAAGAGAAGAGTGGTGTCTCTGAATAGCTGAAGGTGTGCACTTTTCGTAAATATATAGATTGTGGGGGTATCTCACAGGTAGGGGGGGTTATCACTGAAAAACTGCAGGTAGTGCACATAGAGCGCAGCCCCCAAAATTTCAACTGAAATTGCCCTTATGCATTGCCCCTGTTTTGGGGCATTTGGTGGCCACGTCTTTATGTGCACCCATACATATGGGGTATCGTTTTATTCAGGGGAACTTGCAGATTGATGGTTAGTAAGTTTTTGGTAGTTGCCATGGAGATTTTGGGGAGAAATCTAGGTTTGTATCTAGTTTTTCCTTGATTTCTGACCAAAGCGCTAACTTCTGCAAGGGACTGCGGCCACAATTTTCCATGTAGAAAGAGAAGAGTGGTGTCTCTGAATAGCTGAAGGTGTGCACTTTTCGTAAATATATAGATTGTGGGGGTTATCTCACAGGTAGGGGGGGTTAACACTGAAAAACTGCAGGTAGTGCACATAGAGCGCAGCCCCCAAAATTTCAACTGAAATTGCCCTTATGCATTGCCCCTGTTTTGGGGCATTTGGTGGCCACGTCTTTATGTGCACCCATACATATGGGGTATCGTTTTATTCAGGGGAACTTGCAGATTGATGGTTAGTAAGTTTTTGGTAGTTGCCATGGAGATTTTGGGGAGAAATCTAGGTTTGTATCTAGTTTTTCCTTGATTTCTGACCAAAGCGCTAACTTCTGCAAGGGACTGCGGCCACAATTTTCCATGTAGAAAGAGAAGAGTGGTGTCTCTGAATAGCTGAAGGTGTGCACTTTTCGTAAATATATAGATTGTGGGGGTTATCTCACAGGTAGGGGGGGTTAACACTGAAAAACTGCAGGTAGTGCACATAGAGCGCAGCCCCCAAAATTTCAACTGAAATTGCCCTTATGCATTGCCCCTGTTTTGGGGCATTTGGTGGCCACGTCTTTATGTGCACCCATACATATGGGGTATCGTTTTATTCAGGGGAACTTGCAGATTGATGGTTAGTAAGTTTTTGGTAGTTGCCATGGAGATTTTGGGGAGAAATCTAGGTTTGTATCTAGTTTTTCCTTGATTTCTGACCAAAGCGCTGACTTCTGCAAGGGACTGCGGCCACAATTTTCCATGTAGAAAGAGAAGAGTGGTGTCTCTGAATAGCTGAAGGTGTGCACTTTTCAGAAATATATAGTTTGTGGGGGTTATTTCACAGGTAGGGGGGGTTAACACTGAAAAACTGCAGGAAGTGCACATAGAGCGCAGCCCCCACATTTTTAGCTGTAATTGCCCTTGTGCATTGCCCCTGCTTTGGAGTGTTTGGTGCCCATGTCTTTATGTGCACCCATACATATGGGGCATCATTTTATTCAGGAGAAGTTTGTCTTTCAAATATGCCTGTGTTAGAAAATTTTTATGAGATTTTTTTTTGTCAAATCCACATTTGATCATGCGTCCAAGTTTACGTTTTAGAAAAAAAAAAAAAATGTCATAAAAAGTTCCAAATTTCACAATGCACTGACAAAAGGTATTTGGCTTTTGAGTGAAAACTACATTGCACCTAGAAACCTGAAGGTCTGTAGTTTCTAAAGATACCAAACATGAGGGGATATTTTAGATTTACATATAAGTTATGCTGCATTAACTGTTACAAGCGCTTTTCTGCTTTGTTCTGGTGTGATATTGTACTAAGTATTGCCTTAGTTTGGGGGTTACTTCTGGACAGGAACTGTGGGGTACCACCACATATTTGGTATCGTTGGAATTGGGAGTATCAGGGCTTTTACAAACAATAAAAAAAAGTGAGTAAAATTAACTTTTCTATGGAAAAAAACCTCAAAATATACAGAAATTTTTCATAATTTTATTTTTTTTTTACATATTTCACCCAAAATACACATCATATCTCCAGAAAAGTTATAAAATTTGGTATGTATGTCGAAGCCCAATTAGTTACGAAAAAAACGATATATAATTTCCCTAGTTTCGTGGAGGTTTTCCTACCAAAAAACATTGTTAAAGTGAATGAGTACAAAATGCTTAAAAAACGTCTGGCACTGGGGGGAACCGAAATGACGAATTCGGCTGGCACTTAAAGGGTTAATGTATAATGAGTCAACACAATATTTATCTGTTATTTGTCAGGGTTAAATAGTTCATTTGGGTTGAAAAAATACAAAAGTACATCAAGTTTAACCCTTCCAAATGAACTCCAGTCCATACTTATACAGACCTATCTATATACTCACACATATAAACTGTATATACCAATATCTATACTAATTGTAGATTATAGTACCACATATAGTAGATTATAGTAGGCTTGTTCTAGAAATAATCCAAACCACTCTTAAAGACATTAATAGAATCTGCCATCATAACATCACCCCGCAGGGCATTCCCCAATCTCACTGCACCTACTCTTCTTCAACTGAATGTTCTGTTCCTCTAATCTAAAGGGGGGGCCACTGGTGCACTGATCTTTTCTATGGGAAAAAAGATCCCCCACTATCTGTCTATAATCCCCTCTAATGTACTTGCAAAGAGTAATCATCTCCCATCAACTTGTTATCAAAGATCACTCAGCCCGAGGTGTATGCCTTTATATGAGAACCAATCAGGAGAGTTTATGGGCAATTAAATGATTGCTTGATATTAGTTACTAGACTAGAAGCAATATTTACACCTATTATTAGTGGCTTTTCAATATCATGAGAGGTTCAGAAGCAGATTGATCCTTGTCAGATTATCTATTCTTTAACCTACATTCCTAATAACTAGGTAAGTATGTTATTATAATCAGTTCAGAACTTTTGAATCAAGCAAAAAGCAACAATACATTATATCACACAGCCAACCCCATTCATTTAATCAGTATTATGTAACATAAGAATAGCTCTTTATTCCAAGCCTGCAGCTCTCACTGCTCTTCTCTTGGGGTCCAATTAAGGAGCTATTTTAACCTGGGGCATCTCGCTGATTGGATCCCAAAAGGCACAAGACGGTAAAAATCAAGAAGAAGGAGGTAAAGCAGTTTTATAGTTATAGAGTATGAAAGTGACCCTTTCTGAGAGAAAATTCATTATTTTACATTACTTACTTGTTGACTTGATAAATTAATTCAAATTTAAAAAATAAATTTTCCAAAGAAATGCATTTCTAGCTAAGCATAAAAAGGCAATTATTGTCATGTACTTGATTACATTTGAATTTATTCTAAAGAGGGGCCATATTTTTTTTATTTATATACAAAAATGATATCTCATCAAATAAGCCAGGTTCATCTTTTGAACACAGAAAGACAGAAACTTCCAGCTTTGAAAGATTTCGAGCACAATACTCCCTGGACTTCTGGCCAATGGTAATCACTCAAATATAGCATAAACAGCACTCAGTAGACAAGAAGTACCGCAGGAAGGCTCATTTCTCCAACCGACCAATGAAATGTTTCTTTTAATTGCTAACTGATTAAAACAAATTGCTAAATGGTTATAACTGCTAACTGCACAGGTGTAGTTTAGCCTCTATTTTAGCTAATTAGCCCCAGCATCCCTCCAAAACAAAGTATTATTTTTTTTACTCAAACAATTCACATGTCATCATATAGACAGAGAATACCACGGCCGGAACTAGGGGTAGGCAGAGAGGCACCTGCCTAGGGTGCAATGATGGGGGGGCGCAAGGCAGGTACTTCTCCTAGAATGCGCTCCCTTGTCATGCCATGCCTTCTTCAACGAGCTTCATCCACATTGTGAAGGCATGGTGCAATCTACTGCACATGAATGCATATGCTGGTACCACAGAATTGTTATTGCTCTATTTCTCTACAGTGAGTACCATTTCCCACGTGGTGCAGATGAAGCTGAGGCCATATTGCATTATAGAAGCTTGGGGAAGTTATACGTTGCTTGCTATTAGCAACCCTGTTATACCTTATGTTACTAAATGAGCTCTGATGATTTTGGCTTAGGACAGGGGTCCTCAAACTTTTTAAATATGGGACCAGTTCATGGACCCTCTGACTTGTAGGGGGGCTGGACTGTAGTCCTCAACCCCCGCGTCCTGAAACTACAGCCATTCCCTGCTGCCCGTCCTTTCGCTCCCTTTTCCCCCACTGCGCCCTCCGGCTCACTGCATCCTCCCACTCCCTGCTGCGTCCTCAGGCTCCCTGCTCCCCCACTCCCTGCTGCGTCCTCAGGCTCCCTGCTCCCCCACTTCCTGCTGCGCCCTCCGGCTCCCTGCATCCCCCACTCCCCAATATGTTTTCCGGCTCCCTGCATCCCTTGCTCTTCGATGTTTCCTCCAGCTCACTGCTCCCCCTGCTGCGCCCTCCGGCTCCCTGCATTCCCCAATATGTCTTCCGGCTCCCTGCATCCCTTGCTCTTCGATGTTTCCTCCAGCTCCCTGCTCCCCCTGCTGCGCCCTCCGGGTCCCTACTCCCCCGTTCTCCGCTGCATCTGCAGACGGGTAGTAGCCAGGGGTGAGGATGCATTGGGGATAGGTAAATTACTTTGGGGGGCCACGGACTGTAGTTTGAGGATCCCTGGCTTAGGATATAAGTCACTGCTGGACTGAATTTAAGTCTGAGCTACACGCTTTTTTTTACATAAGCTTTGTCAGTCTGCTCAATAGGGTTCTTGTACCCTACTGCAGTTCCATGCTAATGGGTCAGTTCCATGCTGAATTGCGAACATGCACATTAACACCCTCATGCCCCTTACATCCTATCATAAGCATGCAGTTAGTCTTCCCTTTTGATATTTTCTGTGTTTGCCTTGAATTGGTTGAGTTTCTATTCCAACTCCTTCCATCTTGTTGCCCATGGTCATTGATGCCCTCCTCTATTTATCCTCTAGTTTAGTTGCTTTCTTACCATTTCTTTATTGTCAGGGTTTGTAAGCAAACTAGGCCTGATAAGCCACAGCTTCTGTAACTTACATTTATAAGGGGGCTTTGGAACCTATGGCCCCCTATAGAACCCCTACATCATTGATTTTTGCCACCCAAACTTTTACCATTGCTCTTACATGTTTCCCATAAAGATAAGCACGATGTCCCGGTTGTGACATTGCGTAATGGCTTTAGGTCAAAACACTTTTTACAACAAGTAAATCTAAATTTATGATTAAAACCAATATATTTACCATGCTTTTAGAAGATAAATTATTTTCATAATTTAAGCATGGCTCGGTTTTAATGAGAATTTCTGGTTCAGCTCATGTAAACAGAAAGACTGCTGAGTTGGTCAAGAAAGCTGTCAGGCATTGAATTGAGATAGATGACCTTGATGTGCAATCTGTTTTTGTATCAGTTCTATGCTAGTTAAGCTTTTTAATAAGCCCGTAGAATGAATAAACAAAAAAAAGGCTTCTTGAGATTCGAAGCTTAGTGTAAGTGGAAGAAATATATTTAATAGGTCCCACGGAAAACATTGCTCTTTCTTTGTTTATTATGTGTTATTTCTTATAAGGAGTCCATGGGTAAAAACCTTATTAGTTGGATTTGCAAATTCTCACCTGTGCATTGCCTCCAGTTGCCCTGAGTGATTCATTAGACCCACAGGCGTGCAACAATTTGCATGTGTGACAATACCTGAATGCACATCTGCCACCTGAGATTCCTGCAACAGCAATTACAGAACCAACTGATTCATCAAAATCACATTTGAAGCAAATGTGAATATTCATGTGAAATTTTATTTTACAGCTGATGCCGCTCTGGGAGGCGACAACCGGAAAGCCTAGAAACAGGTAAAGGCACCAAGCACTTTATTAGAATTAAAGCTCTCCTTATAGTTCAGGCTTTCCCAAAGAAATGGATAATTTCTATCTTTATTCTCTTTGCTTTGGAGATTTCACAAGGATCATGAAATACACAGTCTGCCTATGTTTGAGTATACTGTACATGAGCACAAATGAGGAATTATCATATACAGAAGCAAGATAACATTTTTTATATGTTTGTTTATTGTTCAAATATCCTTTTAAAAAGTCAATAAATGAATAAATATCTTCTGCCCCTTCCTTTATTAAAAAAAATATACATGTAGGTTTGAAATGTAGAATTAAAGGACGGTTGCTTTATCTTTATACTTACTAACCCTTCCTTTCCTCTCTATTTGAGAGATTATATTTGAATTGAGATAATGAGCTGTAAGGACCTATCCGGATTCAAAGCCTGGACAATGTGACAGAGTGGTAGTGCATTACCTTGCTGAGCCTGAGGAGGCTTTTGGACTTCACTGTCTCCTCCTCCAAACTAGTTAGGAACAGATGCCATCAATGGCGTAATCAAGGGCTTGTGCAAACCTATCTATAGATACCACAGGTGCTTAAAGAATAAGTAAACCTTTTTTTTCTATCAGTAAAATTACTCTAAACAGCCTCCAGAATTACCTACCTTTGTCCCAGCATTCTGTCTGACCTGGTTCCTCAGTCAGAAGGTGTTCTTTCTCTTTGCTTCCTTGTACAGAGTGAACTTCCTGTTCATGTCTCTCATCAAAAAAAAAAAACCCTTCTAATGCACAGACTGGCTCCTGCTGCCTCCAGGCATGCGCAGAAGGCTCTCCACTCCAAAAACAGGTTGTCGAATTGAAGAGAGAACTGAACAGGAAGTGGGGGTGGGGCTTCACTCTGCACAAGGAAGCAAAGAGAAAGAACACCTTCTGACTGAGGAGCCAGGTCAGACAGAATGCTGGGACAAAGGTAGGCAATTCTGGAGGCTGTTTAGAGTAATTTTACTGATAGAAAAAAAAGGTTTACTTATTCTTTACAAAAGAAGATATAGCTTGTTACCTTGTTCCTTTAGCCACTGTGTTTCTGATCCTCTGCCTGGTTCCTGGTCCCTCTGTCTGGGTTCTTTTCCCATGCCCTTGCCTGATTCCTGCACTCCTTTTTATATTCCTTAATCCCTGTCTGTCCACAAGTCCTGCCTGTTTCTAGCCTTGTGTGGCCTGTTTATTGGACTCTTCACTGCCTGCTATCTGCCCTGACCATGGCCCATTATTGGGTAAGTACTTTCAATGTTGAAAAGTGCAAAGTGCAAAGTTATGCACTTTGGTAGAAATAATATAAATGTGAGTTATACACTAAATGGTAGAGTGTTGGGAGAATTCTTAACTGAGAAAGATATGGGGATTTTTGTAGATAAGTTGTCTAATTCCAGGCAGTGTCATTCTGTGGCTACTAAAGCAAATAAAGTGTTGTCTTGTATAAAAAAGGGCATTGACTCAAGGTAGGGTTGCCACTTCTGGCAGCTAAGAAAGCCGAGCAGGGGTGACATCATGGGGGCAGGGCAGAGGCGGGGCAGTGACTTAGCGGGGTGGGAAGGAGCCAATCGCCACGTCAAAGTTACTGAGTCCTGCCCAGGTTTCCTAATTTGGGCACCCTATATGCAGTGCAGTTTTGGGCTCCAGTCCTCATTATTAATGAGCTGGAGAGAGTGCAGAGACGTGCAGCTAAACTGGTAAAGGGGATGGAAGGGTTAAACTATGAGGTTAGACTGTCGAGGTTGGGGTTGTTTTCTCTGGAAAAGAGGCGCTTGCGAGGGGACATGATTACTCTGTACAAGTACATTAGAGGGGATTATAGGCAGATGGGGGGTGTTTTTTTCCCATAAAAAGGATCAGCGAACTGAAGGCCACCTCTTTGATTTAGAGGAACGGAGTTTTAATTTGAAGTAGCATAGGGGGTTTTCACGGTGAGGGCAGTGAGGTTGGGGAATGCCCTTCCTAGTGATGTGGTAATGGCAGATTCTGTTAATGTCTATATGAGAGGATGAGTTCTTGAACAATCAGAATATCCAAGGCTATTGTGATACTAATATCTACAGTTAGTATTGTTGTTGGTATATATGGCTTATGTATGTGAGTGGATAGATAGGTCAGTGTGGGTCTGTATGTGAGTGGATAGATAGGTCAGTATGGGTCTGTATGTGAGTGTATAGATAGGTCAGTATGGGTCTGTATGTGAGTGTATAGATAGGTCAGTATGGGTCTGTATGTGAGTGGATAGATAGGTCAGTATGGGTCTGTATGTGAGTGGATAGATAGGTCAGTATGGGTCTGTATGTGAGTGTATAGATAGGTCAGTGTGGGTCTGTATGTGAGTGTATAGATAGGTCAGTGTGGGTCTGTATGTGAGTAGATAGATAGGTCAGTATGGGTCTGTATGTGAGTGTATAGATAGGTCAGTATGGGTCTGTATGTGAGTGGATAGATAGGTCAGTATGGGTCTGTATGTGAGTGGATAGATAGGTCAGTATGGGTCTGTATGTGAGTGTATAGATAGGTCAGTGTGGGTCTGTATGTGAGTGTATAGATAGGTCAGTGTGGGTCTGTATGTGAGTAGATAGATAGGTCAGTATGGGTCTGTATGTGAGTGGATAGATAGGTCAGTATGGGTCTGTATGTGAGTGTATAGATAGGTCAGTGTGGGTCTGTATGTGAGTGTATAGATAGATCAGTATGGGTCTGTATGTGAGTGTATAGATAGGTCAGTATGGGTCTGTATGTGAGTGTATAGATAGGTCAGTATGGGTCTGTATGCGAGTGTATAGATAGGTCAGTGTGGGTCTGTATGTGAGTGTATAGATAGATCAGTATGGGTCTGTATGTGAGTGTATAGATAGGTCAGTATGGTTCTGTATGTGAGTGTATAGATAGGTCAGTATGGGTCTGTATGCGAGTGTATAGATAGGTCAGTATGGGTCTGTATGCGAGTGTATAGATAGGTCAGTATGGGTCTGTATGTGAGTATATAGATAGGTCAGTGTGGGTCTGTATGTGAGTGGATAGATAGGTCAGTGTGGGTCTGTATGTGAGTGTATAGATAGATCAGTATGGGTCTGTATGTGAGTGTATAGATAGGTCAGTGTGGGTCTGTATGTGAGTGTATAGATAGATCAGTATGGGTCTGTATGTGAGTGTATAGATAGGTCAGTATGGTTCTGTATGTGAGTGGATAGATAGGTCAGTATGGGTCTGTATGCGAGTGTATAGATAGGTCAGTATGGGTCTGTATGCGAGTGTATAGATAGGTCAGTATGGGTCTGTATGTGAGTATATAGATAGGTCAGTGTGGGTCTGTATGTGAGTGGATAGATAGGTCAGTATGGGTCTGTATGTGAGTGGATAGATAGGTCAGTATGGGTCTGTATGTGAGTGTATAGATAGGTCAGTGTGGGTCTGTATGTGAGTGTATAGATAGATCAGAATAGGTTCAAGTGTGTGCTGGGTTCACTTGGAAGGGTTGAACTTGATAGATTTTGGTCTTTTTTCAACCCAACCAGGGGGCACCTTTAGTACTTCAAATGGCAATTTTCTATTTAGGATTACCAATAGCACATACTACTGAAAAGCATATCTTTATGAAAATGGTTTATTTAGATGAAGCAAGGTTTTAAATATGTTGTTTTATGTGGACTCCAGACCATGTATATTCAGCCAGTAGGTCCTTACATGGACTCTGTATAAAGGAGGTCATTTCTTACTACAGCAGTTTCCTGTGTCTCAGCCCTCTCCGCAACTGTTCCGAAAAACCAAGAAATTTGGAAAATCAAAATACCCACAATAATCAATGCAAGACATAACAGTTATTTCTTAATTTAAGAAAGGCAGAACAAGTGTTGAGCACTAGAATTAGTCACTGGACCCATATTGGATACAAGTGTAAACTGGAATATGGTTGGTAAAAAAACAATAACGCAATTTACATGGACATAGCAGTTACTTTTGTATTCAGCACATTAAAATATAAACCCCCTTATTTAGTAAAAAGCAGTAACCCATAGCAACCAATAAGATGCTTGCTTGTAAACAGGTGACCAGTAAATTCTACCTGCTGATTGGTTGCTATGGGTTACTGCTTCTGGGCAAACTTAGTGCCTTTTATTACATAACCCCATACAGTTAAATGATACCATAAAATATGGTAGAATTTAAAAAAATATATTAAATACACCAGGGCCAATTGCTTGCTTGACAATTTGTGCAGTTGTTTCTGTCAATCAGACTTAAGATTTTTTTCACAATGTATTTTCTGTTTTTATTTCATTATTTATTGTACTTTGTGGAACAGTTCGAGACAGAGAAACGTGATCCCACTACAAAGGTTGAGATTCATTATATAGCTTGACAGACAGGCTTATGGTTTTCCATTTCTTGACATTTTAAAGAAATATGTTCTGTTTTGTTAAAGTTATTTAGCAGGATCTCAAGTTACATTTTATCCACACTTATTTGGTTTTTACGCTATGGGAGGGCTGGCTACATATTTGTTTATATAGAGATGTGCTTGTCTGCATACTTAGAATTTCATCTTGTGAACATGAAGGCTGCTTGTTTTTTATCATAGGGAAATATTTATATAACATACCATCTTCCAAGGAAAACTTTCTTTTTTACAGTCAGTCATGCTGTTTAAAGGGCCACCGCGCCCTCACATTTTCCTGCAGCTGTGGCTTAGCCAGAGACATGCCTATGCTGACATACAGTACTTTTATGGTAACTCTCCATATAGGCCATAAGAAAGCCTGATAGACTGTAACTGCCATGTAGTGTCTGTTTCTGGTCCAATAAGACTCACCTTGGCCTTTGTGCTATCATACATGTTTTGTGGACTGCTAGGCTACGCCTATTGTGAAGGGCATTATTATATAATAGGATGGCTACTAAAGGTGATAAGGAAGCTTGAGTCCAGCCAGACTGAGAACTAATAGCATATTTTACTTATAAATAATGTTATTATATATGTATAAAGTTTCAACACATTCTGCCCCAGGCAGGCTTTCAATATAAGGTCCCTATTACATTCACACACAACGTGGTAAGTTTTATCAGGAGCCAATTAATCTGCCTATCTGTTCTGGAGTGTGGGAGGAAACCAGAGTACCTGGAGGAAACCCATGCAGGCACATAAGGACAAGCCATAAGTCCCTATGGTTTTTTTATCCACAATACTATTTTTCTCCATGATTCCAGGATAATTACAGCAGCGAGGGGGGGTTGCACTTTGTGTACCTGCAGCCAGTGCGTCTAAATGCACACAATTATGCTTGCATTTCAACAGAAATTGGACACAATGGCACTAAAAATCTTTATTATCAGTATGCCATAATTTCTTGAGCGCAGCACTTGCAAGTGCATTGCGTCTATTGATTGGATGCTGTAGGGGTGTATTGGTGCTTCACGTTAAAATGTGCCAGGAGGTGCTCTAGATGCCAGTACCTAAAATGAATGGCACTGATATGCACGGCTGTGGAAAAAGCGGGCTGTCCTTAGAAAATAAGTCCTACAAACTCCTTGTAATAGAGCCTTAGCTGGAACAGAGCTGCAAGAGACTTAACCTGCAGCTTTAGCCAGTAAAAAATTACTAGTAACTAGATGATAAATAAAGAATATGCATTTACGCAAATGAAAAGAGAAAATACATCTTCGGAGGTATAGTTTTCCATTAAATATTGACGTTTAAACTTCTTCTTTGATGTATCTGGGTTTGATCTTCCTTTTAGGGTTTAGCAGAATGTTTCCTCATATTCTGCACTTCTGCCTTTGCTTCATGCCATGTTTTACTATGAAATCCCCCCTCAACCTCATGTCACACCATACTTTATTATGAATAACAACACAAAACTGATAGTGACATACATCTCTCCAGTTCATACCCAAACCCAATCTTCTCTTCAGTAAATTCTAGATTTTCTCTTTACTGTATTGATTTTACTTTTCTCTGCTTCTATCATGGTCACGATACACACAACCTTTCCATGACAGATTGTTGACTCTTGGTGGCCAGATGTCTCTTCCGGGAGCAAGCCAGATATTGTGTTGTTTAAGATGCAGTAAAAAAACTCCACAGAACTAATGTGAATATAACTAGAGAGCCAAAAAGCATTACAGTTTGCTGTACAAGGACTGAACATTTATGTAGCCGGCACTTTAATATTATCTCCCACTTCTTCTACTTTAGAACAGGATGTGCAGTAAACATTTATAGTGTATTTATCATTGAGGTGCAACTCACATCGTAGTGTTTATTAATGGAAAATACCTCTGAGGTGTCAATAAACCCTCATCATGGATTCTCTGGCTCATGGTATTTAACAAGCAGCTGTTGTTCCTTTGATGAATAATGTCAGGAATTTGGAGCTGCTTTGAAGGAACCTTGAAGCTCTCTTGAGTTCTTCTTACTCATACAAGCTTGGGCGCTTTTAATTCCCCTTGCCACTAGATTTCCACAATACAGTAAGGGATGGGGGAGAGTAAGGCATATAAATCTACTAAGTTTTTTGTTCTATAGGCATAAAATAAGTAAAGGTATGGGATCCTTTATCTGGAAACCCATTATCCAGAAAGCCCAGAAACATAGAAAGGCTGACTCCCATAATCTCCATTTTAATAAAATAATTCCAATTTTTAAAATTGCTTTCTTTTTTTCTCTGTAATAATAAAACAGTACCTGTACTTGATCCCAACTAAGATATAATTACCCCTTATTGGGGGCAGAACAGTCCTATTGGGTTTATTTAATGGTTAAATGATTCCCTTTTCTCTGTAATAATAAAACAGTACCTGTACTTGATCCCAACTAAGATATAATTACCCCTTATTGGGGCAGAACAATCCTATTGGGTTTATTTAATGGTTAAATGATTCCCTTTTCTCTGTAATAATAAAACAGTACCTGTACTTGATCCCAACTAAGATATAATTACCCCTTATTGGGGCAGAACAATCCTATTGGGTTTATTTAATGGTTAAATGATTCCCTTTTCTCTGTAATAATAAAACAGTACCTGTACTTGATCCCAACTAAGATATAATTAATCCTTATTGGGGGCAGAACAGCCCTATTGGGTTTATTTAATGGTTAAATGATTCCCTTTTCTCTGTAATAATAAAACAGTACCTGTACTTGATCCCAACTAAGATATAATTACCCCTTATTGGAGGCAAAACAATCCTATTGGGTTTAATTCATGTTTTCATGATTTTTTAGTAGACAAGGTATGGAGATCCAAATTATGGAAAGACCCCTTATCCTGAATACCTTAGGTCCCAAGCGTTCTGAATAAGGGGTCCTATACCTGTCCTATAAATCTATTAAGCTCAGTATACATGACATGAACACCATAAACTTATGGGCTGTTGTTACTATTTTTATATACAGTAAATAGAATTGGATGAATTTTTCCCCAGGTTTATTCACAATAAATGTTCTCGTTGCTGCGCAAAGGCAAAGCGGACAATCTCACGCATTCATTATATTTTTATATGAAATAATGTGACGGATTAACAAAAGGGTAACCAAAAACCTACTCATTTTCCAGAATATTAGAGGACTGGAGCTAGCATAAATCAGGATAATTAATCTTGCAATAAAAATAATTGTTTACTGTTAAAATAAATGTAAGATGCATTCCTCAGCAGACAATAAATTATGGACTTTCTCATTAGCGCATGAATTGATTTCCTCTAATTTCTGAGAACCACAGGAGCAGGGGACTCGATTAGGTTGAAAATGAACCATCCTTTTGCCAATCCATACATGAAAAGGTGACTATCAGGCATTTGTAGGCTGCATGCTGACTGGCCAGGATCTGCTTGTGTAAGCAAAATGAGAGACAAAAGCAAGAAGTACATTTTCTCTGCTGTTATTTTACAGGGTTATTCTGAAGTGCACACGTCCTTCTAGAAAATCACTTCAGCTTAAAGGAGTGGGAAATAGCAGGTGTTACGTGGTATTAGAGAAGAGGGAAACATTTTTATAAAAGGCATTCTATCATCAATTTGTACCCTACGTTTTAACCCTATCATTTAGCTACCCATTAAAAACAGTAAACCAGTCTTTTCAGTTGGCTGCATTCAGTGTCCCCATTACAATAGTCTCAGATAGAAGAAGTTGGAGCCAGTACTAATGGTGCTACCTACATTAAGGGGAGCACCAAGTGCACTGTATGACCCCGTACAGATTCAAACCCTGGCCTGTGTGACAATGTGGCAGTGCTTACACTTTTGAGTAACTAGAGCAGGGGTCAGGAACCTTTTTGGCTGAGAGAGCCATAAACACCACATATTTTAAAATTAATTCCGTGAGAGCCAAACAATATGTTTGGCCGCGCATGCTTCGGGGCAAGGTAGGGTGGGTCCCAAGGATGCCAGATGCGGATGCGATGCAGAGGAGGGCGTGGCCTGAGTTTGGCGGATAGAAGACGTGTTCTAAGGCTTAGAACACGTCTTCTATCCGCCGAGCGCAGGGGCAAGGTAGGGTGGGTGCCAAGGATGCCGGATGTGGATGCGATGCGGAGGAGGGCATAGAACACGCCCCCCGTTATTTTTGTTTTATTAAAGATTTGGCAGAGAGCCAGATGCAGCCATCAAAAGAGCCACATTTGGCTCCCGAGCCATAGGTTCCCTACCCCTGAACTAGAGGCTTTTGAAGACAAACCTAACAATTGATACTAAGAAGCATTCTTTTGTTCCACTGTGTTCACTGTCATCTCCTCCAACCCTATTAAGGCCATATGTCAGTATTGTAGCAACCAGTGAATTATATAAGCCTCCCCCTGGCTATCACTGGTGCTCGGTCATTAGCTGAGAGCTAGCCTTCATGTTCCTTCTAACACTTTAGTGTTTGGATTACTCTAAGTGGTTCTTGATTCCTTGCCTGGTTCCTGGTCCCTTTTCTGGTTTCTGGCCCTCTGACTGGTTCCTGAATGCTGTTCCTGCCCATTTCACATTTGCGGTGAATTTCTATTTTTGACTGTAGCCTGCTATGACTTTGGCCTGTTTATTGAACTCTAGCTTGCCTGCTGTCTGGCCAGACTTTGGCTACCAGTATTACCTAGTATATGGTCTCCAGCTTGTCTACATTTTCACTCCCCTGGTTATGGTAATGAATGACACAAAGTCTTGACAATCTGTTAGATTTATAACAGAATTTACAAGAGTAAGAATCAAAACATTTATGTAAGGTAGAATGTTTTAGAGTTTAGTAAATATTCTTTATTTATATAGAGCCATCATATTTTGCAGAACTTTGCAGAGATCACACATTATTCAATTGTTTAATTACTTGATCCTGGTGAAAGTTCTTTTATCACATATTTAACTTTGCCTAGATTCTGTAGAAGTCAATGGAGAAACCAACCCTATCATGTCTTTGTTTGTCATATGAGAAAAGTAAGAAAAGTAATATTTTTGTAAAAACTATATCCAGTCTTTCTTTTATTAGCACTACAGCTGCTTACGTAAAGGACTAATGCCAGAGGACTGGCTTGTGTGTAATTTTGAAATTCTTTTACCATCAGTATCTAATGGACTTGGTTGAACACATTATTCTCTATCTGACTAGACTCTGATACAATGAATAACGAACATTCCTTTTATCTAGTATAGTAATAGTATAGGATATGGGTTACCACAGCCTATGATTAAGTACTCCTTACTATGGAGATGTTGTCCTAAATAAAGATTTTTTCTTTTTTACTATATATTTTCTACTGGCCAGTGCTTTTTTTTCTAGGAGGCTTTTCCACCCTTCCCGCACATTAAGGTTTTTTAGTTGAAGATCAGTACACATCTCTTTGAAAGGTTGCTAAAGGATCTAAAATATACAGTAGGTTAAACTTTTCTTGGATTTACTTGGAAGTCCTATGAGTGGCTATATCCTTTCATCTGTTCAGCTATCCCTCTCTCTATGTCATCTATCAAACCACATCTGTTCATTGAAAGTTTATTGAATTAAATACACCAGTAGAGTCTGTACTTACATTTCTCTGAAGAACGAAGAGGAGAAAAGATGCAAACAAAAACAACTGGAAGCTATGCAAGTAGAAGCTTGTAGCTAAATTGTTGGAGGATTTAGAGATGGCAGAGTTGGACTTGTAAAGACAAAAACAGAGACTTATACAACTGAATAAGCTGGGAGATTTTAAACTCAGCTGAACCTCTTATGGAGAAGAGTTCCAAAGATTTGAATGAGACATGAAATGGTGTTTATTTTAAGGGAGCAAAGAATCAGCAGAGCATTTGTGGAAATACTTGAAACAGTGGTGTATATGGAAGGAATATTCATATTTTATAAGGTTTTTAATGTGCTATCAGTTTTTAAATTCTTTATAGAGTGTTTTCTGTATGAATTTAGTTCCTTATACTAAACGTAACTATCTTTACCATTAGACTGACACTGGGGTTTGGTTGGTTGGATGACAGTCATATTCTTGCAGTTTGGTGGAAGAAAAGATCATAATATTATTGACCAGTATTGACCAAACTGTATGGAAAAATCAGGTTATCTGCCATATGTAACATACTGCATTCTGTATCCACACGCAAATTTTAGCATGCAAAAAAGTTAGTAAATCAAGACCTTGGTGGCTTATAGCATTAGACAAGCAAGGATTTGTCAAGTAAGCATGTTCCTTCTGTCTAATTGTTTAACAAATCAACCTATGTATCAGTTGGTTTTAACAAATTCGACAAGTTGAACCCCACTTTATCCATAATATTCTATGGGCCACAGACTTACTCCAGATTTTTTCTTTTCAAGGTAGGGTACGATGGTGCTAGATCCTTTATACTGTATATGTTTTCCTTGCAGTAAGTACCCAGGCTGGAATTGAACTCAGTACCCCAGCTCTGCAAGGCATGTGTGCTACCCTTTGAGGAACTGTGTTCCTCTCCCACTGAGCCACTAATCCCCAGATATTATTATTTTATAAATAAATATATACATACATATTATATTTTATAGTGGAATAACTATGAAATGTTGTTGCAATGTACCTATATCAACTACAGAATATTATGGTGATAGAAATATGATGTATTATTGCAATATATTTTATAATGGGTTAACTCTACAGTTCTGTGTATGGTAGGCACTGCACTGTTAAAGAGATATGGACACCTTTCTCCAACTATCATAACATTGTCTTTGCATGAGCTTTAGAATGTTGCCATAAAAGTATTTGCCCAATGCTTTTACATTACCTGTCTGATCTCCCATGTTCCTCTATGAGGGGGCGGCCATATTTGTGCAGCAGGAGTCTGCAGTAGCATTAGAAGCTATAACTGACAGGTTGAGAAGGGACAGTCAGGTTGGCAAAAAATTCAGGTTAAAAAATGTAAATTACAAAAGCAGCTCTATCAGTAAAAAATGATCAACATGACCTATAGATAACTTTAATGTACATTGATACATTAATACATAGTTTTTAGTGTAGTAATCACTTTAAATAAAATGAGTATATAATGGGATAGAAAACAAAGGTCAGATAAGAATCACATATTTTATTATTCCTATCTTTTACTTGTACAGTTATCATAGAAGAAGTTCACCTTTAAACTATTTTTTAGAGTCTTTATAGATGGACCGCTTCTCCACATCTTTGCAACAGGTCCTCATTCCTATTCTTCTTATTTGAAGCCTACAGCCAAACTGCTATCAAGGCCACTGACCTTGGCCACCAAAACACCAATCCAATTAACAAAAACAAATGACTATAAGGCTTTATAAAAGGCTGCATATCACTATTTTGTATTTGTTCTTATCATTTGTAGACCATCTCCTATTCACCTTTCATACTTACATTCCAACTGCTGCCTGGTGGATAGGATAAATAAGCCCTAGCAACCAAACAGCAGTTGAACTACCAAGACTGCAGAAAAGTGTTCATAATTCAAAAGTCACAAAAAAATAAAAAATGAATATCAACAGCAATTTGAATTTGTCTACATTATACCTAAAGGTTAATTTTAAGGCAAAGTACCCTTTGATATGACTAATAGGTAGTATTCTGTCACTGCTACACTGGTGTTTAGGGCAATTGCCTCACTTTCAAGATTAATATGCACACATAGAAACAAATCACTGAACAGTCACTTAATTATTGTGATTTATTTACCTGATATTACTCAGACAGCTCTATTGTACAGACCTACCATTTCTAACTATGGTTCACTTACGGTACTTTAGGAATGAGTATCATCACCTAGTTAATATACTGTAATATAGGTCTGGTATTTATGTCCTGTAATAAGACATTGGGGTACTGCCAATTGGAATTCTTATCCATAACCCAACATTTTTTATGCTTATGTTTTTAGGAAAAAAGAAAACTAGCTAGCACCTATACCATATATGAGAACAAATTACTACTTTAGAATATCCCCTAGACCTCCTCAAATGTGCAAACTGTATGGTAAAATCCCTCTTCCAGCTGCATGCATCAATGACTGTCGTCTAAAATATATGTGTTAAAACACCAGGGAGCTTGGGTTGGAAATAGAATAGGTACTAATCAGGCAGGAGAAGACTAAAATCAATGTAATTTATTGAAACCAATGTGTCAATGACACCTCTTACCACAAAAGGTGAAAGATAAAAATAACAGCGACAGAAAAAACAATGTCTCACAATTTAACTATTGATGTTGGTTATTGACTACACCGCAAATGACTAAGGTTAAGCGTCACTTAAAATATCATTTTATATTTTATTTTGTATCATTGTTCCCTGATCTGATCTTACACTGTTTAAAATAACTAATTGAACTGAGTATATGAAAACCTGTAATACTTAAATCATAAAACGGTGGGGGCAGGGATGGGGCAATAACTGTGTGGCAAATAGCTTTATTAAGTAGATCAGATGATGACTTATTACATCTCAATTCTCTCTTTCTACAAGACACAAACTGAAACTTCTGAATTTGTGCCTAAAACATAGACTGCTGTGTTTTCTGGCAACTGCTGGCCTGCAATGTCCTTGAACAATTGCTTTGGGGGATTCACTTAGGGGTAAGTGGGGTTGATTTCAGATGTTGTAGCCAAGAATTTTGGGCAAGAAAACAAAACAAAACATAGTAGCCAATTGTCCCTTGTACCATTGCCTTAAATGTGTCACTGCCTACTTTGAGACCCTTCTGTAAGTGATATGACAGCAAAATGGCTGAATGGTTAAAAAAATGCAATCTTATTTAATGTTAATTAGTAAATATTAAGAATTTTAGACTATTTTAGGACAGCTATGTGACCTGTAAATTTGAGCCACATTTGAACTTGCTTTCAGCTCTGTTGCTCATAATTTATTCATTTACATCAAGTTATATCCTTGATAATAAAACATGTCCCATAATAGATGTCATGGTGTATTTATTGCCCTTCCAGGCAGTTTAAGTACATCAGCATAGCTGCTATTTTGTATTATATGTTCTAGAACTCAGAACTATATCCCATATACTTGTAAAATACTTGCATATGGCAAAAACAAAGAGTAAGGTTGTTCCATCTTCACCCTAAAATGAATATACAGATATATGAAAGTCATAGCCTTCTACCTTGCTCAGTTATCTACCCCACCCCCATTCCCACCAACAGGCTTTGCCTTCTATTCTGTGTTCCTTGGGGACCAGCTTAGTAAGAGTTTCCTAACTGTTCACAGTAGAGCCATATATCATTTGTGTTTGGAGCTTAAAGGCATAATATTATCAATATGAAGAGATTCCAGCTGGGCCTTAAAACTTTTATGTTCTTGATTGTATTACTGTAGTGATTTATGTTCTTTTTTGAATTATAGTATTTTCTCTTTTTGCTTAAGAATTTGCTTATAATATTGGTAGTGCTTCATTGTTGCAGCAGTGCTGTTGGTTACATGGTTGGAAGAGTTAGGTGTGAACTGATAAAAGGAGAGCCTTAGAAGAATAATGAGAGTAGCTACAATTTGTTTTGCAAAAAATTGTGAAATATTTTTGTAATTGCATTTATGAAATATATTTAATAGTAATTATTTGTGCACACATAAACCCAAAAAGAAGTCTCACAAAGAACAACAAATTTAAAAACAAACCTTTAGCTAGCTTTACATTCTACATCATTAACATTATCATGAAATATCTTTAGAAAGTAGAGAAGTTTGCTTTTCATTTAGCATTAGCACTTATGCAAACTTTGATGGCCAATTGTTTCCCTTAGGCTGTAAAAGAAGAATGACAGAGACTAATTTGTGCTGCAGATAAGACATAAGATGTTAAACAGAATAATAAAATGTCTCAGAAATAGCAGACTCATCATTGTAATGAGTAAAGCCAGCGGATCTTGTCCCGATATCCTCACCTACGGGTGGGTGATATCGGGAAAATGTGGGCTAATTTGATCATTTGGCCCTGGGGCCAAACAATTCAATTCTAACGGTGCCAATTGCACAGTCGGTTTGGGGATTGCATCGAGCCGATGCTGTCCCCGATCCGACTGAATCTTTTAACCTGCCCGAACGATATCTGGGCAATTTCAGGCCAGATATCGGTCAGGTATGGCCGTCGTTTCTGCCCCTACACGGACCGATAAGCTGCTGAATCGGTCCAAGGAACCAATATCGGCAGCTACAATTGGCCCGTGTATTGCAACCTTAAGGATAGCTTTACGACATATCACTTGTATGAAAACCCCCATGAAATCCTTCTACTGGCTCAAACTATTCTATACCCAGTACCAGAGTTTTATTAGGTGCTGCCTAAGCACATCCCCTTGCACAGTCTATGCCTATGCTCCAGTTGTAAAGAAGAAGGGTACAGTAACCCCACTCAGCTTAGCTTAGCTGACGCATTTTGCAGCAAGCATCTTGCAGCATGCAAGAATTAGGAAAGCATTTTTTCTATATAAGCACCCACCACCTAAAACTGCGGCCCTATTCATGGGCTCAGATACCTATTCAGAAAATATGGCCCTGACTATACTGTATCTACTTCATTTACCTCAATTCGTTAGGCAAGCTTGAGTTGAAAGTCCTTACAGCATCATTGCTGATACCGTGTAAAGGAGACTGTCTCCGCTACCCAGCATTATGGTGGGGTTGAGGCTGGAGTTCGATTTCCAGCACTGTCTAAATACCAGCTATGAATAGCATACTGATCTGTTATTGTGATTGCATAAAGTGATTTCTTGGCTCAAATAGTAGACATCAAATCCTGGCAACCTTTCGGGCCATGCTGGGCCCTTTGTCAGGATTTAATTATCAGGATTGATGTCTACTTTTTGAGCCAATAAATCACTTTATTCAATAACAATAACAGATCAGTGTGCTACAGCAATGTTGGACTTCCTTATGGCTTGTTTGGACCTTGGGCAGGTGGGTCTATAGACTGTTTAGCACTTGACACCTGAAAAGCTATTGTGGTAACATGTAGAACACTTCAACATTGTGTAAAGACCAGCCATGGACATCAGGACCTGATAGTGTACAACAAGGGGCATTCAAATTGATTTTATCACCCAGTATTATCATGGAGTTGATGCTGGTGTTTGATTTTCAGTACTGGCTAAAGATCAGTCATGGCCATCAGGACTTGGTGGTCCCCACAATGGACATTTCCCATCTGCATTTTGTCACCAGACACAACAATTCTACGACATAATTACAAAATATATTAGTCCTTAAAGAATAATGATTAAATCAGTAGTAGCTTGCCCACAACAATATGTAGCAATGAGAGACTTACCGAAACAGCTAATAAGCTCATTTTATTGGAGACATGCTTCTAACAAATTACATTTTAAACAGTGTGATTGATAACAAAATACACATGCAATGAAATGTGTTTTTTATTATTTCATGCTGAATAAGATGCTAAAACCTTATTATACTAAAGCCATCACTTTTTCTTAAAAGGCAGCAGCTGGATTTTAATGTTGCACATCAATTGACTGAATTCTTTTTAAAGGCAAATAATTGTTTCTTAAATCGATGCTTTTTTTCCAATTAGATTGTAAAGCAGAAGGCTTTTATGGATAAGTGACATTATTCGTAGCAAATCAAGGTTAACAGTTCAGATGAAGTTTTATTTCAACAGTGAATTTGTACTGTACATGATTTATAACCTGCCTTCTGCCAAATTATACACCTGTTTATATATATATATTTTTGGCTTCGCCCAAAAATTTGCGAAACGGCAAGAAAATTCTCGAAACGGCAAAAAATTCATGAAACGCATTTGTCGCACCCACGCCCAATTTGACACATGACAAAAAAATTCTGCACCCCAAATTTTCGCTCATCACTATATATATATATATATATATATATAATGAAATAAAATGCACTCAGCCTGGACTCTAGTTTATCCTTCCTTACCTTTCTCAAGTAATTGATTAAACAGATATATTTATTTTTGATTGTAGTTTGCTTGACATCCTGGAAGAAACATAAGACCTTGAAGTCCAGGCAGAAGGTAAATATCAATATATAAAATAACATAGTTGCTGAGCAGATTCATGGAAACTGTATGAAACAGAATGAGGGTATGATTCTAAGAATGAAAAAGTTCATCAAACTCTTCCATTGAAAGGTTCTGAAAAAGTAAAAAGGGGCACTGAAAAATGTGTTCTTTCAAAGTCTTTCACTTTTTCTGCTCTTGTAGGTAGGGCATTCGTTTTAATTGGACACTGGCAAAGTGAACTTTTGCTCTGTGAATTCCAAAATAGTCACAAAGTAGTTCAAACAAAAAAGAGATCAATACTCAGTCATTTATCATTAGTAGTTTAATGTTTATTCTTGGAGCTACTGAGATATAACTTGATTTTAAGCCTTTCTGTTTTTTGCAAAAGTATAAGACAAACTGGGGATCATTTGATTTGGTGTTACATCTACAGAAGTCATCTACGCATGGCATACTATAATGTTTTCCTCATGGTGCATCTGTACACTCAAATGTACATTTTTTAAAGTCTTTTCTAATGTTAACATTTTACCTCTTTATATAACTGAGGGTATACCCACAGCAGCGGGACACGGGACAGTCTTGGGTAGAACAACAAAATACATCTTGATAACAATTGGTCCACTTTGCAGCTCACAAACTGCATTGAGTGTAGGTGGTCTAAACACAGTTACAATAGGAACAAGGTGAATTGTTCAGTAGACTGGACTTTTCAGTTGACTGGCAAGAGCGACTATAGAAAAAGACTCTCTGTTCATGTTCATGTCTGTTCAGGAGAATACTCAGAATAATTCATAAGTTTAATAATGTTTATTAAGATACAATATGTCACTCTTACAAAGCAAGCTATAAAAGCATTTTAGCAGTTTCCATATACAGGTATGGGATCCGTTATCCGGAAAGTTCTGAATTACAGGAAGGCCATCTCCCATAGACTCAATTATAATCAATTAATTCTAATTTTTAAAAATGGTTTCCTTTTTTTCTGTAATAATAAAATAGTACCTTGTACTTGATCCCAACTAAGATAAAAATAATTCTTATTGGAAGCAAAACAATCCTATTGGGTTTATTTAATGTTTAAATAATCTTTTAGTAGACTTAAGGTCTATTAAAAAATATCCATTACAGAAATATCCATTATCTGGAATACCCCAGGTCCAGAGCATTCTGGATAATGGGTCCCATACCTGTACAGACAAACATTTCACCAGAATAGATGCATGGTTACAATTGCATAGGGTGTCAGAAATTGGACAGTTTGATCAAATGGACATGGATCATGGCAGTTGGCTTCCAATTAATGGCAAGTTCTGCAAGTAGCTCAGAATCTGTTGTTAGGGCAACTCTTAGTTTTTCTTGAGTGATATCATACAACTTACAGTGTTCAAAATACCTACTGGGCCATAACTCTCACCGAACGGATTGGCTTTAATTTAAAACAATCAGAGCGAATACAACTGTTTTACAAATAGAAACAAAACACAGATGTAATTATAATTCTGACGAGAGAGGTTTGCTTTTCCTATGCAGAGTGCAATTACATTATGATAGTTTCATTTTTGTTACAATTTGGAGCCGGGCCTGACAGCTGTGATCTTGTTAAATGACTTTATAATAGCAGTGGAAGGTTGATCATTACCACCAAGAGATGCACAGCATTAAACCAGCACTGCAGACTGAAATAATTACAGTTGCGTAAGGGGAGCTTGATGCTGTAAGAACTGTGCAGCAGTATTTTTATAATGCTCCATTACCTTATATTGATTCTAAATATCCTGCTTATTGCCAACATTGGGGCATCACATTTTGCTGGAGACAATCACTTGCTGCCTATTTAGATATCAGTTCTAGAGCCTGGTATGTGCTACCCACACTCCACTATAAATCTTATATTCCCTGAGATCCTTTGAGATTTTTCTTTGCATCATTTTATACTATAGCCTAAATAACATACACTTTGTACTCTAAACCTGCTGTATAATGTTTCTTTTTCCATCTCCATTTGTTATATTAAATTCTGCTCATACTGTAGGCAGATGTGTGTATATGGAATAAAATGTTGTCAAAATTCAATCAGTTGTCTATCAGTAGCATTTTCTTTAATTTAGTGCACCGGTATTACCTAATAGTGGAACAATCTACAGACACTGCAAAAGATAATTTCTGGCAGGAGGGCCAGGGGTAGATTTTGCTGCAGCATAAAGCTTATTTTACCCCCCTTGCCCCCCACCCACCTGCCCCATCAACTTCTGGGCTGGAAAACTCTTGGGTTTACAGCCCCCCTGGCCCATTGGTTTTGACACCTATAGATATATATGAATCTATGAGATTTGTACTAACTTGTACCAGTGAAGTTGCCAATAGCATCCAATAACCCAAATTATTTTGATCAGTCTACTACAAGTTAAAAAAAAAACTAAAGATCTGATTTTGGGTAAATGCTCTGGTACAATTTAGCATGTATGTTAGGAAACTAGCCTTGTGATGTAGTGATAAAAGATCTGTATGCTATTATTTATAAGAATTATTTTAGAGCACCAACTCAAATCAACCTTATTTTATAGAAGAGAACTAGAGTTGGCCATAAAGGTCACCAAATAGAATGAGCCAATTCAATTTAGTAGACCTCAAGCCTATCTGAAAAGTTCAAATTACTGGGACTGTTGTGTATGATGAACATAAAGGAACAGAATGTACATTAATGTAAAAAGCTCTGTGTAACATGTTGGGATTCTATAAATAAAGGATAATAATAAAATGAAAATCAGGTGTATATGGATGTAATATGGACAGCTATTGGCTGTATACATTTACAGAAGAGGCCAGCAGGGTTTTTCTGCCAATCTGATCGATACTCATTGAAAAAAGCCACACTTACATTTCTGATGGACTGCCAAGCTGGTCAAGAAAAGCAGACTAGGCAACCAATATGTGTCCATGTATAGTCACATCTATTAGCACTTTTAATTTATATTTTGAGCTGTACAAGTATGGAATCTATTAGCACTTTTAATTTATATTTTGAGCTGTACAAGTATGGAATCTATTAGCTGGAATGTTTAGTATGTGGCTTTATGGAAATTTGGAGCACCTGGACTAAAAACATTAAAACAAATTGAGTTTATTGCCAGTAAACAGCAACTATTTTTTTTTCTCTATCAATAACATATTAACAAGAAGATGAATCAAGAAAAACTCGAAAAATTCCATTGCTCCATTTATTTTTGCAAATTCAAGCTTGAATGTTGAATATATACCTCCCATTGACTTATACAGAAGCTTGCAAGTTGTTTTGTTTAAATTGCCAAGATATAAATAATCTGGCCCATTAAATGTAACACAGTTGTTTCAATGGGTCTTATTACAATCTAATAAAGAAATTAAAAATGAAAAATCATGTAAAATTGCCTGGCTAGTTTTCAGATCTTTCTGGATAAGAGTTTTTTTTTAGATACTAGATCCCATACTTATGCCTGCCTGACATATCACTTCAAACATTCACAAAGCACATATTAACTCATTAATAGGCACAATAATTACCCAAAGTTTTAGGAATTGCTAGTTTAACTGGTTTGTAAGGAGCCAATTGTCATATAACCCACTTTGAAATAAAGTGAGGTTCATGGACAAGATTTAATAGAAAATTAAAAAAAAACAATGACATCAGTTTATGGAGGAGACTTTAAACAAGGCAGGCAGCAATCAAAACACAGGCCGAAAATCAGGGCAGGCAGAAAACGTGCAGAGTCAAATAACAGGCCAATGGTCAAGACTGGGGAGTCAGAATATTGGGGAACATGGTCATGGCAGGAACAGGACTTATAGGATACAGGAGCATGAATTCAAGAAACAGAATCAGGAATGGAAACAAGAACTGGAGCAAGGTTGTGTAACAGGAGGCTTGGTCACCACAATGAGCTGATTGAT
The DNA here is from genome assembly GCF_000004195.4 of Xenopus tropicalis. Taxonomy (NCBI): domain Eukaryota; kingdom Metazoa; phylum Chordata; class Amphibia; order Anura; family Pipidae; genus Xenopus; species Xenopus tropicalis. The sequence continues at coordinate 65,513,296 of NC_030685.2, read as the reverse complement.
TAAGAACAGTTAACTGGAGGTGACAGGCTTAAATAGCCCTTTAATCAAACCATTACCTGCAGCTGGACTGAAGGTTTGGGCCAGGGAAAATAGGCAGGAGAAGACAGTCATTTGTATTGTCAGCCAGTCCTAAACCACACTGCCTCTTGTGGCTCAGTCTGGAGGAGCAGCAGCCGGTGTACACCAAGGAGTTCCATTCTGATTCAAAGACACTACCCGCAAAAGGGTTAAATATGAGTAAACAAGCTGGCATTAACGTCTAGTGATGATTGAATCTGTCCTGTTTCGCTTCGCGGAAAAATTCGTGAATCTTTCCAAAGATTCGCGAAACGGTGAAAAATTCGAGAAACAATGAAAATGACGCGCGTCAAAAAATATTGTTGCCCGCGACTATTCTTTTGTCGCCCATGGCTATTCTTTTGTCTCCCGTGGCTATTCTTTTGTCGTGCGGCTATTCTTTTGTTGCCTGCGGCTATTGTTTTGTTGCGCGGCTATTCTTTTGTTGCCCGTGGCTATTGTTTTGTCACGCGGCTATTCTTTTGTTGCCTGCGACAATTTTTGCCCGCGAATCCATGCCTGGCGAAACATTTCGCCCATCACAATTAACATCCAAGTTCACAGCCACAGAACAGTGAACAATAAAACACTACTTCTAAAAATATTCTGTAGCACCCCTGGTCCCATTGGGTCACAGGCCATTTTGGCTGTAAAGTGGCTTTACTTTCCACTCTTGTCTTTGATATATTTACCTGATCCAGTATATACATGTCCCTATATTTGTCCACAAAGGATCTGTTAAGCAGGCCTCCATGAAACAGGGTGCTTGGTGCCTGTTGTTTTTATGCATAAAGTTTTAATTTGTTTATTTACCTGTGTTTCCTCATGAATCCATACCTTAAACCATCCAGTGTATATACATCCCCTCACTTCCACAAGCCTTATACTGTTATGAAGTCTAAATTCTGCTTTTCATATCAATTCAAATCGAGGGACCGTGTTCCTATGAAGTGAATAAAATCTTCTAAAACTCTGCAGTGCACACGGAGCAATATTAAAAAAAGGGCATATCCATAATTTCCACCATATAAAGTGTTATGTTATTTTAAAACTGTCTTTTCACCTCATTATAGCTCTTCAAATTGGAGAGTGATGTCATGCTTGACCCAACACCAGCATAAATGATACAGAATGTTTCCCTCTTAGGTTCCTGGCTCACGCAGTGAAAAGCAGCTTAATATAAAATTCATGTTGTGATGACAGATTTAAAACTTGTTATGGGCTGTTACAGACTGCAACTGTGCTCTGCAGGCACACACAGGACACATACCACTCTCTTGTACTCCAAATTCAGCGATGACATAGCTTGCTTCTAAAGTTATACGGCCGTTACATATTACCTTTGTCTGTCTACCAAATTAGTCAAGAGGGAAACACTAAATCTGACATGAGTTTTACTGAGTGAATAAGCCAAATATTAATCAGCGGCTACAGGGGCTGACCGCTAATTTCTAACCATACTGTATTTCTTGTGCTTGTGGGGAGTTAGGCACGCAGTCACGGCTGCTGCACTTAACTGGTAAAATGTGCCCTTTACACTTTTGGCACTTAAATCCTGAAAGTAAAAATGGTGCGAAATTGTAAATCTTCGGCCAGGAAGGTAGCAGAATACCAAACTGCAGACACCTTTTTTTTCACAACATTTTCCAAGCAATTAAGTAAATAGCAAACATAGATCGTCTCCTGGGCAATAATGCATGACAATGGACAATATGAACATGCTTGACACCGAGGGAGTTTATATAACGAGCAAGTGAAATGTTACCACTGGGGATACAATATGCCGAGCAACATGCGGGAACCCCCCACACATACATAAAATGCCCTTATGTATCCAATGGATAGTATTTTATTTATACCTAGGGATGAGTATGGACTTGCAGGGAAACTTAAGTGGTGAAAATGTTCGCCAACTTGCGCCCAAATTTCGCCATGCATTTTGTTTGGAGTAGAAACAAAAATCTTATTTTTTCGAGCAGGGAGAAACGCGTCATTGACTGCAGTGCATTTGGCATGAGCAAAAAACACCCATTAATCCCAAAATGCCCATTGACCTTAATGAATTTGAAATGAAAAGTCTTGAGAAAAAAAAGCCCCACTGACTTTAATGCATTTGGACTGAGAAAAAACACCCTTTGATTCCAATGTAGTTGGTGCAAAAAAAAAAAAAACCTGAGAATAAACACCCATTGACTTTCCTGCATGTGGTGGGAAAAAACACTCAGAAAAAAAATGCTCATTAATTCCAATGCATTCAGAACAAGAACATATGTGAGAAAAAAACACCCACTGGGGCTCATTTATCAACACTGGGCAAATTTGCCCATGAGCAGTAACCCATAGCAACCAATCAGTGATTGGCTTTTTTTTTAGCTAGCTGCCGGTAGAACAATGAATGTAACATTTTGATTGGTTGCCAAGGGTTACTGTCCATGGGCAAATATGCCCAGTGTTGATAAATGACCCCCTCTGACTTTTAATGCATTTGGCATGACAAAAACCTTGAGAAAAAATGCATACTGACTCCAATGCGTTTGTGCCTAAAAAACACCCTTTGACTTTCAATGCATTTCATGCAAGAAAAAATGCCCATTGACTCCAATGCATTTGGTGAAATCTGCCAGTTTTGCTCATCATGATTTGTAACTGCATTGGTTTTTTAAAAAAATCTGGGGACCAATTTATCAAAATTCACAGTCTGGAAATATACTCAAGAATATTCGTCAGAAAAACTGCTGTAAAAGCTGATGTGATTTAATAAAAACAATGAGAATTGTCTCTAACAAATGTATTTATTTAATTATTTTCTCAGTAATTAAAACAAGCTTTATTGAAAATAAATGAAACAATGTGATTCTCACCAGTGTACGACTTTTTCTGAAACAAAACGCGCACGTGAATATTCTATCTTCCAACCATATCAAAGAATTTTTAAAACATTTTTTTGTTCAAAAATCCATTTTAAAAGCATACAGACCCCACAAAATGCTGCCTTTTGAGTTGAGTTTGGGATATTTCTTTGATATGGATGTTTGATTTGCCCTTTAATCTGGGGGCTATATTCCATTAACTCTGGCCCTTTTGACTGGCCATTTAGGACCATTATCATTAATAAATTGTGAAATATTCTTAGAAAAGTCACACATATTTTGTCTCTTTTATTTATTTATTATTTTGCAAACTTGAATTTTGATAAATCTGCCCCCAAGTGTTTATATTTAAACTTTTGCAAGCAGAACCCTCTATTCATGCAGTTTCATTCTCTATACACTGGTTTGTTAATTCATGATGAATCACTGTTTTTTTATAATATTCCTCCTCTCCTCTGAGGCTTAACCACCAAATATCTTATGACTTGTAAACCACATGGTACTCCTCAATTTAGCTGACACCCTGCTCCTCTTGAATGGTTCCTGTGTATAGCAGGGTACAATGCCTACTCAGCATGCTTGCTGGCAACAGCGAATGCCTTATACCTCTGTCACTCCATCGAGGAGGATGTGGAATGAGATTATGAGGATGTTGATGCAAAAAAATGAACCACTTTCAATAGTGGTGGAAATGTTATAATTTTCATACAAACTGACAGCAGGTACCACAATCACTTTCTGTGTCATTTGTTTTACATCATAACTTTTTCAGAAATGTAGTTAATAGTATATTGGTTGGTTTATGTTATATATTTTTTTAAAATACCCAAAGTTCTAAGTAGCTAAGTGCAATTAAATATTGCTTCACTATTTTTGTTCTTCTTGTCAGGGCCTGCTGTTGGGTTTGTAGTCGGGACCAAGGAGGAAGCTAGAGTTCAGTCAAGCATATAGTCCAAAATGCGGTATCAGAAGGGTTAATGAGTCTCAAAGTCTATTTCCTGGCACAGCTCTGCTATATGTTACTTAAGAGTGTAGTGGAGCCTTAAATAATAGCCTTTCATTTTGTGCCCCCAACACCATGCTATAAAGAAGTAATATTTTCTCAAAAGGATGCACAATTACGGTGTTTGAAAATGCAGGAGTCCCGAGGGGGGAGGGGTTTATGAAAATTCAAAAAGGCTTATTAAAATTTCATATTAAATTTTGCATGCAAGTGATTCACTGAGGGTTTCTTTTATTTTTTTAATTCTCAGGTGTTTATCATCTGTTGCCTGAGTTTTCTGAAGTGTTAAAGCACCTGAGAGAATGTTACCATTATGGCTGGATTTATTATGAGTTGAAGGTCAATAAGGTCAGGTTCGGACATATGAATGTAGGAAAACTAGTAGTTTTTAATCCACAATTGAGTGTTTTCAAAAAATAAACAGCCTGATACTTACAATCTTGCAAGCTTTTTCATTTCTTGAAACCATTGTGGATTTTGCTAAACAATTGTTGAAAAAAAAGCAAATGGTGCACGAAACCACAAGCAAGAAAAAGATCACAGCTGAGTTTTCCTGCATTTATATGGGTGAACCTGATCTTATGTTAATTAAGTTCTCCTTAATGTAAAAGCATTTTGGGTGTTTTCTTTTCCTTTAACCATTGCAATGCTTTAAAGGAACACTGCCATGGGAAAACATGTTTTTTTTTTCAAAATGCATCAGTTAATAGAGCTTCTCCAGCAGAATCCTGCATTGAATCCATTTTTCAAAAGTGCAAACAGATTTTTTTACATTTCATTTTGAAATTTTACATGGGGCTAGCCATATTCTTCATTTCCCAGGGTGTTACAGCCATGTGACCTGTGCCCTGATAAACTTCAGTCACACTTTACTGCAAGTTGGAGTGATACCCCCCCTCCCAGCAGCCGATTGGCAGAACAATGGGAAGGGAGCAAGATAGCAGCTCCCAGTATATATCAGAATGGCACTCAATAGTAAGAAATCCAAGTCTGGCTTGGGACTCCTCCAGTTACATGGGAGTAGGAGACACAATAGGTTACCTGAATGTAGTTCTAATGTGTAGCGCTGGCTCCTTCTGAAAGCTCAGACTCAGGCACAATGCACTAAGATGGCTGCCTACACACTAGGAGAGAACTGCACCGGCTGGGGTATATGCGGTATGTGATATATCCCCTTCCTTCTCTCGTCCATCTTCGGTATCCCGGGGGCCAGTGCATGCACAGTAGAGTGAAAAGGCAGCTGCACTTGCGGGGACCCTGGGAATGTTGAGTAAAAAGAAAGGAGAAAGAAGCTCTTTTGCCCTTATTTACCCATAATACCCATAATGGGTTTTGTGGAAAGGTTCCAGGAAGGAATAATGCATCATCAGAAACCATGTCATGTCCAGCAGCCAGAGGACTGAGGCACTGGTCTAACTGGCTGCCAATGGCTGGTATTAGGCAGGGGACTTTACATTGCAGAACCCTTGAATATGACTTACACATAAACGACATTTGAGATGCTATCTGGGCAGCAGCATCTGCCTATGCTGTACCTTGTGCCACAAAAGTTGTGTCAGCACTGACATTGCCACTTAATAAACCATGTGACTAAACATAATTTAAAAAAGCAATAGCTTCTGCGGGCTAGTAAATCAGTGAAAATGTTCATTCTGCATATAAATAGTTTCAAATGCATCAGGGCCCCATATAACAAAGCTTTTATATCAAATTAACAAATTCTGGTGGAGTCACTGGGGATAAAGTATCGATCCCTCTTGTGAAGCTTCATCAACAGAATCTCTTCAAGAAAAAATAAATACTGGGTGTTATTAATTGCTTCTCTCTTCCCGGGCTTTGATTTCAACCACATTGCTGATTAGCAAGAAACTTCAGTTAAGAGGCCATCAAAGCAAAAACAAGTGAACCTAAATCCAGGATTCCTTTTAAAAATACATGGTCATTTTTCTTTAATGCTATAGATATAAGTAATAAAGATCAGATTTATAAAATGCTGCATATATAGATTTATTTCAGTAATTCACGAACATATAAGCAAAATGATCCTTGATTTTGCTCTCTAGAAAACTTTTCTTTCCTTTTCTTTTTATAGTTTATCCACTGGGCAAAGTTAGTTAATTTGTTTTTGTTTTTCTCTATTTAAATTACTTATTTTGTTTCTCTGTAAGCATTCTATTTTCTTCATTTCTTATCTTTTGGAAGGACAAACTGTCGAATGTGACTATTGTTGTACAACCTATATATAAATAATTTGTCATTATTCATCCTACATGTTTATTGCAAAACTTCAATAAAATGTTTAAAAAACAAACAAAAAAAAACAAACTTCAGTTGAGCAGTGCGCTGAGGCTGCGTTTGGCTGCAGAATTCATATTTCCTAAAACATTAGGTGCAAAGAAAGAAGAATGGAATTGCTAGTCCGGAACTGGGGGCTACAATTTTAATATTTATTGAATAAAAAAATATTCACATTTATTTTAAAAAAATGCATCTTTTGAAGAAATCACAATGAATTCAAATGCATGTTGAAAAAATTATTTTTTAATGCCTCTTTTAAAATCTTGAATCTTTACTATAACTAGGAATCTTTAAAGAAACATACAAATTACCAACAACCGTTCTACTTTTGTTCAGCTCTTCCAGTCTCTATCTGCTTGTACTAGTCCTAAGGGTTAGATGAGTTGCAAGAAACTAAGATTATTCTGCACAGGCCTTAGCTGTACTTCTAATAGATCCAGGGTTTGCTCTACAGTACCTTCAATGCATTTCCATGAACATCTAAATATTTAGATCAGGGATCCCCAACCTTTCAAATGGAAAAGGTTTTGGGGAGCAATACAAGCATGACAAGTTCCTGGGGTGCAAATAAGAGCTATAATTGGCTATTTGGTACCCCCTATGGGGACTGGCAGCCTATAGAAGGCTCTGTTTGGCAATTACACTGGGTTTTATGCAACCAAAACTTGCCTGCAAGCCTGGAATTCAAAAATAAGCATCTACTTTGCACCCTGGGAGCAACATCCAAGGGGTTGGGGAGCAACATGTTACTCCCGAGCCACTGGTTGGGGATCACTCTTTGGTATACACCAAAATACACTGGATAAATAATGATGCACCTTTGACCAAAAATGTTTCCTGTTACAAACAATTCATGTTGAAAGTCCATCACTGGGGGGGTTAATATGTTCTTATTTTAATTTTTCCCAAATTCATTTTTTTCTTGTAAATAGTGAATTTGAATTATGGTTTAAAAAACTCAAATTGTTAACTTATTAAGTGAACAATATGGAAAAAAACTCAAATGCAAAAACTCTGGCATCTGAATGGGTCAATGGGAGCTGTCCTAGGCAAAATTGAAACTATTTATTCAATTCAAGTTTTTTTAAGGTTTTTTTTTTTAAATGTTGAGCAAAATATAATACAGATTTCATTTGATCACATTTTTTATTTGGATTTTTTTTTTAAAAAAACTAACATTCCCTATTTTAAAATTTGAGAAACAAAAAGAAGAAAAAAAGAAGAAAATTTCACAAACACACATTTTTGATAACTAGGCCTCAGATAGTGGGAGGCAGGTTGTACCAAGTATAGTGGTACTATAGTGGTATAGTGGTACTATAGCTAGTTAGTGAATATCCCTATGCTGAAAAGAGAATCCCCTAAAAAGAGAAAGTATAAAAGTCAGTGAATGCCTATCTTCTAATAAAAACACTAATAAAAACATTTGCCATCTCACAAACATACATACATAGTAACATAGTAATTACGGATGGACACATGTCCATCAGGTTCAACCTTATATGCCTATATATATAACCTGCCTAACTGCTAGTTAATCCAGAGGAAGGCAAAAAAAAAACCCATATGAAGCCTCTAATTTGCTGCAGAGGAGAAAAAATTCCCTTCTGACTCTGAATCAACTTCAAGAGCTATCTCCGATAACACTGTATTCCCTCACTTGCTAAAAAGCCATTCAACCCCTTCTTAAAGCTCTAATGTATCTGCCAGTACAACTGGTTCAGGGAGGGAATTCCACAACTTCACAGCTCTCACTGTAAAAAATCCTTTCTGAATATTTAGACAGAACCTCCCTTCTTCTAATCGGAATGGGTGCCCTCATGTCTGCTAGAAGAACCTACTGGTAAATAAAACATTAGAGAAGTTATTATATGATCCCCTTATATATTTATACATAGTTATCATATCACCCCTTAAGCGCCTCTTCTCCAGTAAACAGACCCAACTTGGCCAGTCTTCCTTCATAACTGAGACTTTCCATACCCTTTACAAACAATGTGAAATAAATAATAAAACTTACTGAACAGGGTTATTAAACATCTTTTAAAGTTGGGTTAAAGCAAAACCTCGTTTGTCTACTGGATTTGCATCTATTAACACTGGGCAGCTCACTATTTAAACAATTTGATACCCTTGGAAAATTAATTTCATTTGGTCTGATCCAAAAAATATAGCATACACTGCCTTTGCATAAGCATATGAAATCAGTCATGCTGACATGATTATTTCAGTATTTCCCCTGGGTCAGAGGTTCTAGGATAAATTATAGGCATCTCTTTATACTAATGCAATACAAGATCAACCCCCAAATGTGCCAGTCCACCTTCAGAGTTCTCTTTGATCTCAATATTGATTCCTTCTCCTCCAGTGACCTTATGAATTCAGAAAGTGGCTTATGCACAGTATATGCCGGCCCTCTATATAGATAGGTGCCTGCCCATGTCCCTGGGACTTGGTGGTGGGTAGGATACCTATGCATGGAAATGAGAAATGATTGGGGACATCAGGAAGGAGTGAGGTGGGACATCTCTTATTGGACAGGGATGCTTGATAGCAGAATGCACACATCCTCTTGTGAATGCATATGGCATATAATGTTAGGAAAACAGCACATTAAAATTATTCAGGACATAAAAGGAAACCAGAGCTACAGTATGAAGAACATTGCTTTTCTTTTACCGCATCCCTAACACAAGACTAATTATAGGCCTGACTAATTGTGACCCATATGAAACAACAACCGGGACAGCCAGAGTGTTAAGTGCATAGTTATGGAAGCTTTTCATTATATGTTAAAGAGCACTTTATGTGCCAGTGGGACAAATGAAAAAAAAAAGGACATAGAAACATTGTATTCATGGTTGATACCATTTAAAACCTCCATATTTACAGTGAACTATATAAAGACTTGGGTAAAACTTAGTGATAAGTGCTTGGCCTGTGCTTTACACAGTTTTCCTTATGTTTCTATCATAATGGTGATTTGGGAGTAGACATATTGATTCTTTTACTTTTATCTATATACGGAGTTGGGCAGTTTGGGATCATAGTGATACTGACTCTAAAAAAAAATTCAGAATATTAATGTACATAAAAAGTTACCTATTCTTTATGTTGATTGTTTTTCGCTGATAGGGCTGCTTTTGTAAGTAGTTGTTACTTGGAGTCCCTAAACCTGACTGTTTTGCTGACCTGACTGTCCCTTCTCAAACTGTCAACTATAGCTTCTAATGCTAACGACCTACTGCTGCACAAATATGGCAGCCCCTCATAGAGGAACATGGGAAATTGGATAAGTGAGGTAAAAGCATCAGGCAAATGCTTTTATGGCAGAATTATAAATAGCATGCAAGTTTATGATATATTTAAAAATATGTTTAATATCAGATGTCAGTATCTCTTTGAGCTTCAAGTACCTTAACTGTATTCTTTTGGATGGATTGTGGCACCAACTGGAAATATATACGTTATATACAGTGATAAGATGCATCTCCTCAGTAGATTTTTTTCTGCTTATATTATTCATAAATTTAGGTGCCTATATTTTGTTTTATTTCATGTTGGGAAGAGCATACAACCTATTATTGTACCTCTACAAACCATATCTAGAGTAGTAACTGTGACTTTGCTCTGCTGTCTGAGCATCCAATGACATTATCTACTAGTTTTTATGAGTTTTATCAAATTTTTATTTTACTTTGTGTATTGGCGTTCAGTAGGTTTGCCTGTTATTATTAAGAAGGATACAATAACTATTTTTCAGAGTTTTGAAATATAATAATTTAGGAAGTCATCAACTAATAACCTAATCTAACCCAATAGGCAAGGGAGATTTCTCACGGGCGACTAGTCTCCCCGTCTGCCACAACCCTTAGGGGCTGATTTACTAACCCACGAATCCGACCCGAATTGGAAAAGTTCCGACTTGAAAACGAACATTTTGCGATTTTTTCGTATGTTTTGCGATTTTTTCGGATTCTGTACGAATTTTTCGTTTTCGTTTTTTTTTTTACGCAACTTTCGTAATGGATAGGAAAACTCGCGTTTTTACGCAAAAATCGTATTGGTAACGAAAAATTCGTAAAGAATCCGAAAAAATCGCAAAACATACGAAAAAATCGCAAAATACCGATCATTACGAAAAAAACGCAATCGGACTCCATTCGACCCGTTCGTGGGTAAGTAAATCAGCCCCTTAGGGTGAAGACACACAGAGCTACTAGTAGCAGCTACTTGTCGTGGCTTCTAAAATAGACAATGCTGATCATTTACTGATAATTGTCTCCATGTGTGTTTTAGCAGAGGCAATTCTTGTTATTGTCTAAGGCAGGGTATTTTCTAGGGTTTAGTAGCCATCAAAAAGTAGCTACTAGTGAAGACAAATGGAGCACAGTAGCCATGAAAAAGTAGCTGCTACTAGTAGCCCAGTGTAACTTCACCCTAACACCAACACAGCGCACAATGCAGTTCAACCACATAAACCAGTTGAACACATGCTGACTTACTGATCAAAGAGGTAAATCAAAAAGGTAAAAACCATGAAAACCACTAAAACAAAACTTTGCCATCTAAAAGCTGTCGAGGTCATGTAGAGCCCATGGGAGTTGTCCTAGGAAAATTGTAACAATCTACAGTATATTTAATATGTGGTTTTTGTTGTTTCCTATTTTTTTTTTCATTTGTATGTCCACGAAGATTTGTGTAAAAATGTAAAAACCAGAAAAATATTTGTGGTTTTCGTGTTCTTTTTGTTTCTGTTCTGCATTTTAATTCGTTCATGCTTTTTCAATTTGGATCTTTTAATAAATGACTAGATGTTCATGGTTTCTGTGGAAATTAGTTTATTTGTCATTTAAAAAAACTCTGAAACCACTAAAATCATAGGGGGAGATTTACTAATCCATGAACAGTCCAAAGGCGTCCGAATGCGTTTTTTCGTAATGATTGATATTTTTGCGACTTTTTCGTCACCGTCGCAACTTTTTCGTATGTCCCACGATTTTCGTATATTTTCCACGACTTTTTCGTCGCCGTCGCGGAAAAATCGGATTGGTTTTTCCGTTGTTTACTATCGCTCAATACGAAAAAATCACAACGGCGACGAAAAAGTAGCGCAAAATACGATAAAGTCGCAACGGCGACTAAAAAGTCGCAACAAATAGGAAAAATCGTGACGGAGACGAAAAAGTCGCAAAATTTTCGTTCCAATACGATTTTTTCCCTTTTGGGATTCGGATTCGTGGATTAGTAAATCTGCCCCATAGTGTTGAGAAATCTGCCCCTAATAAGGATACCCCAATTTACCCCATTTTAATGAATCTGTATTACCCCAATTGCCTCAATACCAAACAAACTTGTGCAGCTACAACAAAACGACTGTATAAAATGATGGCTACATTTTTTTTCCTCACATTTACATGAGATAATAACAAATGGCTTGTTTTTCCTTTTAATTCTCCCTGTGATGCACATTAGTATCTTAATTTCCAAACTGGATGTATCGTGAGAAGAAGAAATTGATAGATGCATATAATTTTACTCCTTACAGCTCCTGTAAATGTAATACCTGCGGGTAAGCTGGGTACCTTGGGAGTTTCTTGTTTAACAATCATTTTTAAATGATATTAGTCAAACAAACATGTTCGTCATTTGTAGCCTAGAGGCACAGGGAAGGTGTTTTTGGGTTTAGGAAATCTAATATTCGGCTCTTTAATGTATTTAAGTTGGTTTGTTCTTGGTTAACATTTTAAAAAGATATTCTGTTTTTTAAGGAACTACTGAGATAAATAGAAAACTTTAAAATGAATAATGAATTATTTACAAATATTTACAAAATATAGTAAAAATATTCAAATTTTCCAAACTGTTCCATTAACGGACAACAAGGCAGCAAGTAGGGAATCGAATGCAATTCAAAATTCCTTTTAGTTATACATGTATAGCTTTGGGGTAGATATACAAGCTAGATAATCCAAAGGTATTCCCAGCTGTTTAATATATTTTACAAGTTCATCAGAAAATGTCTGACTGCTTAAATATCCTGATCTATGAGGTGTTAGAGCTCAGCTGTTGCACTGAGCTCTAACAGCCTAATTGAATGAAAGTTATTGGGAGCTGAGTAATTTGGAAATGTTTTTACTCTCTCTGGAACATTCTAAAATAGCCAGTTAAGTCTTAATGGATCAGTTAGTGATCCATCAGGAAGTATCTGACTTGCTTTAATATCCTGTTCTATGGGGCGTTAGAGCTCAGCTTCTGCACTGAGCACTAACAGGCCACCTTACTAATAAAATGAAAGTTATTGGGAGCTGAGCGATTTGCAAACGTTTTTTCCCTCTTTGGAACATGCTAAAAGAGCCAGTTAAGTCTTAATGGATCAGTAAGTGTCTGACTTGCTTTAATATCCTGTTCTATGGGGCGTTAGAGCTCAGCTTCTGCACTGAGCACTAACAGCCCACCTTCCTAATTAAATGGAAGTTATTGGGAGCTGAGCAATTTGCAAACGTTTTTTCCCTCTTTGGAACATGCTAAAAGAGCCAGTTAAGTCTTAATGGATCAGTAAGTGTCTGACTTGCTTTAATATCCTGTTCTATGGGGCGTTAGAGCTCAGCTTCTGCACTGAGCACTAACAGCCCACCTTACTAATTGAATGGAAGTTATTGGGAGCTGAGCAATTTGGAAACGTTTTTATCTTCTCTGGAACATGCTGAAAGAGCCAATTAAGTCTTAACGGATCAGTAAGTGATCCATCAGGAAGTGTCTGACTTGCTTTAATATCCTGTTCTATGGGGCGTTAGAGCTCAGCTTCTGCACTAATAACACACCTTATCAATAAAATGAAAGTTATTGGGAGCTTAGCAATTTGGAAACATTTTTACTCTCTCGGGAACATGGTAACAGACACTGGCAAGACTTAATAGATCAGTATATTTTTACTGAGCTATAACCATTGTTTCCCTTGTGAAAAAAATACAGATGGTACATGGATTTTTTTGTAATCATTAGTAATATGTACCTAACAGTAGATACACTGAAAGGTGCTTATTCTTCCTTGTCAATTTTTGTTACAATAAAAAATAATTAAAACCAATTTTTATTGTATTTTTCTAAAGATTATTATCATCCCCAAGCGTGGGTTATGTGAGAGCCGGCCCGCGCTTACATTCTGCACAATGCCACAGAACACCAAGACATTAATGGTTATTTTTTCATGGTGTTTGGGATTTTGAATGATTTGCAGTAGACTGCCTGTTGTTTAACTAAGGCTGCTGAAGAATATGAATCGGATGCCTTGTGAGCCAATAATGAGAGAAGGACAACATTTTGGTTTAATGGGGATGCACCTTCCTCAGTTCTTACAATAATTATAATCTGATGTCTGTGGAAAACATGCATAACCTCTTAATGAAAAGGAAAAGAGGAAACAATACACACTTTCCAATAGCAACGAACAAATAATAGCAGATAGCAGAGTTATTTTCCAGAGCCGAATTGAATGTGTCTAGTGATCAAAGGGAGGCAAGTCTACTAATAAGTAACTAATAATGATGGCACGTGGGTCAATAGTTTTCTGCCTGTAGGCCAACGGAAGTAGGATGTTAATTACCTAAGTGCAGGTTTGTGTGATTTGCCCTTTACAATAGCACCAGCTGTGACAACGATTATTCATCCTGGATAAGAAATGAACTAAGTAGCTCTGCTTTTGGTACCGGGCAGGCTAAATAGCATGGAAATTGGGCAAAGCATTATGTAGGCCCCAACAAAAGTCTTTAAATAATAACAGGCCAATAAACTATGTTATAATTAGGTGAGCTTGCAATCTAAAGGGAAACTGCTTTCTTGATAATTATTAAATTGTGGTTCCCTTAAATAGAATTATTTATCAATGAATAGCATATTGTGTGCAAAGGGCATTCCTATTTTCATATATGTTTAGTCACCATGATATTGTTTTCCTAGATGTGTGTATCTTAATTGTACTGATAACACCTATATGTCACCACTTGAAAGAGAACTAAAACCTATAAACAAATATGGGTAGAAATGCAGTATTTTATATACTGATCTGCACCAGCCTAAATTTTCAGAATCTCGATAACAGTAATGATTAAGGCCATCAAAATTGTGCATAAGGGGGTCACCATCTTTAATTTTGTTAATGGTGTCAGTGGCACTGCACATGCTCAGTGAGCTCTGAGCAGCTGTTGAGAAGCAAAGCTTAGGGGTCATAGCAAATTACCCAGCAGAAAATTAAGCTTGAATGTCATGGAAGCTGATGGTACAGGGCTAATTATTAAATTCTGATTAGCTTTTTGTTGTCACTTTTATAATTTATATCTGCAGTATATTGTAATATATGTGCAGTAAATTTGTATACCAATAAAGATAAGGAGCTACTAGGGACATATTCAGAAGCACAGATCTTCACTGCTAAAGGGTTGCAGTTGCATTGGGCTGGGATAGAAGCCCAAAACATAATATGCAGCATTTCTAACCTGCTTCTTTGTTAAGCTTTAGTTCTCCTTTGAGTACAGCCTGCCTTTATGACTGGCATAGTAAACTGACATTGTGCAGAAGAGGTGCAAAGAGGTGATGCTAAAATAAGCCTATATAAGCCTATATATATATATATATATATATATATATATTCTCTTAAAATGGCCGTGCGTGCTTTAATCAATTTTAGAAATGCCTTCCATCCGATAGAGTCTAATACAATGTGTGCCAGTACAGCTGGCATGTCATTTAAGATATATCAAATTCCTCGGTAAACACTGTGAAGGCATAAAAACAACCAGCGAGGCACTGCTAGGATTACACAAAGGGTAGATCATTTCCTCCTCTGCAGGAGCACACACTGCAGCTAAGCTGTCTCTGCCCAATCACTCCCCTCAAAGGTGAAAATGATTTAGAAGCCCAGGGAAACTTAATTTTTCTTGATCACCGTGTGGAACCTGGATTTTTAACGGCAGGCGTAATTAATTCTTGTGATGTTAATCATCAGGGCTGGGCTGTGCAATTATCAGCCGAGTGCAGCTGGGGCACGGATCAGACATGAAAAATTAGGAAAATGATTCAGCAATAGGGTGGCAGATTTAATCGGCATCACGAAAACAAAGTTAAAAAGGGAAGATCGAAAGAATTTTCCGCCACCGCTTTTGTGCCAGGGAGAAGTGACAGAACTGAAAAATGTTGCCGATGTCCAAAGTGATTGGTAATTACCAAGCCATTGAATTTTTTATTGTCAATTTATCATTGCGGCGGAGGTTAAATTTAACATCTTCTTTAAAGCCATCATTCTAAAGGGGAAGCATTGCCGGCACCACGTGACCTGGAGGAGTCAATGAAAGGTTAATCAGGTGGCGGTGTCGTTTGTGTGTGTTCCGCAGTCACTGCTCCTGTTCTATTAAATAGACTTAGGCTGCTGTTACTGCCATTACACTTCGCATACACACTGACTTCATTATGAGGGTCTTGTGGAACCAGTTAGGACACAGCAATGTTATATACAATTGTATAGAAATATCTGCATTGTCAGACTAGCCGCATCAATAATAGCTGTCAGGTACATAAACATGGGGATGTGGCCATCAAATAAAGCTTATATGGAATACAGGCATTTTATTCCACTACTAATAAAGCCTTTACCCTTGTATGTGCATGATTTGTGGTTGGGACATGCTTTTGTATGCATGTTTAAAAGCTTGTTTGGCAGACACTGTCAACTGCTATCCCAAACATCAATAGTACAGGAGCCAAGCCCGGCGTTTGCAATTCATGCGTCTCGCCAGACCTCAATGTAATTTTACACTCATGTCAAACACAAGAAACCATAGCAGGGTAAGCTGTTTTAGGGAAATTGCTCATAGACAAATCTGTTCTTGCATAGGGAGATATTATAAAATAACATGGGGCATTGTGGGATTTTTATATTATATATGTATACAAAAACTGAATATATGTATTATGTATTAAATGTTCAGTGCATTAAAAGTGAAAAGCAAATATGCCTTTTACAATAGCAAGATAAAAACATTTGTGAAGACAAGTGGCCAACCCCAGGCTCCCTGGCGCCATGTGCTATGGCGGTGACCACAAAAGCACCGCCATATATAGGCTTCCAGGTGTGCTTGGCGCTACCCGCTGGCTGGTCCTGCACATAGGTTTAACTAGTTACACTAATGAAATAAACTCTTTATTGCTCTCTTTGCACTTGAGTAAGTAGTTCCAGGGTTCCCACAGCAGCCTGTCAATCACAATAGCACACTTGCCTCTAGGAAACAGGCCCACATCAATCTCACACCAAAGCCAGAAATGATGTCCAATTGTAAGCCCAATTGTGTGCGATTTGAAACACAAGCACAGTTGCGTGCTCTTAGATTCATTGGATGCTATTGCGTCAGGCATATCTCCTGCTGTTGATTACCATTACACTGGAATTCTGGGGAGAACTGCTGAATTATGGGTCAAAAACATAGCAATTGCATCCGGAATTGCACACTGCACATTGAGCTTGTGGCTTCAGTTTATATAGCCTCTTCCTTCTACACATGCGCCTCCTATAGGGCCAGCAACAAGTTTGATCTCCTAGCACTTTTCTGGCCTTCAGTACATATCCCTGTGAGTGCCAGTGGGCACACTCTGTACATCACCAGCAGATCCCAAAAAGAGGCTTGTGAAGGCATGTGGATTGGCTGCTGAACCTCTAATGTCATACACTAGGCATATTATATTCCACAGGGCCACAGAAGATTAGTAGAGAGGATTTTAATTTCTATTTTTTTAATGCAAACTATCTCATGTAGCAAGGAACAGAAGGTGCTTCAGAATCCTGGCACACAATCCTAGAGTATTATTATAGATTAATACAGAGCCCCTGTGTTACTTTCCCTCATGTCTCTTGTGCTTACAGCTAGCACACCATTTCTTTACATGATAGACAATCAGAAACTTCTCACATATATATATATATATATACAGGTATCGGACCCCTTATCTGGGAACCCATTATCCAGAAAGTTCCGAATTACGGAAAGGCCATCTCCCATAGACTCCATGTTTTTAAAAATGATTTCCCTTTTCTCTGTAATAATAAAACAGTACCTTGTACTTGATCCCAACTAAGATATACCTGTAATTACCCCTTATTGGGGGCAAAACAATCCTATTGGGTTTAATTACTGTTTAAATAATGTTTTCAGCAGACTTTAGGTAGGAGATCCGAATTACGGAAAGACCCCTTATCCGGAAAACTCCAGGTCCCGAGCATTCTGGATAATGGGTCCCATACCTGTATATATAAATATATATATTTATATATACTGTAAATACAGAAAAGAACAGAGCACACCCTAATAGTAATCAAATGCCCCAGGTGCTTGCAAAAACCATGTATATAGCAAGACAATGAGCCGCACACACAGGGACTTTGTTAGAAAACAAAATTTTTTTTTAATGAAAACGATCCAACGTTTCGAGCACCAACTGTGCTCTTCCTCAGGGACAAACCACAGTGGTTTGTCCCTGAGGAAGAGCACAGTTGGTGCTCGAAACGTTGGATCGTTTTCATTAAAAAAAAATTTTGTTTTCTAGCAAAGTCCCTGTGTGTGCGGCTCATTGTCTTGCTATATATATATACTGTAGGTATGAGATCTGTTATCCAGAAAACCGAAATCTCACTATTACAGGAAGACCATCTTCATTATAGTGAAATAATTCTAATTTTTAAAAATTATTTCCCTTTTATTTAATCACAATTAAGTTGCAATAAATCTTTATTGCGTTTATTTAATGTTAAAATTATTTTTTAGTAGACCTAAGGCATGGTAATTCTGGATATTAGGTCACACACATATATATATATATTTTGTTTGTTTGTTTGTGTGTGTGTGTGTGTGTATTTAAATGCTTTAAATTGCTCTCCCAAAAAGTTGTATTTTTTACTGCCAACCCCCAGCTAAAAGAATATAGTTAAGCAATTCCAATGCTGCAGCAGTTTTCTATATATTTTATTTTGCATTTTGCATCTTAGCCCTTTTTCTTTTCTTGTACCATTGTTTTGTAAACTAGGTACATCTGCTGTGCTAAGCCCAACAGATCTCCCAGGGTTACTGTGCAAAGAAATCAATGCATACATTAATTGCTGCAATTTATTCTGCAATTTCCTTTAAAAAAAATGAATCAGCCTTTTAGTTGGTATAGACTTAAGGCCAAAAGACAAAGCCTTGTGATCCTGGCCATGTTAATCTCTAGATCAAAGAATTTGTGCATCCGCTCCGGATGAGGCCACCTCTAGGGATATCTTGGCTGGTACCATCCCAGAGCAAAGGCAATGAATTATTGCCTCTGAATACAAAAGCTTCCCACGTGGCTTCACTGTCACTTACCAGCAGCAATGCTGTTTTTCTAAATTCCTTCCTAGGCTCTGTGAGACATAATTAGACTTGAAATATGAAGAATTAGCTGTAAAGTGACCTTTGATTGTTTTCATAAACAACGCCTAATACCACCTTCCTGTTTGGCAAGCAATAACTTACTGAGCTATCTAGATTTTTTTTTAAATTAATATTGTTGGGATATCAGAATGCAAAATGTTATTAAAAAATAACATATAATAGGGGAAATGCATTAAAAACAGACGTGATAATGAATGCCAAAAGGCTTTGTTACTGACAAGAGACTATTGTGGCACATACTTGGGAGTGTCAGATACTTGGCTGTTGGGCAAGATACAGCTTATTGGGAGTCAGAAACCCTGCTCTGCCCAGCGGGAGCTGCTCCTCAGCTGCACTCCCCTCACCTCTGTGAAGTCAGATGGTAAATGATCTACAAGAACCTGAGTGAGATTACCTTGTATCAGGCTTCTGTAGCAACTGATCTGGTAATCAACAGTTTAATACATTTACATATTCCTATAGTCATATAATAGTCCTCCTAAAAAAACAATATATGGAAAAGCCATATTTTATATACTGAGCTTAATGCCTAAAGTTTCAGCATCTTTAAAACAGTAATGATCCAGGCTTTCAAAGTTGTCGCAGGGATTGGCCATCTTGGATTTTGTTAGGTGTGTCTGTGACACTGCACATGCTCATTAGAGAAGTGGTTGTCACAAATATTCGAGCAGAAAATGAAGTTGGCCTGTCATATAAACTGATGCTAATTGCACTGGCTTCAGAGCTGCCATGTAATGAGAATCTAAATGCAGTAAAAATCAGCCTTGTACTGTAACATTTATATTCTATATATACAGTATATTTGTGTCGGTCCCTAAGCTCAAGTAAGGGACAGCAGCACAGAGCATGTGCAGGGAATCAGCAGAAAAGAAGATGGGGGGCTACTGGGGCATCTTTGGGGGCACAGATCTTCCCTGCTAAAGGGCTGTGGGTGCCTTGGGCTGGTACAGAAACCAAAACCATAATCTGTAGCATTTCTAGCCTACTTCTTTGTTATGCTTTACTTTTCCTTTAAGGTACTTTCTTCCAAACACACACCTGCACTAGCCCATGGTTGCCAATGTGTCCATCCTGCCTCTTCTGATAAATGGCTTACGGCTGCACTTATTGACCCTGGGGAGCTACCAGGGCCGGATTTCTATCCTGGGCGCCCCGAGGCCGCCCCTGTGGGTGTCCCCCCGTGTGCATGCGCGAATGCGCCCCAGTGCGCATGCGCAACGCGCCACCTCCCCATTGCGCATGCGCGAACGCTCCTTTAAACTCCCATATGGAGCAGTGGGGAGAGGTCCCGACTGCTCCGTATGGGAGCCAAATTTAAAATTTTTCCTTGCGGCGGGGCGGCATGCTGCCCCTAAACTTCTGCCGCCCTAGGCCCGGGCCTTTGTGGCCTCTCCACAAATCCGGGCCTGGGAGCTACCACCACCCTGGACCTAGTGCAGCAGACTTGAACCTAGTGAATTGCTGCAATGGCATTTGTTTTTACAAAAAAAACACTGCATTGTGGTTAAAAAAGTGGCAATTTGTGTTCACACTGCCTGTCCCCTGTATTCTAATATTGATATATCCTTCCTCCTAGATACAATTTTATAAGGTCACATTAGTATTAAAGTCAGACTCCATGGCGGTTGAGGCATGCAACTTCTGGGAAGTGGCGTAATGCTAACAGACCCAAGGGGCAGACTCAAAACCAGACATTCTCAAAGTGTTCAAAATGGGATGAGTTTGGCAGTCCTCCATGGCATTTTAACACCCATTAGTGGGACTAACAATTTAAAGAGCTGCTCATGGTTTTTCCTGGAGAAATGATCACTGATTCATTCATACTATGAAAAGCTACTGTTTTGCAGCCCTATAAGGGTGGAGAGCAAGCAATGTCACACCTTTCATAATTCCCAACAGACACATGAGGATTTCCAAGCAAAATACTGGCACATTATAGCAGCAAAACAAGACTCAGCAGAAGTCCTGCATCCAACAAAGGTAAGTGGCAGATAGAGACAGTGCTGACTCATGAAGAGAATAGTCCAACTAAGGCGAGCAGTGTCTAAGTATCATCAATAAATTTCTTTGTCTAGGTAAGAAGTCACAACCGTGATGAATGAGGCTATATATGTTAAGTGGCCTTTTAAAGAGCTCAAATTTCCAACACAGATACTTTGTTCTGAGCTTACCTTTGCTGAATTTATTTTGCCAAAAATGGCAGTGGATCTAATATAAGGTGCTCTGTCTGATGTTCCCAAAAGCACTTGGCCTACAGCCTTGTCACAAAGCTCCTCATTAACTTTTTATATCCCATTTATAGTAAGGTTATATTACCCCATATATTTGTGTTGCCATAATATAAATTGACCGTTTGATGGAAGGGTGTTTGCATTGTTTGCAATGACCCCATTAGCCTTTAGAAAAGTGCTTGTAAAAGCAGAAATCATATCGGGAAGATAGATGTCACAAGACAAGATATGGAAATGTAGGAATGAAATTATTAATTACTAGTTATATAAAGATTTGTAGTTTAATTTGATGGTTGTAAAGAGGGCAGGACTTGTGGTTAGTGGGTGTAGTTTGGGAGGAGCATGGGGGGGTTGGCATAATGTACGTGGTCAGGGTGGATCAGGGGTGTGGTTGTATGTAAGGTACCGGGCAGCAAGCGTCTAGATATGGGCATGTACTTAAATGTAGGTTGCCATACAGGGGCAGATATAGGCTGCCAGGTACAAGAAGGTACAAGATCTTTTGTATGGTCTTAATGGGCACAAGTATGTTCCCACTTAGTATTCATCAACTCTTTTGTGTACCAGCTATAGTATAGTATACAGGCATAGGATCTCATATTCAGAATGTTTGGGACCTGGGGTTTTCTGGATGAGAGATCTTTCCTTAATCTGGATCTCCATACTTTCAGTCTTCTAAAAATCATTTAAAAATTAAATAAACCCAATTGTTTTTCCACCAATATGGGTTCATGAAGCTTCGTTTGGCTCAAGCACACTGTTTTATTATTAAAGACTAAAAGAAAATGGTTAAAAATCCAGTTATATGCATAAAATGGGCTTTATGGATAAAGGGTTTCTGGATAACAAATCCAATTTATTAACATTCTTGTTTTTGCAGTCTTAGGGGCACATTTACTAACCCACGAACGGGCCGAATGCGTCCGATTGCATTTTTTTCGTAATGATCGGTAATTTTGCGGTTTTTTTCGGCGTCTTTACGATTTTTGCGTAAAAACGCGAGTTTTTCGTAGCCATTACGAAAGTTGTGCAAAGTCACGATTTTTTCGTAGTGTTAACACTTGCGCGCACAGTCGCGCCTTTTTCGTAGCGTTAAAACTTAAAAGGCGCGACGTTTCGCGCAAGTTTTAACACTACGAAAAAATCGTGACTTTGCACAACTTTCGTAATGGCTACGAAAAACTCGCGTTTTTACGCAAAAATCGTAAAGACGCCAAAAAACTCGCGTTTTTACGCAAAAATCGTAAAGACGCCGAAAAAAATCGTAAAAATTACGAAAAAGTCGCAAAATGTTCGTTTCCAATCGGAATTTTTCCAATTCGGATTCGAAATCGTGTCTTAGTAAATCAGCCCCTTAGTGTTTTCTAAAACAACGATTAAACTCACTAATGCCAAGTGATTTATTATACAGCCCCTTAAAAAAAGCATGAAAGAAAAATAAAGTTTTTAGCATTTTCCAACGAATGGAGCGTCTGAAAAATCCGAAAAACCTATAATACCATGAAGCAAAGAAAGATCTTTCAATTGGAATGAAGGACAGCTGCCATTGACTTCTACCTAACCGTGACAGCTTCTAGATGGCAACATTTTGTATTAGTGATTTTATTAAATCAATTCATAAATTAAATAATTAATTGTAATTAATAAATCACAAAAAAATTGAGTTTTAGCACAAAAAAAACACAAATTGTGAAAATAAAATATGAACATTAGTAAATGACATAATACTGACCAGTGGAAATATTGCAGTTCTTGACCATTGAAACAATGAAACTGTCCGTTTATTTCGTAACAGAAAATCTGCAGAATACTTTTGCATCCATAGTGCTTTATCTTTTCAGGGAAATTCTGCTGTTTTTCTTTCTTTAACTTAGATAGTCTGGAACAGCTTCTAATTAGGAATCAATTCAGGGGCATTACTAATGGGAATTAGCGATCCTAAGTCCTATATTTCAGGAGAATTTGCTGTAATGAAAGTAGTTCTAGAACTAAAAAAAAAAAAGCCCAACAGATTGGAGATAGCAGGCTGGCACTTTTAGCTACACAAAACAACTGATTGCACATGCAAAGATGCTGAACTTGTAGCCTTCCCTAATTGATCCACTTATCGCTCTTAAGGAACGTTAAAAAATGAGTGCAGGTATTTATTGTGCATTAGTGGTTCAATAGCTATTTATAGGCATTTGCTGAAATCTTATCCCTACACTGAGGCACAATGCAAGTTGTCTCAAGAGCACTTTTAAACTAAACATATTGTATACGATTAGGCTAAAATCACAGATATCCAGATATTTTGCAAACGTACGCAAGTGTGGGATCTGTTATCCGGAAACCTGTTATGCAGAAATCTCTCAATTATAGGAAGGCCGTCTCCCATAGACTCTATTTGAAACAACTAATTTAAAGTTTTAAAACAAATTTCCTTAATTACTTCTCTGTAATAATAAAACAGTACCGTATACTGGAACCCAACTAAGATATAATTAAATCTTTATATATATATATATCTTAAATCTATATATCTTAAAATTAGCTTTTAGTATGATGTAGAGCTTGATATTCAGACACAATTTGCCTTCACTTTTTTTTTTATCTCTGGTTTTTAAATTACAGGTGTGGGACCTGTTATCCAGAATGCTTGGGACCCAGGGTTTTCTGGATAAGGGGTCTATCCATAATTTAGATCTTAAAAAGATCTTTTAAAAATGAATTATTTAATTAAAATGCAGTCCATGATAGACAGCCTTCCCATTATTCAGAGCTTTCTGGATGAAAGGATTCTGGATAAGGGATTCCATACCTGTGTTTAGGTTTTTTTCTTCAGCTCTCCAGTTTAAATTCCAGCAAGAATATGGTTGCTAGGGTTCAAATTACCCTAGCAACCAGGCTGTGGTTTGAATGAGAAACTGGAATATGAATAGGAGAAGGGGTGAATAGAAAGATAATTAAAAGTAATAAAAAGTAGCCATTACTATAAAATTGTTGAGATCATTGACCTACTTTTGAAAACTGGAAGAGCCAGAAGAAAAAGGCAAATCATTTAAAAATGATAAGAAAGAAAAATTAAAAAAAAGACCAATATTAATTCTCTAACTTACTAAAAGTTAATTTAAAGGTGAACCACCTCTTTAATTCTTACTGGGAGCAAAACAATCCTAGTGGGTTTATATAATATTTCAATGATTTTTTATTATACCATTTACTAACGCTTGGATTTTTTTTTTCGATTCAGATTTTTTAGTGCTAAAAGTTGCATAAAAAACTTGTGAATTTGTCGAGATGGAGGATCCGTCTTTGCTTTGAAACTGTAAAGGTTTTTCGAATTTCTGTTTTTTGTACAACAATTTGAAAAAGTAGAGGTTTCAGTGCAACAAGCTGAAAAATTCTGAGTTTTGCAACTTTTTTGTGACTTTTTCTGCTCAGACTTTTTAGTCAGATATTTGTGGAAATGAGATTATTTGAAGTTTTAAAAAGACAAAAATGAGAGATGTTAGAGGTAAATCTGCCTCTAGAAAGGGGTACATTTCATGCACAAAAACACCATGCTTGGTTAATTGAGGAAAAATATAGACCAACAACCTCCAAAAATCCAAACTTTTTGGATTTTGAAAGACATAGGGGGCCATTCACTAACAGTTGGATTTTTTTTTTTTTCGATTTGGATTTTTTAGTGCAAAAAGCCACAAAAAAAGGCAGGATTTTTCAAGATTTACCATGCGTCTAAATTGCAAAAAATCAAAATTCGATAATTCTAAAGTTCTTAAACTTGCCGAGATCATGTAGAAGTCAATGGCAGATGTCCCTTCCCTGGAGGATCCTTCTTTTGCTTAGAAACTTTAGAGGTTTTGGATTTTTGACTTTTTAGTAAATACTGTATCAGACATGTGGAAATACATTTAGTCGAATTTCGAAAAAGCAAAAAAGGGGAAATGTTAGAGTTTTAGTAAATCTGCCCATTAGAGTATGTAAACATAGGGGCAGATTTACTAAAACTCTAACATTTCTAATTTTTTTCTTTTAAAAATTCAACTAAATGTATTTCCATGAATGCCTGACATTTACAAAAAAATCTGCAGAAACGGCAACTTTTTTAAATTGTCTCCCCAAAAACTCGAATTTTTCAAATTGTTGCGCAAAAACCAGTGCCAAAAATCAGAAACCTCTAACGTTTTGAGGCAAAAGAAGGATCTTTCAGGAAAGGGAAGGGACATCTGCCATTGACTTCTACATGATCTTGGCAAGTTTTAGCTGGCAAATTGTTAGATTGTATTTTTAGCCATTTGGATGCATAGTAAATCTCAAAAAGTTGCGACTTTGTTTTCTGCAACTGTCAGAATTGGGGGAAAAAAAATCCGACCGTTAGTAAATGGGCCCTTTAGAGCGTTGCATAGAACTCTGGTAAAATCGACTGCTGCTAACTGAGCAAAACAAACAGACATCATGTCTAAATGAAACAGATTGTGTGGGATAATGACTTTCTAACTCATGTCCCAGGACACAAGAGCAACTCCTAGAAGGATCATTTCAGCTTTTTGCTGTTATTGAACAGGTATAAATGCAATGTAATTATGATTTCCCTGTGGCTGGGGATAGGGTATGTGTACTGTTTTATACCCTAAGTGAGATCGCTGCATTGCTGAATAAATACTATATGTATTAGGCACAGATATTGGCTCATAGTATACTTGTTATATAGGACTATGAGTTGTTTTGTTTAATATGTGTGTGTAGAATATTTCATATCTCATCATGTGCTGATATAATCATTTGGTTCCAGGGCTGATTATTAGTTCATAAACACGGCCAATGCAATATTAGATCATAAATGAGACCAATGCAAGCCTACTGGGAGAGAATTGCATCAAGATTCCAATGTGGTCCTTGACCCTATGGGATTTTTAAACCTGCCCAATAGATATCTGGCTGATGTCAGGGAGGGGCCCAATATGGGCAGATAAGCTGCTGACTAAAACTGGGCATACTGTAAATGTGAAGATCTGCTTATTTGACAAGGATACCAAATGAGCAATTCTTTCATCAATCATTTGTATGGCCAGCATTATACACATTATTATTATTATTAACATTTATTTATAAAGCGCTAACATATCCCGCAGCGCTGTACAATAAGTGGGTTTCATACATTAGACATACAGAGTAACATATAAAGCAAGAGGTGAAGAGGGCCCTGCCCAAAAGAGCTTACAATTATACCACACTGTTGCATAATGCCAGGGATCTAGCCCATGAGTGTATATGTAAATATTGTGCCTTAGCCTTTCTTACAATAATGTATAAACTACGGGAGTTATTTGCAAAATAAATTAAGCAAAATTATCATTCTTCTTACCATAGTCTATGCATTATTGTAAGGGAAATACAATAGTATAAAGGATTCTTTCAGCTCTTCTAACCTAAATCAGGGATATAGAGCTGAATGTTGTAGAACCAGAACTCCTAGCACAAACCTTCCACATGAACTAGTAAGGGGAGTATATTTGGTTCTGAAACAAATGGATCCGGGGTTTGCCTGCCAGAGTATCAGGGAATCTGGTAGTAGGGAAACTTACCTTTCTTATTTACAAGTTGAGTCTCCATAACCTTTATATCATTGCGCCCTCTTCAACTAATTGTTGTGAGCGTGGGCCCTGGGTGCCAGGTTCTCTGATGGCCTCTAGAACGCCCAATATGACTCTGGATGGATCATGTTTACTTTCCATAGTCCTAGTTTATTTTTAGTGATTTTATCTTAAATGTAAAAGGGAAGCAAAGTAAAATGAATTTGTGTCTTGAACACTTTACCCTTCGGCTTGGGTATTTGTGCCATTAGACTAAAAATTCTACTCTTTAATTACAAATCTCAAGTTGTTAAGTATTTACAGCTGGAGCTTAATTTTTTTTTTTTTCATTTATAGATTTAACATTAGAAAAAAATGGAAACTGTGGCAAGGAAACAGACATAATACTACGTCTCTCTTCACCCCAGCAACACTTATATTAGCTGGAACATATGGTTGCTGTTATATCCAGCTGTCATTTCTTATTAAAATGTGTGTTTTAGAATGTGCTTTCAATGTCTTACATAACTACGCGCCCCTAAAAATAGTGAAAACTTTACATTGTGATTAACTGATCCATTGGGAAAAATATGGAAAACATTAAAAGCCAGTAAAATTAAACAAGGGCTTTATGGGCTTTATATTGTTAAAAGCTTGCAATTTGAAGGTTTCTTTTATCCTTGAGCCAAATGTATTGTGTCCTCCTGTAAGGAGCTAGACCAACGGGTTAATGTAACTATGCATGCTCCTATTTATTATAGAGCTATTCAAAGTGGATGCCATTTTTAAAGGACTAGAGTATCTGAAACTGTTTTTAGTTCTTGTTGCCATTCACAGTGTTGTTTGTGGATACAACCTGCTACTTGATATCTATGTTAGTATTGATTGGCAACTATTTGGCATGGTTTTGTTTCTTCACTCTCTACTCCAGGTGGTATCATGTGGTGGTGCTGGTTAGGTATTTGTGTTCTCAAGTCTAGTCTGATTATCATCATCACCTTAAGAGGTCCCTTTGCCTTTCATGATCACAGTTAAGTCGGCCATACACGCACCGAGGTTTTGTACGATATTTGGTGCATGTATGGTGGCTCCAAGAGGTGATATCGCAAAGGCTGCCAAAATGCAGTAAACCATAGCACTTGCTTTTAAACAGGTGACATAGTCCATAACATAGTCCATAACATAGTAAGTTGGGTTGAAAAAAGACATACGTCCATCAAGTTCAACCATAATGCCTATACCTAACCTGCCTAACTACAAGTTGATCCAGAGGAAGGCAAAAAACCCCATCTGAAACCTCTCTAATTTGCCTCAGAGGGGAAAAAATTCCTTCCTGACTCCAAGATGGCAATCGGACCAGTCCCTGGATCAACTTGTACTAAGAGCTATCTCCCATAACCCTGTATTCCCTCACTTGCTAAGAATCCATCCAGCCCCTTCTTAAAGCTATATAATGTATCAGCCAGCACGACTGATTCGGGGAGGGAATTCCACAACTTCACAGCTCTCACTGTAAAAAATCCTTTCCGAATATTTAAATGGAACCTCCCTTCTTCTAAACGGAGTGGGTGCCCTCGTGTCCGTTGGAAGGACCTACTGGTAAATAAAACATTAGAGAGGTTATTATATGATCCCCTTATATATTTATACATAGTTATCATGTCACCTCTTAAGCGCCTCTTCTCCAGTGTAAACAGACCCAACTTGGCCAGTCTTTCTTCATAACTGAGACTTTCCATACCCTTTACCAGCTTAGTTGCCCTTCTCTGGACCCTCTCTAACTCAGTAATGTCCCGTTTGAGCACTGGAGACCAAAACTGAACAGCATATTCTAGATGGGGCCTTACCAGTGCTCTGTAAAGGGGAAGAATAACCCCCTCCTCCCGTGAATCTATACCCCTTTTAATACAGCTCAAAACCTTGTTTGCCCTTGCAGCTGCTGCCTGACATTGCTTGCTACAGCCAAGTTTATTATCTACAAGGACTCCAAGGTCCTTCTCCATTATGGATTTGCCTAGTGCAGTCCCATTAAGGGTATACGGGGCTTGCATATTTTTACATCCCAGGTGCATGACCTTACATTTATCCACATTAAATCTCATCTGCCACTTAGCTGCCCAGATTGCCAGTTGGTCAAGATCCTGCTGCAGGGATGTCACATCCTGGATAGAATTGACTGGTCTGCAGAGTTTTGTGTCATCTGCAAACACTGATACATTACTCATAATACCCTCCCCTAAGTCATTTATGAACAAATTAAACAAAAGTGGACCCAGTACAGAACCCTGAGGGACCCCACTGAGAACCTTACTCCAAGTAGAGAATGTGCCATTAACAACCACCCTCTGTACCCGATCCTGTAGCCAGTTTTCTATCCATGTGCAAACGACTTCACTAAGACCAATAGACCTTAGCTTAGAAAGCAGTCGTTTGTGGGGAACGGTATCAAATGCTTTGGCAAAATCCAAATAGATTATATCTACTGCATCCCCACTGTCCAGCTTCTTACTTACCTCATCATAAAAAGCAATTAAATTGGTCTGACATGACCTGTCCTTCATAAAGCCATGCTGATTACTGCACATAATACCATTCTCCACTACATAATTTTGAATGTGATCCCTTAACAAGCCTTCAAATAACTTGCCCACCACGGATGTCAAACTTACAGGCCTATAATTGCCAGGCTGAGCAGGTGACCAGTAAATGCTTACTCCTGATTGGTTGCTATAGGTCTTACAAAAATACAAAATTACACACAGGGAGGACAAGTGTTATAATAAATAAATACAATAAATACAGGTATCGGACCCCTTAAACCCGTTATCCAGAAAGCTCCGAATTACGGAATGCCCGACTCCCATAGACTCCATTTTAATCAAATAATTCAGAATTTTAAAACTGATTTCCTTTTTCTATGTAGAAATTAAACAGAACCTTGTAATTGATTCCAACTAAGAAATAATTAATCGTTATTGAATGCAAAACAATCCTATTGGGTTTAATTAATGTTATATTGATTTTTTAGTAGACTTAAGGTATTGAGATCCAAATTACGGAAAGACCTCTTATCCGGAATACCCTTGGTCCCGAGCATTCTGGATAATGGGTCCTATACCTGTATAAATAAATGCACAGGGAATAAGTGCCATGTGGAGACACAGTAGGAAGGAGGTCCCTGCCCTGTAAAGCTTACAATCTAAGTGGTTGGGTAACATACAGGCACAAATTGGAAGGTAAGAGTGCACCAGGTATGGGCATTTTCCCTTAAGCGCATCACTAGGGTTAACTAGGATTCAGTTAACCCTAGCAATGTTGAAGCTAAATTGAGCCAAAAACCTGGTATTAGCAATCGACACTACAGAAATGACCTCTAAAAATGTAAAAATAAATAAAAAATGCAAAAGCCTTCAGAGAGGCACCGTGATTGAGTTTACACCAATTTATTTTTTGGGATTAGATCCCAATTAATATAATCTCTCTCCTCTCTGTGTTTTTGAGAATCAAGGAAAGCTGTTGTCTAGGACTAATTGGTCTATAGGGGTAGGGTGAAATGTAGGGGGAAACTGAGAGTGAAAGTAAGGAAAAAAGACAAAGGGGGTGGAAAGGCAACTCCTTCTCTGCTTTCAGCTCTAAGGCAGATACATTTTGTAGAAATTTCACCAACAGTTCTAAATTTCTATTTCTAAACCAGATAAGGTTTGTCCACATATTCTATGGTTGCAACTGTGCCAAGCAAAGACATTTTTTGATTAAACGGCTGTATTTTTGTAGGACAGTTGTATGAAGATTCTGCAGCATTCAATTTTATTTTTTATTATGCTGCAAACATGTTTATGGCGGCTGTGTGAAAACAGAACAGTTTGTTAAATCATTAAACTCTGATATAAAGCTTTGGTTGCTATTGTTTTTCCAGTATAATTGCTTGTGGACCTCTGAGATCACCTGAAACATCAATGCTGGGGGAGATTAATTATTTAAGTGCACGCATGCCCTACAGAACAGAAGTGAAGAGCCGCACAGACAGTGCAGTCCTGCTCTCCTGGAAAAGAATCCTTCTTGGCATAAAGAAATACTTCAAGCAGCTCATCAATGCTTTAAATATAAATAAAAACACATTTCTGGCCATTGTATTGAAAGTTTGTTTATTTTCCACTCACAAACTTAATATAAATGATGATCAGGCAGTTATTCACATTGCTGATTGTGCTTCTGTGCTTGAAATATATGGTATAATAACCTTCATTTTAATAATGATTTATTGTAAACTGCAGTACAGATTAGCAAACTAGTAGCTATGAGCCGCAAGTGCAGTTGTGGTAGCGCAATTGTAGGCCATTGATTCTGTTTTGCCTCCTCTTGTGAATTGTGCTTATTAAGACAACCCTGGCACTATGGCCACAGTGGATTGCATCAACAGATGAGCAAAGAGTCAAGCACAAGTGTAATTTCATGTGTCGTACTTGGAGGTTTAGTGCAAATGCATCCAATACGCATCAAAACACACCATTATCTGCGCTTGTTTTAGCACATATGTCTCAATTGTGTCAGTCGCGTTGCTACCTTGCAGCAACAATTAAGCTTTTGTTTTGGGAAAAACCACTACCATGGGGAAAAACTTAAAATGTATCCACAATTGCAGTTTGCACAGTAAGTTACTCCTATGGCTCCATAGGTCCTTCCATGTACCACATATGACAGTGTATCACTTAAGACAGGTATCCCCAACCAGTGGCTCGGGGGCAACATGTTGCTCACCAAACCCTTGGATGTTGCTCTCAGTGCCCCCAAACTGGGTAGTTATTTTTGAATTGCTGACTTCGTGGCAAGTTTTGGTTGAATAAAACCAAGATTTACTACCAAATAAAGCCTCCTGTAAGATAATAGTGTGCATAGAGGCTACCTAATAGTCAATCTTAGCCCTTATTTGGCTCCTCCATGAACTTTTATGGTATTTGTGTTGCTCCCCAAGTCTTTTTACATTTGACTGTGGTTTTCGAGTAAGAAAGGTTGGGGACCCCTGTTTTAAGATATATGGGGTTATGTAAAAAATGGCACTGTTTGCCCAGGAGCAGTAACCCATAGCAACCAATCAGCAGGTAGGATTTAATGGTCACCTGTTTGAAATCTAACATCTTTGGTTGCTATGAGTTGCTGCTCCTGGGCACTTTGTGCCTTTTATTACATATGGGAGTAAGAGTCGCTGAGGGGTTCAATGGCCATGCAAAGGCCATCAAGTGCTACCATACTGGTCATGGTTGCCCCATAGGTGACCCTTAGTATTGGTATGGGTATGTTTTTTTTAAATAATACATGCTACATCGGACAATAGAAGTGACAGCACTAAGCATTGATTATAACTGATTACATCACTAAGCGCTATTTATAAGGATATCAATTATCTTTTCTTTTTTGGTGAATCATTTATTTGCTTTCTCTCTTCCCATTGGGCTTAGAGTACCTGTTTTTAAGTCTTCATATTGTATTCCTGTTTTATTGATGTGAGGAGTATTTACTGGATACATGATGGCGCACAGGAAGTGGAGATATGGAACACATTAGAGCAAATGTTATTAGACATATGTATGATATAAATGTCTGAATTGCTTTTGAGAAGCCAGAAACGACAACACACTCAATTTGCTACTTTGGTAGGCTTTGCTTCGAGGAACATTTGGTCTGCTAAGAAAAAGGATGAAGAAAACAGAAGAGCTAAACCAACTCCCACAGTAAAGAGGAAGGATAAGAAGAAGCCAAAGTTAAAACCTTTAACATTTCAGAATATTTTAATTCCAAGGTTGTGGGACCCTTCCTCCAATTATAACCTCTAGTAATACCTTACCTCATTCCAACAAGGATAAACACACAAGGGAACCTTTTCCTTCAAAAAGATCGAATTTTTTTTAAAATAAATGGTTTGCACTTGGTATTATGTTATGATTCACTGATACATTCTGATTTATTCTATATTATGAATATGTCCTTGGGACCCACCAAATCAGCACATTTTCTGGATATCAACACAGTGGCTTATGTGGGACAAATATAAGTTTCATTAATTCTCTTACATACATGATAGGAGAAGGGATTTGTTGTGTTGTAAATGTTTACTATGTTTATTATATTGTATTATTGAACAGTACATATTGCACATATTTGTAAGTAGAACATTTTATATACAATTGTAATGGAAGAATAACACAAGGTATATTTAGCATGTACAAATACAGCATGCTTTCCAATAAATTGTGGAAGAACCCAAAACCCATCCATTAATTTTCATCATAATGACAGACACGTTGGCAATACAAATTGGTGCACGTGCAGCAACAGCATTAGTATGCCTGCCGGGACTGAATCAATATACTGCAAAGGTTGCAAATGGTCTACAGCATATCCCACTGGGAGATTAATGTGTTACTTATAGTAATGAATTTGTACAAATTTGCCTTAACCTGCCTCACCTTGATTTTGTGTTATTTGTTCTTGTTGTTGTTTTGTTTTCTAGGTTTGGATATCTACCAGAAAGATGCTGACTGGCAAATTTGGTAAAATGTTATATTGTAAATAATTAAGTTGTTAGTTTTCAGGGATTCATTCATTAGATTACATTTGCCTTAATGACTTTTTGCAAGTTACTTTTTCTATTTTCTATTGTAATGAGTAGCGATGAGCGAACCTGTCCCGTTGGGCTTCGCTGAAAATTTTTTGAAAGAATGGAAAAATTCACATAACGGCGGAAAATGTGCAAAATGCAGGTGCCAAACTCTTTTTTTGATGTGCATGTCTTTTTTTGACGCGGCCACGCCTTTTTTGATGCGACTGCGCCTATTTCGGTGCATCATTTTTTTTTTTGACACGCCTGTGAATATTTGCTGTAAAATTTCGCTGAAATGGCAAAATTAGGAATTTTTTTTTTTTTTGGCACGTGCCTGTTTCACCAATGGCGAAACATGGAAATTCACTATGAATCCATGCCTGGTGGAAAAAGTGCTTATCACTAGTAATGAGGATTAGTGATGGGTGAAATTTTTCGTCAGGCATGGATTCATAGCAAATTTACGCGTTTTGCCATTGGCGAAACAGGTGCGTGCGTCAAAAAAAATCAAACACATGTGACAATTTTTGTTTCGGCGAAGCGGAACGGGACAGATACGCTCATCACTAATGAGGATGAGAATGTTATAATGGTTGTATCCCTGCATTAAGAGGCACGTGCCTTCCCAAGTTGGTAACATCCAAGTTGCTTTTTTATATATACATAATTTTATGCTCTATAAAAATAAGGTAGTATTAAGGATCTCTGCTTTGGAAGGCTTATATATAAGGTGGGCATTTACTAACAGTCAAATTTGTTTTTTTTCATTTTTTTAGTGCTAAAAGTTGTCAAAAAAAGTTGAGACTTTTCCGAGATTTACCATGCGACAAAACAGCTAAAAATCTTTGCTTTGCAACTTAAGAAGTTTTCGGATTTTTGCAATGGGTTTTTTGAGTGAAAATGTCATGTGAGTTTTCGCGACTTTTCCCACACGTTTTTTCAGTTTGGACTTTTTAATAAATGTCAGACATTTGTGGAAATGAGTTTATTTGGATTGTTAAAACAAAAAAAAAATTAGAAAAAATTGGGTTTTTGTAAATCTGGAGGATATATATATATATATATAAAGGCAGAGAGCCACACACACAGGGACTTTGCAATAAGTGAAAAATTTATTGAAAAAAATCCAACGTTTCGAGAATTGTCCATGAGGAAGAGCACTGTTAGTGCTCGAAACGTTGGATTTTTTTCAATAAATTTTTCACTTATTGCAAAGTCCCTGTGTGTGCGGCTCTCTGCCTTTATATTTCCTTGTTTTTGCCAGCTCCGTTCAGTCTTGTATATATATATATAACATTAAAAATCTCAGAAAGATTGTTTTCCCACCTACATCGCTCATAATTACCATCAAGTAAAAGATACAGTTTTAATGTTATAAAGAAAAATGCAATCAGTCAAGAATTGTTGACTAACTAGGACTCAATGGTAAATGGCTCCCCTGTATTTCACATGTTTCTGTATAAAGGGTTCCCAAACAATAGATCCCATGTCTGCACAAGTTACAGAAAATCTTTTGCCCATAACATGCCATTGGTTTTGGATCTTTCATGTCAATAAACAGCAAACAGTTCTGTTTTCACATAGCCAGAAGAAATGGAACTCAAATCTTTGTTTAATTAAAGAATTTACTACTCAATTATTCTACAGCCTCAGACTCATTTTAGTACTTTCTATCAAAGTTTTACAGAAAAGTTGAAGCTTATATTACATTGAATTTACATCGTGCCAGGCAGGGTGTTAATTAAATATTCAGAAGGCAAATAAATGGAAAATTCCAATGCATAGTAATCTAAGCAACATCTTGAAGGGGCAAAGAGTTTCCTACAGGTTTACTGATTAACAGTGTAATTATGTGGGTGTGTTTGTATGTACCACATGTGCCACTGTAGGGTTCTGTGGTTTCATTTAATCGCAGTTAAATAAATCAATCTTTGCAATGCAGAATCAAGTGAAAGATCTGCTAAGGATATGACTGAACCCTTGTCTGACTGAACCTTTATTTTTTAGAAATAATGCTCCATTTTATGAACTTCTCTGAAATTTGAAATGGTCACAATGTTGTAGAATGGTTTTTAAAATTTGTTGAGGAAGCATCTATTTTTTCAAATTCTACCCTATATACCATACTATATATACTGTAACTAGATAATACTCTTCTGTAGGTTTGGTCTCCGATGCTCAAAGAGGATATTATTGAACAAGACACGGTCCAGAGAAGGGCAACTAAGCTGTTAAAGGGTATGGAAAGTATACAATTTAGAGTAATGGAGGGCACTCCAGGCTAGAATATTCTTGCCTTTCAACAACAAAAATTTATATACAAAACATTCACTAAGGTATAGAGTATGCAGGTGCTAGGGTTTCAATAATCCCCCCATAAGAGGACTATATATATATCAAAATCTCCAAACAAGCCCTGCACACCAGAAAAAACTTCCCCAGGGAGGTATTTATAATTAAAAAGGCATTTTATTCATCAAAACATGATGCAGAAAAAAATATCAAACTTTAAACATTGTACATCCATCAAAATACAAATCAATACATACCACCCAGTGAAAAAACTGAAAAAAGAGATATGAAGGCAGACACTCTGGATAAGAGAACACCTTTGTCAAGGGAGCTCTCATACTCTTCTGTAGTTTTGGTCTCTGATGCTCAAAGAGGATATTATTGAACAATACATGGTCCAGAGAAGGGCAACTAAGCTGGTAAATGGTATGGAAAGTCTCAGTTATGAAGAAAGATTGTCCAAGTTGGGGTTGTTTAAACTGGAGAAGAGGCGCTTAAGAGGTGATATAATAACTATGTATAAATATATAAGCATCTCTCTAAATCTTTAGTTACCAGTAGGTCCTTCAAGCAGAAGTGTAATGTTGCCTCTACATATAATACTCTGGAATATTGTAGTCTGTCACCTCTAGATATGAAATTAAGGTACAGACATCTTGTCCTAACTTATCCCTTGCTCCACATTAGTAGCCTGGAACCAACAAAATAATGGTTTAAGTGCTACAAGAATGTATGTAGTCTAGGTAGGTGCATTTAAAGTCAAAAGAGAGAGCATTCTCAAAGTGTATAAGGAAGAAAGAAACATAGGTTTCAGTAAGCCGAGTTTATATAACATGAGAGTTTAGATGCCCTGTACCTGGCAGAAGTCTTTTTGTAGCCTATTCTTCTTAAAAAGGACAAGTAATACTAATTAAAATATGGCATCATAAATATACCCAGAATTCAACACAAAATAAAATCTATCTGTGCAGCTTTGGTAGTTTAGCCCAATGAAGATGGGTAGGGCACATTGTGTTTCATTACTTCAACAAATTAACGCTATGGAGTCTGACTTAGAATTTTAATAGTGGCCAACTGGAAAGCCTTATAAAGGTTTTGCTTTGATACTCAGCATGGAAGTGAATCTTGTGGATTGAAACCTCTGAGCAATACTTACTTGTTGTGTGTAGGACCCACCATGCAAAGAGCATTTTGAACGTATGTGCTTGCAAGATCTATTGCCAGACTTACTCATCAGTCATAGGTTATCACAGAGCCAATTATAATGTGTTTCCTTGATCATCAACTGGCACTTTCCAGGCCTACTTTGTGCTATGTAAGTCTCAAGTCTGTTTGTCTATCCTGCCTGTGCCTAATAAAGTGGGAAATCTGTTGCCTGTATCTGTCTTGTCTTTGCTACTTGGGTTTGGCACTACCCTAGGCACTGGAACTCCAACTCCTTTTTTCAAGTTCTTTTTTTTAGTATATATTTACAATAACTTATAGGTTGTGCATTCATGCCAACTGTTGTGTAGTTTTGTATAGCAAGGAATGCCCTGCCATGTTTGCTTTGTATTTTCCAACCATTTGCATTTATGGAGTTAAATGCTGAACTGTTCACCTGTGTAGTGAATGGGTTGCGGGAAGACACATTTTTATAAAACTGACATTGGAAAGTTGACATAATTTATTGCAACCAATGTATTTGCATGGAGAATGGGAGACAGTAGGAATCACGTCATAAAAACCAATATTCAGGCAAGAGAATTGCTTTAAATAATGGGCAAGGCATAGCCAGATCAATACATGCAGACAAACAATGTTGTCCTTGCTAAATAGCATTGCTAATTTAAATTCTACTTCTTGTTGGGTCAACTTGAGTTTCATATACGTCTGGGGTGTAACCACATTATGGCTAACATTAGAGGGATCACGGGCAGAATTCCTGTTTATTGTCTCAATATAAATATAGTTTATTATGGCTATTGGCTTATTCTAGTTGTTATGCCATGCCTTGCCTTTTCTCTCTTTAATATTGATAAACAAACATTTTTCATTTTCCCATTTACTCTATGGGGCTGATTTACTAACCCACGAATTGGAAAAATTCCGATTGGAAAACGAACATTTTGCGACTTTTTCGTATTTTTTTGCGTTTTTTTTCGTCGCCGTTACGACTTTTCGTAAATTGTCGTGACTTTTTCATAACCATTATGACTTGCGTGAATTGTCGCGACTTTATCGTAGCCATTACGATTTGCTCGTATCTTGTCGTTACTTTTTCGTATTGAGCGCTCGTAACCGGCGGGCAAAACTTTCAGACTTTGCATGATTTTGGAAGCCTCCCATAGGACTCAATGGCACTCTGCAGCTCCAACCCGGCCCAAGGAAAGCCTCCCATAGGGCTCAATGGCACTCTGCAGCTCCAACCTGGCCCAAGGAAAGTCTCCCATAGGGCTCAATGGCACTCTGCAGCTCCAACCCGGCCCAAGGAAAGTCTCCCATAGGACTCAATGGCACTCTGCAGCTCCAACCCGGCCCAAGGAAAGTCTCCCATAGGACTCAATGGCACTCTGCAGCTCCAACCCGGCCCAAGGAAAGTCTCCCATAGGGCTCAATGGCACTCTGCAGCTCCAACCCGGCCCAAGGAAAGTCTCCCACAGGGCTCAATGGCACTCTGCAGCTCCAACCCGGCCCAAGGAAAGTCTCCCATAGGGCTCAATGGCACTCTGCAGCTCCAACCTGGCCCAAGAAAAGTCACGATACTGAAGCTTGAATGAATCCGAAACTTTCGTACTCGGCGCGAAGGCTACGAAAAAGTCGCGACAATTCGCGCAAGTCGTAGCTCTTTGAAAAAGTCACATTTTGCGAAACAGTCGTAATGGCTACGAAAAAGTCGCGTCAATTTACGAAAAAATCGCAAAATACCGATCATTATGACAAAAAACACATTCGGACGCCTTCGGACCGTTCGTGGATTAGTAAATCAGCCCCTATGACCTTTATGTGGCAGATTTACTAAAACTCTTAGATTTCTCATTTTTTTATTTTCAAAAATTCAACTAAACTCATTTCCACGAATGTCTGACAAATTCAAACTGAAAAAGTCTGCATGGCAAAAGGCCACAGAAACAGCAATTTTTTTGAAATGTCGCACAATAATCAGCATCAAAAATTAGAAACCTCTAAAGTTTCGAGGCAAAAGAAGGATCTTTCAGAAAAGTGGACATCTGCCATTGACTTCTACATGATCTTGGCAAGTTTTAGCTGCGAATTGACGGATTCTGATTTTTAGCCGTTTTGGACGCATAGTAAATCTGGAAACAGTTGCAACTTTTTTTTTCTGCGACTTTTCAAGCTAAAAATCTGAATAGAAAAAAAAAATCAGACACCTAGGGGAGCATTTACTTATATTCATTTTTTTCTGGCCTTCAAAGTCATATAAACTTGACATGGTATAAATTCGAATTAAACTCGATCATTACTGTATTTAAAAAAATGTCACAAAAATGCTTGAATCGTTTGTATGAAAATTTTGAGTTTACATTCGAAAATACCTAATTTTTCGAGTTGAAAGCAGTTCGTTTCCATGAATCCTCTTTATTTTTCCCAAACAGAAATTGCTCCAGCAGCCATTTTAGGAGCATTGGCACTTATTCTTGGAAAACAATAATGTGTTTAAATTTCACTTGAAACTGGGTGAAGCTGAAAACAATAATGGAATTAACTTCCCCTTGAAAAGTGTGAAACAGAAAACAATGAGGGGATTAAATTCCCCTAGAAGCTGGGTAAGACTCAAAACAATGAGGGGATTAAGTTCCCCTTGAAGCTGGGTAAGACTCAAAACAATGAGGGGATTAAGTTCCCCTTGAAGCTGGGTAAGACTCAAAACAATGAGGGGATTAAGTTCCCCTTGAAGCTGGGTGAAACTGAAAACAATGAGGGGATTAACTTGTCCTTGAAAATGTGTCAAGGACAGGATGTCACTGACTATTTTATTACTCTACTATTCTAAGGGACAGATTCATCAAAGTACGAGTTCAAATCCCGAAAT
The DNA here is from genome assembly GCF_000004195.4 of Xenopus tropicalis. Taxonomy (NCBI): domain Eukaryota; kingdom Metazoa; phylum Chordata; class Amphibia; order Anura; family Pipidae; genus Xenopus; species Xenopus tropicalis. The sequence goes on along the minus strand of NC_030685.2, from coordinate 65,473,901 downwards.
GGGTAAAATTTGGATTAGGTACGATAATTTCTGATGAAAATGTCACGATAATATCGTATTGGCGATCCAAAAGTCACAAAATTTTCATATCTGAACGATCGTAAAGGGCGGGAAAACCTTTCTGACTTTTATCCTTCTGTGCATGTTTTTGGAAGCCTCCCATAGGACTCAATGGCACTCTGCAGCTCCAACCTGTCATGAACCGTCGACGCTCCCTACCTGCTCCTGGCGTGCGGCGGCGTCCTCCTTCCTGGCGCGGCGAATCCAAGATGGTGGCGCCCAGGGCTCCACGTGGGCGCAAGGACGCCGGCGCGATGACGTCACGCGCTATGGCGCCAAATTCAAACATAAAAGGACGCCAGAGACCCAGGTTCAATGCCCGAGTATAGCTCAATATTCCTATTGTGTTCCTGGGTCTCTAATTGTCTGTTCTGCTTTCCTATTGCAGTTCCATTGCCTGTTCCTGACTTTGAACCTTGCTGCCTGCCTCAAGTGACCTTTGCCTGAACCTGACCTCTCTATTGGATTATCCCGCATCTGTACTTCGCTCGGACTCGCTGGAAGAGGCCTTCCTCCTTGATCCTGACTTCACCCTCCCTGTGGGTGCTGAAGGCCCCCGCTGACACAACCCAGCCCAAGGAAAGTCTCCCATAGGGCTCAATGGCACCCTGCAGCTCCAACCTGGCCCAAGGAAAGTCTCCCATAGGGCTCAATGGCACTCTGCAGCTCCAACCCGGCCCAAGGAAAGTCTCCCATAGGGCTCAATGGCACTCTGCAGCTCCAACCCAGCCCAAGGAAAGTCTCCCATAGGGCTCAATGGCACTCTGCAGCTCCAACCCGGCCCAAGGAAAGTCTCCCATAGGGCTCAATGGCACTCTGCAGCTCCAACCCGGCCCAAGGAAAGTCTCCCATAGGGCTCAATGGCACTCTGCAGCTCCAACCCGGCCCAAGGAAAGTCTCCCATAGGACTCAATGGCACTCTGCAGCTCCAACCCGGCCCAAGGAAAGTCTCCCATAGGACTCAATGGCACTCTGCAGCTCCAACCTGGCCCAGGGAAAGTCTCCCATAGGACTCAATGGCACTCTGCAGCTACAACCTGGCCAAAGGAAAGTCACGATACCATAGCTTTAATGAATCCGAAACTTTTGTACTTGTTGCGACAAATACGATTTTGTTGCACAAATTGTCGCACAAATTAACGAAAAAGTTGCAAACAATACGCACAGTTCAAAAACACAATACAATTATTTTGTATTCGGAATCAATCGTACTTTGATAAATGTAGAAAAAAAAAGTTAACTAAACATTAATAAATCACGAATTATGAATTATAGAAGTAACGAAAAAATTGAGTTCTGGCGAATATCTATTCATAAATCTCGAAATTATCTAGAAGTAAGAAAAAATCTGAATTTATCTTAAAATTGCTTAGTAAATGTGCCCCTTAGTAAATAACCCCCAAAGTGTGTGTGTTGGATGTTACATCACCGTGGTTCCCATATTTACAATCTAGTTGGAGTTAATAAATGTTGATTAAGTTAAAAGGGAACATTTGAGAGACCCACCATAGATTAAAGATTTTCATTATAAATAGGTTTTAATAATTAAACTTGGTGCCAGCCTTCATTTAAATAATGAAGCATTCTCATCCTTTTTATGATTCTTAATGATAATTTCTGATTTGAATACCCAATGCGGACTAAGGTCACCAAAGGATAGCCGTTCCTTTCGGGAATAAACAATCCTGGTGTGTTAGGACATGATGTAAATAGTCTGGAATGACAGCAAACGGTATGTATAGTCAATTACAAAAGCTCCCAAGGAATGATTTGTTGAGGCAGCCACTATTCAACCTCGGTGACATCAATGTTTCCATGGCAACGGTTACTCTTGCACTCCTTAGAATTGAGTATTGATCAAAGAAGGAGAAACAGTATTTCAGACTTGCTACTTTGCTGTGTTGCAATTTACGGTAGGAACCCATAACGTCGCTGTATATATTTCATGCCCCAAGGAACCAATTTCGCAGACAGTTACAGTAGAATATTAGAGGAGGTCAATAATGGAAGTCTGATTATTGTCCTTGGATAACTGCTCAATACTCTTTCTTGTGTATGGATCGTAACATTCCAGGGACTATTTACCTTTCTGTTTGGCTTTGTACATTCCAAGGACTATTTTCTATTAATACACAGGCTTTAAACTCTTCTTTCCTAAACTTTATTTTACATAGTTAATTTAGCAATAAAACTATCTGGCTGTACTCTGTAAGGATGCTGCCCGGGACAAATAAACAAGTATTGATTAAGGTGGGGCAATCTCACAGTGTACTCAAGATTTTCAATTAATGATTCCATTGGGTGATCTGATAAGGTGTCTACCAAAGCAAGACTGACGGATTATTCAGCTTTACTGATACAGCAATACTGCCAAATACAATGAATAAATGCAAAACATGGGGGCCTTACAGGTTAAGATTCAGGAAAAAAAGTAAAAAGGGGCTCACAAATAATGCATGTTCTATATTTTTTTCCATTTAAAAGGCTGCCCTCATATTTACTGACAGATATATTTATATATATAGTGTTAGATAAAATAAAAGGAAATTGTGCAATTTCCACTCTGAAAAAGTTGCATAAAAAATCACAAAAGAAGGTGCCACTAAACCCACAGTGAATAACCACTAAGTTAAATAAATGGTCCAAGTGCACGAGCCTCAGGCCCATTAGTTCAGGGAGCGGATGACTGTCAACAATCAGCAAAAAAGTGCACCCAATTTGTGAAAATAACATTCATTTTGATGCAAAGGGTGCAGTTTATTGAGCACCCCAGTAGAATTCTAGGGGAAAGCACTGCATTATGGGAAAAAAAACATGGCAAATTGCATCCAAATGTGAAAAATAAAATGTGTTTATTCATTCAGGCATCTCTTTGAAAATGGACTTGGCTCCAATCATACATAACCCAAATCCTTTCCTGTATTTATATTTATATTTTATGTGACCCAATGTGAATGCAGAGCAGGATATGTCTAGAGGTCATGGCTTCTACAAAGCAGAGTAGAACAGGCAGCAGATGTAAAGGGTGGGAAAAAGGGAGTCTGGGTAGGTAAATTCATTTTGTCCAGGAATGCTATTCTTCATTGGGGTGGTATGAGCACAGATTGGCTGGGTTATTTTGAGCTCAGAGCCAACAAGGCATTCCCATTGCACACTTGGTCTACATGCGCTCTTTTTTGCAGCCAAAACAATCACACAAACCTGAGTTGTATGTGCTTTTGTAGCTATGTACACGTTTTGTACTTTTTGTTGCTTTTTGTTAAAACTGAACCAAATGAGGACCAAATTAAGGGGAACTGTGAAGTCTACAATGCATTTGTTCTCATCAGTTATATCACTGGGCATCAAGTGTGAGCCACTAGTACCAGGACAGGGTCAAAGCTGACAGTGAATGGTGTCAGACAGGGAGTGAGGATATTGCAGAATGGATCTTTGATCTATCTGGCCATAAAAACACTGGACCCAAACCATGTTAATGTGACCATTATTTTCCTAGGCCATTTATTGGATCATAATAGGATCCTATGCAGACTCATTGGTAGAGGACAATATTAACAGGAACATTAGGTCCTCGTCAGGTACTGGCCAGATAGACTGTTGGTTTGGCCACATACGGTACATGGTCCAGTTAGCTGCTAAACTCTGGGGACAAATGATCAGCTTAAACTGGACCATGTATGGCCAATTTAAACATGCAGAAGAAAGGAAATGGTGGAGTCAGACATCACCTCCAGAACTATGGGTGTAGGAGATGTTTGGAATGGTGGCTGACAGTCAAGGTGTTATCAGATAGAGAAAAAGAGATCTAAGCTGCAAACCCATAGTATCCCTCTTCAAGGTTATGTAAACTCACTTTTCAAAATTGACTTAATATTTACATTTCCAGTTGCACAGTGAATGTTGACAAATCACACATAAAACTAAGTCTTGCTGTTTATTGCATGCTGATTATGCATTTGTTTCTATTAACTCACATAAAGTGCAGGAGGTCCAATAATGTAAATCAGGTTCCTCCAAGATTAATTTTTATCATATTTAATCTGAAATCTAACGATAGCATTTTATTTTCCAAATAGGAACAGCGGATATCATGCTGATAAGAGTTATGACTGTATCTCCAAAATAAAGCAGTTGCTACTTAACGTCAGTTCTACCCCTTATGCAAAAATAGTAATTATTAATACAATCCTGTGTTAGTCTTTAAGGTAGGTAAGTACATGGAATTCCTTTCATGTCTAGATTATTATTTTTCCTGACATTTAATCTGATTGGCTATTCATTCACTAGATTTTGTCATTTGTTGCCAGGGCCAATTTGCATACATTTTATTTTGCATTCCCTGTTTTATCTGTAATCTAACAGAGATGTTTTTGAATGAGAAATTTTTCAATTATACTCAGCTTATCTTACATCCTAATGGAACTTATCCTACAGTCCAATGCCGGTTTAAGTATTTACAGCATTGTAGCCTCTCTGCTAGATTAGTGCAAGTTGCATTCATTTAACATTACCTCATTTTAAATATTCTGATCTTGTTGTCGCAGGTGATGTATAATAAATACCTTTATTTTATCAAAATGTGAAAATAGAATTTATTTAAGACAGTTCCTTAAAGTTGAATATGTGCTAGAAAGAAATTGACCAACACAAACGGAATCCATTAGGGCCGTGGTAGACGGGGAAATTAGTCACAAATCTCCCTTGTTGCGGGCGACTTATCTCCCCGATATGCCATCCCACTGGCTTGAATGTAAATTGCCCGTGGGATGGCATATGCGGCAACGTGATTTCCTGATATTGCGGCGCCGCATGTACCATCCCACCAGCGATTTACATTCAAGCCAGTGGGATGGCATATTGGGGAGATTAGTCGCCCGCAACAAGGGAGATTTGTCGGGGGCGACTAATCTCCCCGTCTGCCACGGCCCTTAGGAGACTTTAGAGTTTTATTACAGTGCAGGACACAGTGTACACACATCAGGCTTTTTTTAGCACATTGCAACCTGCATTGAATAAGAAGCTGCAGGTCTCTGAGCTACTTTTCAGAAAGGGCAGATGCACAGACATCCCTACCTGCCCACTACCAGCCCCATAACTTGTGTGCCATTCAGACAAGCAAGATATAGAGCATCAGTAGGTGCAGCCCACACTGGGACCCTGTCCTTTCTACCTGATCCAAGACAGGCAGTAAATACAGGGCTCTGCTGCACCCTGAGCACCTAATTATTCCACCTGCAGAGAATAGCAACCATGGTGTGCAAATGCTCAATAAGTGAGCACTAAGGGGCGCACTCTTGCACTTGTGCCGCAGGGGTTGAAAAATTACCTCAGACTGGGTCACAAAAAGCTTCAGACCCAGATCAATGGTCTGGAGTACAGACCATTTCATGCACTTTGTAATAGGAATCTGACTAATAAAGAGACTCAGAATAAAATGGCATGTGCTGAACCTCACACAATTTGTGTAACCAAATGGACTGGTAAAGAGTCCATTTTGGCAATGAGAACAATTCTTTTAGTCATAACTTCCAAAGCAGAAGAGCCCAGAAGAGCTGTTTACTATATAAACATAAAGGAAGTGTGGCCTTGATTAGAGTTGCAGGTTGTCATCTATAGCTCTGGTCTGCAGGTTCACAGAATCACAAAATAGTATGATTCCGCCATGAGCCTCACTGAATGAAAAGGACTGAAATGAATGCTATTAGTGAACATGGCAGTCACTAGGTTGAACGCGATCAGTAAACATGGAGGTCACTCAGTTTGAATGCTATCAGTGAACATGGAGGTCAATAGGTTGTATGGAATACATGACCCTGGAAAAATAACAATTTATGTCACAGAGCAAAGTAGCTGTGATAGACATATAGGGCCCGATTCACTAAAGTGTGAAATAACGTGCGCTATTTTTAGCGTGCGCTAAAAATTTTACCGCTTCTTAATTTTGGCGACTTTTCGCACGATTCACTATTAGTACACTTGCGCTATTTTACGCGCGGTATTTCATGCAATAGCCTTGTCGCGATAAATAGCGTGCGCGGTATTTTCCGCATGGACGCTATTTATCGCATGCGCTAATTGTCGCGACATTACGCACACGACAATCGGCAGAATAAAAATGGCGACATTTTGCCCTGGGAGAGCACAGAGTGCTAGAGAGGTGCTGTATAAATGTTTATTTGCAAAAAACCCCCCAAAAACCAATAAAAATATAAGTAAGAAAAAAAAAGAAGTGCTAGAGATAATAAAATGGGGGGGGGCATTTAAGAATATTTAGCCAAATACTTAGGGGTCCGTTTGCTAAAGTGGCTTAAATTAAGTTAGAGATTTTAGACACAGAATAAATGGCAAATATGTTATGGGCACTTTATTAAACGGGGACAAATATAATATTGCAATTATTCTGGCAACAAAACATTGGATTGGCAGTTATCACACTCGCCAGAAAATACGCTACGTACTAATTAACGCAAGTTTTACTATTCAGCAAAATGGGCTAAAGAAAAAATTGTTGCCAGAATATTTGCAAACATTTAAGCCATATAGCATATTGATGCTGTTACTGATAAATGTAAGAGTGTAGGGGAAACTACATGAAAGTATAGAATACCATATCAAGTAAGGCAAAATAAGTAGACATTACTCAGTTCAAAAGTAGAAAAATATAAAATTTTACTATAATAATAAAATAAAGAAAAAAGGTTGGAAAAAAGGGGGGGAAAAAACTTGCTTGCTGCCCTTGAGTTCTTCCATGTCCCTCTTTAACTCATCCACCTCCCCCCGGAGCTGGGCCAGCTCAGCCTTCATGTTGGCCAGGTCCTCCTGCACTGATGGTCCCGCAGGAGAACCTGCGCTTGGCCTGGGGGGAGCCTTGGGCCCCCCTCCTCCCACGCCCCCAATGGCCCCTCCCCCTGTGAACCCTCACATCAATACAAAGGACACACAGACATTGTTAGCCAGGGCCCCCTAAAACATTCGTGGCCCTTCCCCAAATGACTCACACTATGGGCCGCTCCCTGCTGCTTCCCCCCTGCTTTAAACTTATTTATGCATATGTTTTTGAAAATAGATGTGTATATATATATATATATACAATAGGAAGTGCTGGGAAGCTGCACACCATAAGGAACAATAATACCTGGGTGCCTGTGGCAAAACAAAATCTAGACAGGCGTGGGGTGACGGCACACACAGGATTTTCACAAGGAGTCACAAAGATGTGAAATAATATTCAGAGGTTTATTGTGACCAACGTTTCAGTTCCTCACTGGCATTATGGTTGAACGTGATGGACGTATGTCTTTTTTCAACCCAACTTACTATGTTACTTTCATCATCCCTGACATTTCTTACATTTGTACCTTTAGTTCAAATTACTTGCTAAATCTTTTACTGAACGTATACTGTAAAAGCATAATAAAGTACAATAATTACCTTCCGCAATTTCAGCGACCAGTTCTGGGCTCCTGCGCTTCAGGTCGGACCACAGCCGCTGGAGCTGGCGGGGGCCCACATCAAGGGCAAACCCGGCGAGCAAACCTTCTCTTAGCTCTCCCAGGATTGCCCTCTTCCTCTCGTGGACCCCTAAGTCCCCCAGCGGTGGGTGGTCATATCCTGCACGCAGGAGCACGCTGATTATGTAGCGCCTCTCCCCTGGTAGCAAGTCAGAAACCCCAGGCATGATCCTCTCAGTTTGGTGGCTGCAAGCTCAATGACACAAAATGGCCCCAAGTCGCACATGTCACCAGATTACAAAATCACCACAAAATGTCCGCAAGTTGCGAGATTACAAAATCGCGATAAAAAAAATTGCCAAAATATACATAGTAATGTATTTTGCGCGACAAAATATTCACCGCTATAGTACTGTATATTTTGGCGACAACATATTCACCGCTATAGTACTGTATATTAGTAGCGAAATTCTATACATGCCAAGACTTAAGTAAAATTGAGTAAAAAGACACAGACTTGAATAAATAACACTGTAAGTCCATATTTTATTGCCAAAAACTCATTTACTGTACTTTTCTATAATTTTTCGCCTGCCTGTAGTAGGTGTTAATTTTTGCATAGCCGAATGCGATGTTTATATTGAATCATGCGATCGTATTCTTTTCAGCACGGAAATTAACGAATGTGGTAAAACTAGCGCGAAAAATACTGCATGCGAAAATGGCGACTTATCGCACGCGATAATACTACGGTGAATCGCGCGATAATTATCGCGTCTTTTTTACCGCAAAAAAGCGTGCAATAATTTTTATTGCACTTTAGTGAATCAGGCCCATAGTTTGAAGCTTGGCAAATCAGCCAGATTTGTTTTAGCCAGAGTGAACTATCTTGGTATCTTCTTTCGCTGGTTGCTCTTTTGCTAAACCATCACCTGCATGCACTTCTGACAAAACTTTCTTTGACGGAACAGCTATTGTAGCTATAAAATGGTGACATCTAAGCTTCCTATGATATAAGCCTTAAATATAAACACAGTGTTGTACCAGGTGAAACTCAAGTGTCAGTGGACCCTCCTGCTTCCATAATTCTGTATGGGAACAACAAGGCTAATTGGATGGAAGAAAATATTATGGAATGTAAAGAAAATATAGATGTTAAGTGAGGAGAGTGAGGAGAAAAGGAAAAATAGTTGGAGAGTGGGCCAATGATCTAAGGTTTTCTGGTGAGCTCTTGGAATCTGAGTTTTGGGCTTTCACCTAAGTAATACTAATGTTCATATCAATAGTATAAATGTGAAGGCGTTACTGATGAAAAGGTGCTGCAATGCGCTTTTGCATAAATCTCCACCCTCCACCATTCCTATGACCACTTAAACTGCATGGGACGTTGGAAAGCCAAAACAACTAGTCAGGCAATCAGTTCCCCAACCATAAAGAATAAAATAAGTAAGACCGTGAGTTTAACTTTGGGTTCTTTATGGGGATTTAAGTAACTTGCCCAAGGGTACAAGGAGCAGGTTTTTAAATGTGTTTAATTTATAACAGATGGCTTCAGTTTTAAACCCACCTTTGTGTTGTGACATTTGATCATTCCAATCAAGCTAGGAGTACTGGCCATCAAAACATGGTTCTGTTAGTCATTGTTCCATAGTTCTTGGAATATCCAAAATAGCAACTGTGGTCACCATTTTGGAACTGCCATTAGTCTCAGTTCTCCTATTATCATAATATAATATAATACAATACACAATATAATAATCAGACTATCTTGTATCTTCACATACTGGTGAATAGATAGGTATCCGTACTGGTGAATAAGTTTCAGTAGTATTGCATTATGTACCATATTACCATATCTTACATATATCTTACATACAAATGTAAACAATACTCCAGAATACAGGAGGATCTCTGCATCCAGCCATCAAAAGCCCTACATCATTGTGCCATTTCCAGTGTTCACCATGAGAGTGACTTGTGTGCTGATTCTTTTGCTGCATATGCCTGTTGATACAGGGTGCTGTGGGAACCCTGGAGCTACTGCCTGGTTGGAAAAGGTGATAGATCCAAGGCTCCCTTGCATCAATAGGTGAAGCAGCGCTCAATTCAGAACACAATGCAGAAGAAAGGCAGCAGATGGGAGCTCAACTTTACATAAGTGCAAGGGCACGCGTTTTGACACACTTTTGATTTTACTCGCAACCAACTTTGAGGAATTTAGCGGGCATGCAGCTGCTCTTGCAGTTATAAATTACCCCAATTATTGTTTTAAGATCACATTTGGTGTGTCCAGTAGTTGTGGGTCAATGGCTGATCTGAAGGAGATGGGGCAGCATCTCTGCCCATATCCGCATACAGTGCAATCCATCTGCAGGCATGGCTTCCCGTCTGAATAACAAACCCCACCCCACACACATGCCCCTGCCTGTATAACAGCCCTCTATACAGTATTTTATCATAGCCTGCCACATGTTCCCATTGTAATGATCTAATAAACAAACATTTGTTCCACGTTATCTCTATCAAGCCCATGCACATAATGTTAAATAATCCACTGCTTTCCTTTTTTTTGCACATATCTCTGAGCAAGTTTATATATCCATTGCTTGTGTTGGAGATAGATGGTTGGAAACATCTCCATTGTTTATAATTAGCTGCTTCTTTTTTTTTTTTTTTAATTAACAAAGCTACATGCAAATTACATGAACGCGGTTTATTGCGTGGCAATTTCACCAGCTCAGCTCATGAATATGATCATTTGTTTGATTTTGAGCTCTCTTGAGACATCTTGTTAAAAAAACATTTTATTGGCAATTTGAATATTTTACTAAACTCCAAGGCCCTGAAAACTTGTTGGCAGCCATAATTTTGTCGAGAAGTATGCCGCGCTTGCAGTAAATATTTACCAAACACGCACTTTTTTCTGTTTCCCAAGTGAGACACTTTGGGCTTTGTTGTTTTTTTTTCCAGATCGTGTATTCAGGTGATGACACTGCAGTTTGAAATGTGAGAATAGATGGATATTTGCCTCCTGGAACTGCATATGTTGCTATGAGATTACCAATGGCGTTGCTATTTATACACAATCACCTGGAATACAGCAAATATTGGCTTGTTCCTTTATTTATTCAGCAAGAAGGTACCATGCTTGGGCAAATGGTCTTTATTTAGGGCAATTTAAATTCAAACATGCTCATCTTCAGACATGCAATTACCAAGGCTCTGCTGTTTCCACTAATTGCTCTTACTAGGGACATTGGTGGGAAGCCAATGATTTTGATTGTTGGCGCATTATCATTTTTATTCCACTACCTGAAAAAAAAATCGTTTGCAAAATCCCCTGTGTAATTAGTAGGGCTCATGATTAATTGTCCTGCAAAATTAGCTCCACTGTTGCTTTTATTTCACCGCTTCAAATATTAATTAACGTTAACTTCTTCCCTTCACTGTTGCCTCTTGAATATTCAGTGTTGCGGTGAAAAATTAGTCAGGTTTTCTTCCTGCATTAGCTCACCGGAGCCTTCGATTGCAGGAATAAGTATTGTGATTTAAGAGATCACACTTGGGTCAGAAATAATTTTTATAGAAGGGCAAGCAAAGCATCATGGGAAGGCATTCATGCACTAACTGAAAGCAAATTGTTTAAATAATGATTCATTCCGCGGTGCTTTTGGGTACCATTAGCAAATATGCAAACCTCTGCATGGTTCTGTGCCCAGGAATTCTTTATTGACACGCAGTTAATGTATATTACCTAATCATTAAAATGTTATGAAGAGGCGAAGTGGAACTGTAGACTCTACAAATGAAACGCTCTGATTTCTATAACTTTTGGATCACAATTTATTTCACGTCTTTGAAAGCATATAGTGTTCCGTTTTGCCTTTCCCACGTGTTATGGGTTTTTTTTTTTGCACTGGTTGAGATTTATAGCAGGGCCCTTTCATCATAACCTTTGAGTCTTATTGCCACTAAGAAAACTTTGACAGTTTTATTTCCGAAACGTTTAGCTAACCAGTAAGATTTGAGGTTAGCACATGAATTTTTGATGTGTGTTTAAGAAGATATAATGTGTAAAACATTAATGCCATAATAAAAAAAACATCCTATTTTGAACTCGCAAGACAGTGTGAAAACAGTTTTTTTAAGCATATGTTGGAAAATGTGGGAATGGTGAGCCGCTGTGAGATGGCTATGACGCTGCGTTGAATGTTTAACTGACTTGCATGAAGGTGTAGGGTAAGTCATAGGTCTATTCAAAAGAAAGATATATATATATAGAGCAAAAATATCCAAGGAAGAATCCGCACTCACAGGGCTCACATGTGCAAAAAAGAAAATCTTTTATTGAAAAACAATAACTGACGTTTCGGCTGTAGCCACAGCTAAATAAGTCTAAATAAGTCTCGAGACTGAGCTACGTTATCATGAGTGCCGACTCTCCTATATTTTATATATATGTCCCTGAAGAAGAACACATTTAGGGGCTGATTTACTTACCCACGAACGGGTCGAATGGAGTCCGATTGCGTTTTTTTCGTAATGATCGGTACTTTGCGATTTTTTCGTATGTTTTGCGATTTTTTCGGATTCTTTACGAATTTTTCGGATCCAATACGATTTTTGCGTAAAAACGCGAGTTTTCCTATCCATTTTTACGCAAAAATCGTATTGGATCCGAAAAATTCGTACAGAATCCGAAAAAATCGCAAAACATACGAAAAAGTCGCAAAATATTCGTTTTCAAGTCGGAATTTTTCCAATTCGGGTCGGATTCGTGGGTTAGTAAATCAGCCCCCTAGTGTTTGAAACGTTGGACTAATAAAGATTTTTTGTTCTTTTTTTGTTTTTTGTCCCTGTGTGTGCGGTGCTCTGTTCTTCATATATATATATATACAGGTCCTTTTCAAAAAATTAGCATATTGTGATAAAGTTCATTATTTTCTGTAATGTACTGATAAACATTAGACTTTCATATATTTTAGATTCATTACACACAACTGAAGTAGTTCAAGCCTTTTCTTGTTTTAATATTGATGATTGTGGCATACAGCTCATGAAAACCCAAAATTCCTATCTCAAAAAATTAGCATATCATGAAAAGGTTCTCTAAACGAGCTATTAACCTAATCATCTGAATCAACAAATTAACTCTAAAAACCTGCAAAAGATTCCTGAGGCTTTTAAAAACTCCCAGCCTGGTTCATTACTCAAAACCGCAATCATGGGTAAGACTGCCGACCTGACTGCTGCCCAGAAGGCCATCATTGACACCCTCAAGCAAGAGGGTAAGACACAGAAAGAAATTTCTGAACAAATAGGCTGTTCCCAGAGTGCTGTATCAAGGCACCTCAGTGGGAAGTCTGTGGGAAGGAAAAAGTGTGGCAGAAAACGCTGCACAACGAGAAGAGGTGACTGGGCCCTGAGGAAGATTGTGGAGAAGGACCGATTCCTGACCTTGGGGGACCTGCGGAAGCAGTGGACTGAGTCTGGAGTAGAAACATCCAGAGCCACCGTGTACAGGCGCGTGCAGGAAATGGGCTACAGGTGCTGCATTCCCCAGGTCAAGCCACTTTTGAACCAGAAACAGCGGCAGAAGCGCCTGACCTGGGCTACAGAGAAGCAGCACTGGACTGTTGCTCAGTGGTCCAAAGTATGTCATTCGGAAATCAAGGTGCCAGAGTCTGGAGGAAAACTGGGGAGAGGGAAATGCCAAAATGCCTGAAGTCCAGTGTCAAGTACCCACAGTCAGTGATGGTCTGGGGTGCCATGTCAGCTGCTGGTGTTGGGCCACTGTGTTTTATCAAGGGCAGGGTCAATGCAGCTAGCTATCAGGAGATTTTGGAGCACTTCATGCTTCCATCTGCTGAAAAGCTTTATGGAGATGAAGATTTCATTTTTCAGCACGACCTGGCACCTGCTCACAGTGCCAAAACCACTGGTAAATGGTTTACTGACCATGGTATTACTGTGCTCAATTGGCCTGCCAACTCTCCTGACCTGAACCCCATAGAGAATCTGTGGGATATTGTGAAGAGAAAGTTGAGAGACACAAGACCCAACACTCTGGATGAGCTTAAGGCCGCTATTGAAGCATCCTGGGCCTCCATAACACCTGAGCAGTGCCACAGGCTGATTGCCTCCATGCCACGCCACATTGAAGCAGTCATTTCTGCAAAAGGATTCCCGACCAAGTATTGAGTGCATAACTGAACATAATTATTTGAAGGTTGACTTTTTTTGTATTAAAAACACTTTTCTTTTATTGGTCGGATGAAATATGCTAATTTTTTGAGATAGGAATTTTGGGTTTTCATGAGCTGTATGCCACAATCATCAATATTAAAACAAGAAAAGGCTTGAACTACTTCAGTTGTGTGTAATGAATCTAAAATATATGAAAGTCTAATGTTTATCAGTACATTACAGAAAATAATGAACTTTATCACAATATGCTAATTTTTTGAAAAGGACCTGTATATACCTTGGCAGACCATTACAGTTACACAGAGGTACAGTGGGTGGTATTGCTGCCTTACAGTTTTGGAGTCTAGGGGTTTAATTCTGACCAAGGCACTTTTGAAATGGAGTTTATATGTCCCCTGTGTCATTTAAGGGGAGTGCTGCCAAGATTTCCTAATCTGACATCCGGGCAGTCCTTAGGAAAAATGGGCTGGCCAGACAGGTGGCAACCCTAACTCTAGGTGAAATAGACCTTCGAAATCATTTATAGCAAGTAAGGCAGCGTGTAAAGGAGCATTTTTTGCACTTTGCACACTGCAGAGAATAGCGGATATGCTCTTGAATAGAGCGCTATTAGCTCTTTATTGAAGTGGGGCGAAGGGAGGTGTATAGGAGCACCCTCTCCCCTTTCCCCATCATTCAGAAGCTCAAGTTAGGGAGCAGCAGAGGATGTGGCGCATATTGGGACTGCCCTTCACCCCCAAAAGGACAGGCCTGTGACCACTGACGCTGCAGCCTATATTTCATGCTGGTCTGCACCTCATATTGGCAGACAGCAGCAAGACCATGAATGCTCTATGTATGAATGCAAGTGGGCGCGCTCTTGCACTTGTCAGCCTGACCTGTTTTTACCTGTTACTATGTACTTATAGTAAGAAAATTAGAATATAAGCATCACTAGGGAGAGAAATGGGGTAATCTGTGTAAAGCGCTGTGCAACATCTCAGGACTATATAAACAAATATTATTATAATTTAAACTAGTAATCAATCATGTCCTTTTTAATTTATAAAGTTTAATAGGTTTCTACTGATCTGTAATGCTGTGTTACATAGTTATAAAGAGTTATTATATCCCCACACAAGTGAAGTATTTAGCTTATGTAGCTAAAATCAATTTCTAAACTTCTGTCTTTAATTGTCTTATTATGAAACATCCCTCTATGAAACGCATCTCAGTAATGAAATAGATTTGAAAAGTAAAGGCCTATTATAGAATCCTGTGAGAAGGATGTGAATTGTATAAAAAAATATTTACTAAAGAAAACAAATAAAGAATTTTTAGGGACCACTTCCTGTCAAACTTTTATATAGTGTTTGGAAAAGGGTGGCATTTCCTCTTCAGCCTTCATCTGAGACAGGTGGATGTATTCAGGGAGTCTGGAGTCAACAAGGCCTAGTAAAGCTGTTCTGTCCTAGAGGGACAAATCTTTAAGTGTTAGTTGGGATTCTACAGGGACCCTGTGGACAGGGTTTAGACAGTTACAGGACTTGCTAGAGTCCTGTATAGAGTTATAGCATGTTCTAGGAATTTGAGATAGCCAGAAATAGCTAGAACAGTGAACCCCAACCAGTGGCTCAGGGGCAACATGTTGCTCGCCAACCCCTTGGATGTTGCTCTCAGTGCCCCCAAACCAGGTAGTTATTTTTGAATTGCTGACTTGGTGGCAAGTTTTGGTTGAATAAAAAAATGATTTACTACCAAATAAAGCCCCCTGTAAGCTGATAGTGTGCATAGAGGCTCCCAAATAGTCGATCACAGCCCTTATTTGGCACCTCCATGAACTTTTATGATGCTTGTGTTGCTCTCTATGTCTTTTTACATTTGACTGTGGCTCACGAGTAAGAAAGGTTGGGGATCCCTGAGCTAGAAAGAACGGTCTGTGCTCCAACAAGGATTAATAGCAGGAGATAACTTACTCCTCGATTCTGCTAGCCTAAGTGAAGGAACTGCAATGCTGAATAGGGATTATGGCTATATTCTATTCCCTGATTCATTTCTTCTGCAGGGGACCTGGACCACATTCGCTAGGAACCCTAGAAGGTGAAACTTAAACCTGTTGCCTCCACAGGGGTGACACAGATCCTTGCTGTATTGTGATTGTATCTGATATTTAATATTTTAACAGTACTACCCTGATTGTCTGTGAATATAACCATATTAATAACACTGCCAAAACCTGCCACTTTTTCCTCCGCAATATTGCCAAGATACGCCCCTTTCTTTCACAAGCAACAGCTAAAACACTAATCTATGCCCTTATCCTTTCCCGCTTAGATTACTGCAATCTCCTACTAACCGGCCTCCCAGACTCCCACCTCTCTCCCCTGCAATCAATCTTAAACTCTGCTGCCAGGATCCTCCTGCTCTCTCCTAAGAGGGATCCTGCTCAGCCTCAACTAAGCTCACTAGCATGGCTGCCTGTCAAGCAAAGGATAGCTTACAAAATCCTTCTGCTGACATTCAAAGCCCTTCACTCCTCTGCTCCTCACTACATTTCTTCACTGGTCTCCCTACATGTTCCTGGTCGTCTCCTCCGCTCCTCTCAGAGCCTCCGTCTCTTTACACTATCCACACCCACTGCGCTCTCTCGTCTTAAACCTTTCTATCTCGCTGCTCCTTACCTCTGGAACTCTATCCCTGAATCCCTCCGTAGGGAACACTCACTAACTCTCTTTAAGAAAAAACTCAGCTGTTACCTTCTGGAGCACTAAGACATTATTTTGCCCAGTCCTGCGCTTAACCCTTTTACTGCCAGCCATTTTGGTCAAAGCGGAACTTGTATTGCCAGACAGTTTTTGAACATTTTGCACTGTTTCACTTTAGGGGCCTTTCCTCGGGGGGACTTTTAGTTTACCAAGGAAAACAATATATCGTTTTTTTCAGAACAACCTAAGCTTTCAAAATATGGTAGAATTTTTGTGTAATTCCAATTCTGTAACAAGATATAGGCTTCTAAATGTCTAAAAATGCAAAAAAAATCAAATTTTCCATAATATAATCACACATACTAGAAACAAAAATTATTTTATGCACGAATATACAACTGATTTGGAAAGTCCCATGTCTCCTGAACGTGCCAATACCAAATATATATAGTTTTATGGAGATTTCTCACTTGTATAGGTCAAAAACTCCCAGCAGTACACTACCAAATTCCCAAAGCACTGCTCCAAAAAAACTGCATACTTTGGATTTCAAGGCCAAAATTCCACTAACAGAAGGTTTATCCCAGAAAATTGTACATTTTTGGAAAGAACAGATTCTGGGGAATACAGAATAGGCACAACTGTCTGTCTACTCCAAACTATCAAGTCGCAATGCTTTCCTAAAGTTATTGGTTTTTATCAAAATTTGTGATTTTTTTTAAAAATCGCTTCAAAGCTTCTAGTCTATAGTATCTTATCTCCTACAGGTCATAAAGTAACCAAATAAAACACCCTAAATATGAATGCCTGGGGTCCACTGAACAGTTTGATGCCCAATATGTATAGGTTTACCTAAGTATGTGGCATGTAGGGGCCCCAATGTGAACATACCCCCATATGAACTGTCATTTCTGTCATTTCAGCTTCTGCAAAATCAACACATTTACATCATTATATGTGGGATGAAGCTAGTAAAAAGTACGCTCACCCCAGAAAGTCATATATTTTTGGAAAGTACACATTCCCCCGAATCTAAAATGGGTACCCATGTCTTTCTACTCCAAAGTACCAAGCCGCACAGCTTTTCTAAAGTTAGCAATTTTGATGACATTTCCAAAAATCCCCTCAAAGCTTCCACTTTGCAGCATCTTATCTCCCACATAGTGTTAGGTACCAAGATAAAACACCCTAAATTTGAACGCCAGGGGTCCACTGAACAGTTTGATGCCCAATATGTATAGGTTTACCTAAGTATGTGGCATGTAGGGGCCCCAATGGGAACATACCCCCATATGATCTATCATTTCAGCTCCTGCAAAATCAACACATTTACATCATTATATGTGAGATAAAGCTACAAAAAAGTACGCTCACCCCAGAAAGCCATATATTTTTGGAAAGTACACATTCCCCCGAATCTAAAATGGGTACCCATGTCTTTCTACTCCAAAGTACCAAGCCGCACAGCTTTTCTAAAGTTAGCAATTTTGATGACATTTCCAAAAATCCCCTCAAAGCTTCCATTTTGAAGCATCTTATCTCCCACATAGCATTAGGTACCAAGATAAAACACCCTGAATTTGAACGCCAGGGGTCCACTGAACAGTTTGATGCCCAATATGTATAGGTTTACCTAAGTATGTGGCATGTAGGGGCCCCAATGTGAACATACCCCCATATATACTGTCATTTCTGTCATTTCAGCTCATGCAAAATCAACACATTTACATCATTATATGTGGGATAAAGCTACAAAAAAGTACGCTCACCCCAGAAAGTCATATATTTTTGGAAAGTACACATTCCCCCGAATCTAAAATGGGTACCCATGTCTTTCTACTCCAAAGTACCAAGCCGCACAGCTTTTCTAAAGTTAGCAATTTTGATGACATTTCCAAAAATCCCCTCAAAGCTTCCACTTTGCAGCATCTTATCTCCCACATAGTGTTAGGTACCAAGATAAAACACCCTAAATTTGAACGCCAGGGGTCCACTGAACAGTTTGATGCCCAATATGTATAGGTTTACCTAAGTATGTGGCATGTAGGGGCCCCAATGGGAACATACCCCCATATGATCTATCATTTCAGCTCCTGCAAAATCAACACATTTACATCCTTTATGTGGGATAATGCTACAAAAAAAGTACATTCACCCCAGAAAGCCATATATTTTTGGAAAATACACATCCCCCCGAATCTATAATGGGTAAATATTTCTTATTGCTACAAAGTACCAAGCTGTAAAGCTTTCCTAAGTTTGCAGATTTATATGACATTTTCGAAAATCGCATAAAAATGTTGCAATTTGCCGCATTTATCTCTCACAATTTCTTGATAAAGATCAGATAAAGACAAATCACCCCAAAAAGGAACACCAGAGGTCTACTGAACAGTTTGATGCCCAATATGCATAGATATACCAAAGTCTGCGGTATGTACTGAACCCAAAATGAAAATAGCGCATAAGGATTTCTCGCCTGCCAGCTCAGCTTTTGCACACAGAGCCCCCTGTCAGTGTATTATGTGCCAAAACTTCCCCTAACTATACAGATCCCCCACAAAACCATATATTTTTGGAAAGTACACATTCTGACAAATCCAACAAGGGTAAAGAGTCCTTTCTACACCAAAGTACCAATCTGCAGAGCTTTCCTAAAGTTATTGGTTTTTATGACATTTCAGAAAATCGCCTAAAAATGTTGCAATTTGTCGCATTTATCTCACACAATTTCTTGCGTACAAAGGCAAGTCACCCCAAATAGGAACACCAGAGGCCTACTGAACAGTTTGATGCCCAATATGCATAGATATACCAAAGTCTGCAGTATGTACTGAACCCTAAATGAAAATAGCGCATAAGGATTTCTCGCCTGCCAGCTCAGCTTTTGCACACAGAGCCCCCTGTCAGTGTATTATGTGCCAAAACTTCCCCTAACTATACAGAGACCCCCACAAAACCATATATTTTTGGAAAGTACACATTCTGACAAATCCAACAAAGGTAAAGAGTCCTTTCTACACCAAAGTACCAAGCCGCAAAGCTTTCCTAAAGTTATCGGTTTTTATGACATTTCAGAAAATCGCCTAAAAATGTTGCAATTTGCCGCATTTATCTCACACAATTTCTTGCGTACAAAGGCAAGTCACCCCAAATAGGAACACCAGAGGCCTACTGAACAGTTTGATGCCCAATATGCATAGATATACCAAAGTCTGCGGTATGTACTGAACCCTAAATGAAAATAGCGCATAAGGATTTCTCGCCTGCCAGCTCAGCTTTTGCACACAGAGCCCCCTGTCAGTGTATTATGTGCCAAAACTTCCCCTAACTATACAGATCCCCCACAAAACCATATATTTTTGGAAAGTACACATTCTGACAAATCCAACAAGGGTAAAGAGTCCTTTCTACACCAAAGTACCAATCTGCAGAGCTTTCCTAAAGTTATTGGTTTTTATGACATTTCAGAAAATTGCCTAAAAATGTTGCAATTTGTCACATTTATCTCACACAATTTCTTGCGTACAAAGGCAAATCACCCCCAATAGGAACACCAGAGGCCTACTGAACAGTTTGATGCCCAATATGCATAGATATACCAAAGTCTGCGGTATGTACTGAACCCTAAATGAAAATAGCGCATAAGGATTTCTCGCCTGCCAGCTCAGCTTTTGCACACAGAGCCCCCTGTCAGTGTATTATGTGCCAAAACTTCCCCTAACTATACAGATCCCCCAGAAAACCATATATTTTTGGAAAGTACACATTCTGACAAATCCAACAAGGGTAAAGAGTCCTTTCTACACCAAAGTACCAATCTGCAGAGCTTTCCTAAAGTTATTGGTTTTTATGACATTTCAGAAAATTGCCTAAAAATGTTGCAATTTGTCGCATTTATCTCACACAATTTCTTGTGTACAAAGGCAAGTCACCCCAAATAGGAACACCAGAGGCCTACTGAACAGTTTGATGCCCAATATGCATAGATATACAAAAGTCTGCGGTATGTACTGAACCCTAAATGAAAATAGCGCATAAGGATTTCTCGCCTGCCAGCTCAGCTTTTGCACACAGAGCCCCCTGTCAGTGTATTATGTGCCAAAACTTCCCCTAACTATACAGAGACCCCCACAAAACCATATATTTTTGGAAAGTACACATTCTGACAAATCCAACAAGGGTAAAGAGTCCTTTCTACACCAAAGTACCAAGCCGCAAAGCTTTCCTAAAGTTATCGGTTTTTATGAGATTTCAGAAAATAGCCTAAAAATGTTGCAATTTGCCGCATTTATCTCACACAATTTCTTGCGTACAAAGGCAAGTCACCCCAAATAGGAACACCAGAGGCCTACTGAACAGATTGATGCCCAATATGCATAGATATACCAAAGTCTGCAGTATGTACTGACCCCAAAATGAAAATAGCGCATAAGGATTTCTCGCCTGCCAGCTCAGCTTTTGCACACAGAGCCCCCTGTCAGTGTATTATGTGCAGTAACCCCCCCCTAACTATACAGTGACCCCCAGAAAACCATATATTTTTGGAAAGTACACATTCTGATGAATTCAAAATAGGTAAAGTTATTTTTGTACACCAAAGTTACACCTGGCAAAGCTACGCTAAAAACAGATCAGGAACACTTATACAGGGATAAAATGTGATAAAACCACAAAAATTGTGCAAATCAGTGAAACAACAAAATAAGTTACATGACAGTGTAATTAGTGGCCAGAATATCTGATCCAATAGTTACGCTGTCAAAATAAACAGTTTTTAGGTAAAAGAAAATAAAAACAAAGTGGTAAAATGAAAAAAAAAAAAAAAAAAAAGCAAAACAAAAAAAACCCAAAGTGTTTGTGTATACATGTGTGTACATGTGTAAAAGTTGTGTGATAGTGTGTAAGTGTGTATATGAGTGTAAATAAGTCTATAAAAGTGTGAAAAATGAAAAAAAAAAAAAAAAAAAAAAAAAAAAATGCTAAAATGTGTGCTGTAAGTGTGTGTAAATGTATGTAAGTGTGTATAAATGTATGTAAATGTGTGTATAAGTGTGTAAAAGTGTGTAAATGCAATAAAAAAAAAAGTCCTTACCTGTTCCTGAAGACCGATCGCCTCCTTCCTCATTTGGGCCGGCGCTGGGGGAGAGGGAGGAAGCAGGAAGCAGCAGATGCGATGCGATCGCATCTGCTGCTTCCTGGAGGGTCCTGCGAGCGATCGGCTCGCAGGACCCTGATGACAGCCCCCCTGGCACATTGCCCAGGGGGGCTGTCATTGTTAGAAGCCCTCTGCAGCGGCGGCACATGCCGCCGCTGCAGAGGGCAGCGCTTAAACGCCAACGACGTATGAGACACGTCGTTGGCGTTTAAGCCCTTTTACTGCCAGCACGTATGCCATACGTGCTTGGCAGTAAAAGAGTTAAGGGCAGATGCCCATACCTGATGCACTCTTACCTTCCAGTTTGTGCCTGTATGTTACCCAACCACTCAGATTGTAAGCTCTACGGGGCAGGGACCTCCTTCCTACTGTGTCTCATACCACATGGCACTTATATATATATATATTTATGTATGTATTGTATTTATTTATTATATCACTCATCCTCCCTGTGTGTAATTTTGTATTCTGTAAGACTGTACAGCGCTGTGTACCCTTGTGGCGCTTTATAAATAAAGTTATACATACATACATACAGATGGTGCTTTGAAAATAAAGCCTACTTTTGTTTGCAAGAACTTCTTGCATCCTCTACTTTTATTTCTTATTAACAGCAAGAGAGGTACAGTTCCACAATGCACTCACCTTTATCTCCCACTTAGCAAAGACCCATCCTGTGTGAAAGAGTATAATGTAACCCATGTTGTATCTTAAGCCATTTTAGCCAAACGCGAACATTACTGAATCATTTTCCTGTTCATCAGTTAGCGTATTTGTATGTTCAAACTATTTGATGTACAATATCTTATCACTCACTTTTAAAGATCTCTTGGAAGTTTCTGGCTCTCAGGGCTATCGGGGAAGTAAAGGGACACTCTAAGGAACAACATGGTGTTGCTAGCAAGTCATATATCCTCTGCCTATTGGAATGCTGAGAGCGCTTTCCTCAAGTTCACATCAGGGA
This sequence comes from Xenopus tropicalis, assembly GCF_000004195.4. Taxonomy (NCBI): domain Eukaryota; kingdom Metazoa; phylum Chordata; class Amphibia; order Anura; family Pipidae; genus Xenopus; species Xenopus tropicalis. The sequence goes on along the minus strand of NC_030685.2, from coordinate 65,451,377 downwards.
GATTTACAGCTGATGGACTGAAATCAACCTTGTAAATAAAAGCAAAGGCTGCTTAAATCAATGGGTTCAACACTCAGTCATCAAATGAGAACATCAATGGCTGCCAAAAAAATACCGTGTATTATTCCTTAATATCAAGTACCTTTTGTTTTAGTGTGTGCATAGTAAATTTCCTTTGCCAACAATATTTATATGACTTTTTCTCCCAGATGTATAATATGAAATTTGTTGACGTTTTATTCTTGTTCTGCCATAGTAAATACGCTGGGTAAGGCTCCGGCTGCATATTTCGGGGCCTACAGCATCATTAATTATTGACCAATTTGCCCAAATTTTGGATAGCAGATGATATTGGTACTATTAATCTTTCTGGATACTTTCTGGGGAATCCATACTGCACAAACAGATCTGACAAATACACAACACTTTATCTCTTTCTATCTCTCTCTCACTACACAAATATAATAATGCTTAGTGCGGGTCCCAAAGAGTAGAGAGCTAAGTAGATTGTGAAATTTAATTATTTGACTTACATACAGGCATTTAGAATTCAGAGCCATATGTTTTTTGAGCTCCAGAACATAGATTTGTCTGCTTAGGTGAAATGTCACCTTAAAGAATACTTTGCTTCTATGATTTGCTGGTCCACTGACATTATAACAAGGGAAACAAAATATTGCGCCTTTATTATGTACATCAGTTTTTTTATTTCAGTGAAATAAATTAGATGGGGCATTTATAAGGATACAGCAATGTATTTAATTCTGGTAACCTGTAGCAACAAATCTGATGCTGGGATTTAAACAGCCAGCCAAAAAATCCTGCCTGCTGATTGGTTGCTAAAGGCAGGATTGGACTGAGGGATGCAGGGCCCACCAGAGGTTCCGCCCCAGGGGCACCACCCCCCCAAGGGGCCCCGCCCAGACGGGGAGGGTGCTACAGGGATCTGGTCTGGGCCTATGGGGCTCACTGGGGCCTTGGCCCCACCAGGGCTTTTCCGGGTGCCCCGCCGGCCCAGTCCGACCCTGGCTGTAGGATACTAGAAGCAATATTGCAACTGTTATTAAAATAGCCCTTATTTATTTTCAAGTATTGTCCCTGACACTTCTTGTTTGAAGGGCAGCTTGTCCTGGGAACCAGTGGATGGGTGACTGGAGGATCTCCTCTTTCCGTCTCTGATCACAGGGTCCTCTTTTTTGATTTATTCAATGTGCCAGAAGTTGTTGCTTTTGCGTTTTTTCACTCCAAATGCATTGGAGTCCATGCACGTTTTTTCTCAATTTTTTTCTTGCACCAAATGCATTGGTGTCAATGGGCATTTTTTTGAATTTTTTTACTTGCACCAAATGTATTGGAGTCAATGGGCATTTATTTCGAATTCTTTCTTGCGTTTTTTTCTCTGCACAAAACAAAAAGTATGAAGAAATTCTAGCACAGATTCATGCAAATTTTCACCACTCGTAAAAACAGGAGCAAATCTGTGTTCCCCAAAAAATGTGTTTATTCCTGGTTACAGTTGCATTAAACTGAGCAAAATGCCTATAATGCAATGAAGGACAGGTTACTTGTCTACTTAGAATGTGAAAAATATATTTCATTTTTGTTTATATTTTGAGGTTCCAATGATGTCAGTGTCCTCCCCTTGATGGGCGATATTGGTCCCTACACTGGAGGTCTGGACTTACATCCATCAAGCATGAGGGGTGGGCTTGAAACCAAAAAGTCTGAATACTAATGATGTAAAGTTTTTGATTAAAACTGGAATCATTTGTTGCTGCTTTTTATATGCAAAAAATCTAGAATAAATATGCTCTGTACAACAGACCTGGGCCAAGTAGTATTGGTGCCCAAAGCAAGGAAATCAGTTCCCCACCTTCTTGTTGAGTAGGTGACCCCTGCGATTTTATGTGTATCAGTATCAGTCAAGTAAGACAACCAATGGCGCAGGCGAGAGTTCCAAAGCATGCTGTGTAAAACATTACATTAGATTAGAAGAATGATGCTACACTGATAACTCTAAAAAATCATCAGGGCATACACTGTGCATCTAAAACCCAATGTGGTTTATTTTACCAAGTTTCTACAGGGTGCTCCCACCTGCCGGACCGCTCCTCCCTCCTCCTGGGGGGGAAGTTAGGGGATGCGGCTGGCAGGGGCACCTACAGGGCCCCTAGGGCGGGAGCCCCAGTGAGCCCTTCACCCCCAGGCCGACCCTGAGTTTCTACCTGGGCTGTAAGTAACAACGAAAGCAAAAATGTGATTGGTTGCCATCGGTTGCTACCGTGGTACAAATGTACCCAGTGTTTATAAATGAGCATCATTGTGTGACCATCAAGGGTTTCCATACAAATTTAGACAAAAATTTACTTTCTTCCCAGAACTGTTTATTTTCATACTTAAGGGGGAGGAGCTAAAGGGTTGTGTTTCCTACCCATAATATGCATTCCTCTGTACTATATATATTCTGCATGCAATGTAAACTCATTTTAAATTGCACATTCAGGCAGATTATCCACCCAGTCTAACATGAAAAGATAATACGTGAAACATTTCATCTTTATTGTTATACATTTATAATGATTCACTCTCAATCTTCTTCGGACCTATAGAACACTTGAAATTAAATGTAGCTTTAAGGAAGATTAAATTAAAGGGTCTTTTATTTCTGAAGACCGCATCAAAGGTTGTAGCTCTTTCCTTAATGTCAGTGGGTTATTAATAAAGCCAATTATGATATTCTCTGTCATGTATTTCATTATAGTGGTTTATTTCTTTACAACGAGATCTTTTATCTTCACATTGAAATCAATTTTGTAATGAGGATCTGTCGTACTGATGCCTTTGATAGAGACATTCTCTAAAGACATTAGTGGATTAGCCCCCTCAATGCTAATAAAGAGAATGTGCAGTTAGTGGAGTAAACCTATGTTAATGTATGCAAGATGGCAGCTCCCAATCATAGGAACCATTGCAAATGGTTTCAATACTTGATAAATAAAAGGAATAACTTCATATTTAAAAATAAAAAGGAAGGAAGTATATAATTCATTCTCAGTCAATATTTTTGGAAATCATTCAATAGAGCTCTATAAACAGAATCTCAAGTTAATGGAACATGGGTCATTTAGGAGCTTTTTGTGTCCCCACCCATTGCTTTGTAGCTCCATGGGCAGTAAGCATTACCTGCAGGAGGAGCACAATGGGAGCTTTAGATTTGAAGTTAATAGATGGGTAATTTAAAGAAGTTTGTGCCCTACCTATGGAGCTACAAGCCACTGAGGCATAAAAAAACACTCCAAATTGCCATGTACTATTTGTAAGGCATGTCCTCTGTTATGAGGCTCCTAGTAGGTTTGAGGTCAGGGACTTGTACTTTTCAGCCTTCACCTTCTCTTACCATTATCCCACAGCATACACATTGGCTTTCTCTGTTTTAAAGTCTACCAATTCCAGTCTATGTTTCAGGTTCTCATTCCGGCAAGGATTGCCTATACATCCCTTAGTTTTGCATTGAACCCTTGCCAGTTTATTGGTCTACCTTCCTGCTGGTCACTCTATCCCTGGTAGGTGCTTCTGCTATAGTGTATTTGATCTCTTCTCTCTCTCTTTTTCTGAGCCTGGACTTGGACTTCAACTTTGTGTGTACCAGTGCCTACCTTGCCTTGTTAATGCTGCCTGTGCCCAATAAAGTGTTTCTGTTTCCAAAGTATCCTGGCAGATCCCTCCTTGGTCCTTACAACAAACACTGTGTCCATTAGCCCTGGAGACTTTGTTGTGGCCACACTGGTCGTGACACCATTATCCCTAATGGAGAACAAGAGATTGATAAATAAAAAAATATCTGCAGAATGCAATACAATAAAAGATAAATAGAAAAAATGCACATTAATTGGAATACAGAGTGTTGGGTAGTAACACAAAAAGCACATAATTGTGAGTTGAATCTACACAAGGGCAGACACTTATTGCTATTTTAAGAAGCAGAAAATCCTTAATTCTATTAAGCCTTTCACCTTGAAATAATTTGGTTATTTTCTATTTCCATCTTTATCAATCACCTTGCTTGTCCATTGGCTCTCTCTCTTTGCCATACTAGTCTAGGCTTATCATCTGTTATGGCATTTGTTGTTAGCTGTTGTTCTTCAGCCAGGTAAACACTTCCTCCAGGGTTGGAAATAATAAATTCTGACAAACACACTTTTATTTTTAGGATTTAGATATATGGATAAAAATGATGATATTGGTCAAGCTCTGTATATATAATAACCAGAAATGTATATTTATTTTGTGACTCAACCCAATCATGGGTATTGCTATCCAAGGGTGAAAACAGATTGCCAGAGGAAAATTATCACAGTTTCAAAGACATATATACAAGGTATTTTCTAAACATTCACTGGAAAATAAATTAGAGTTGAAGCATATTTTTATTTTTCTATTTCTAGTTGATAGCCTAAGGCTATTTACTGTGCATCTACTTTTTTCCACCAAAAAGCCAACAATCTTAGATAATATAAAATAATTATTATGGCTAATTTCTATTTGTACATAATTATCTGAAGTCAAACTGCTTGAAATGATACTTCTTGGAGTGTACAAAAATATTCTTAGCTATTTCAAGAAAAAGAAAAATGATACAAATGCGGGTTACCAAGTCATAACAGTGTGTTTGATAAATAGCTGCAAAATCCCAAGAGGGAGAGACCTCTGGCAAATGGAAGTAGGGTCTGTGAAAAGATATTTGCAGATTCTTGCTTTTTTAAAAATACCCTTCATTTGTGGTATTCACTAGAGAACACACAATGGTACATTCGAAGTGCAAGATTCGGAGTATTATGACCTTGAGCAATAACATTTTTCCAATGATAGCACTGAAACTGCAGTTTAATGGTACAAAATCGTTTGCATGCTGTATAACACACAGATATGTTTATGTATCTTTTTTACAATACATTATTTAGGTCTTCTGAAAACAAATATCTCCTGAGTAAAAGCAGGCCGTACATTCATTCTTTTTTTTTGTAAAGAGGATTAAAAACGAATAACACCTACACACCTTGCCCAACCCACTCCTTATAAATAGAGTGCTACTAACTGCAGGGAGCAATATCTTCATATGGAGTGTACAAGTCCTTGTGCTGGACCTGCTCTTAATTGCTAAAGGTGGCCATACATGGGCCGATTCTAGCTGCCGATATCGGTCCCTTAGATCAATTTGGCAGCTAATCGGCCCGTGTATGGGCACTAATGACTGGCCTGCCTGACATCTGGCCTGAAATCGATCGGGCACGTTAAAAAATTTAGTTGGATCAGGGACCGCATCGGTTCGTTGATGCGGTCCCCAATCCGACTTCTCCTATACTCATCGTTCTAATTCCGACAGAATAAGCCTGGATTCACCCGATATCGCCCACCCATAGGTGGGGGACATCGGGAGTAGATCCGATCGCTTGGCGACATCACCAAGCGAACGGATCTGAAGGTATATGGCCACCTTTAGGATGGGGTAGGGTGCAAGCTGCCAAAAGTATCTTTAATTAGGCCCTGATATGTTAATTCTGAAAGAGATATTTTTTTCTTTCTGTATTTATTTTATATAAGGTGGGGCTGACGTGATTGCCAGGATCAGATAATATGATACATAAAGACTAATTTATCAGTGACTCTTGCAGACCCTTTATGGCAGAGCATGTCTTTTGTTGGTTGGATTCCCTACACACAGTCCAGTTCTACACTGAAACACTTTGAGGAGATGTTTCACAGCTTGTGCCCCTGATTAAGGCTCTGGTTGTAAGGGTGAAATGCGTTGGGATTTTTTGTATGTGTGCCACTAATAAATCATTAAAGATGGTTTTTAAGTCGTGCCTTGTTTTTTGCATTTATCAGCCACTACACATATCTATTATCCTCTCAAAGTGAAAGAATACAGCAATGTTTTTGGTTCTAGGGATGTCACCTAACACTCTTGTACCAAGGGAATTCTATGACACTCACTGGTGGGGCTACACTAGCTCCTTCACCCATTTACATAAGTTCCATCCCTCTTCTCCTAATGGGTAATAAAATTTTAATTAGATTAAATGCCCAACCACTTAATAATAATGTCTACTGTCTGAACTTACCTTTCTCTATGGGCACCCAAGGATCTTGATTACTAAATGTATTCACCTTGACCTGTCACTGGAATCTTCTGTCCTGTATTATCTATCATTAGGGACATCTCACTGAAAAAATCTCAAAATACGTCTTACAAGGGAGTTCAAGGAAAAAGTTACTGTTATAGGCTTAAAATAGGGGTAGGGCACATAGTCATATTGACAGGTCCTGGACCCTGCATTTGGCCAAGTCTGAGAGGATAATGGATATGTGTAGCGGCTGATAAATCCAAAAAAAATATCTCCTTAGGATTATGGCAGTCTGGATGAAGGGGAGTTCTACATTTAAAGGGAACTCCACCCAAATGCTGTTTTGAATAATGTTAGAAAATCTAATGCTAAGGAACTCTTCAGGTTACATTTATTAAACATTTTTTTATATGTCAGTTATTTGTACTAATTTCTTAGATTTCTATCCCTAGTTATTCTATGGACTGTACACACAAGTGCATGACTTTCCCTCCCAATCAAAATGAAAATAAAATCATAACGTGAATGCATATTTATCGATATATTTTTAAATAAAGTAGTTGGTACATCTGCCATGTAGTTTTTTGGGATTTTGTTTATGGGTTTATGCTTTGTGAATCCCAACTTGGACACTAAACTAGGAATACATAGTTACATAGGGTTGAAAAAAGACCAGAGACCATCAAATTCAACCCTTCCAAGTAAACCCAGCACACACAACCCACACCTACCAATCTATACACTCACATACATAAACTATATATACAACCACTAGTACTAACTGTAGATATTAGTATCACAATAGATTTGGATACTATGCTTGTTCAAAAACTCATCCAGGCCCCTCTTATAGGCATTAACAGAATCTGCCATTACAACACCTCTAGGAAGGGCATTCCCCAATCTCACTGCCCTGAAAAACCTCTAATCTAAAGAGTAATATAATTTATCATTTTAGGACAAAGGTGCACTGGGTCATTTTGGATTGAAGCGGTGCTCTGTGCCAGTTTTTGAAAATTTATGGTAGGTTCTGAGTGCCGTTTGGAGCTTATACAGTATAGATACATACTCTATAATAAAAGAGTTGGGGGCTGATTCACAAAAAGTCGAAAAAAACGTGTTATTTTTAGCATGCGTTAAACATATTATCACTTCTTATATTTTGAGAATTAACGATCGATTCACAAAAAGACACTTGTCTGAATTAAGAAGCGATTTTATTGTTGTTATTTATCTTGCGATGACATCTTTTTAAGCAATATTTTAAACCATGCAATATATTTATGCGTTATTTTGTAGCACGCGATATTAGCGCACACTATTACAAACTACTGTTCGGAAAATGACAGGTTCCCTGAAAACTGGAGCATGCATTACTCTAGGGCGATCACATACTTGATTCTCTTCTTCCCAGTCCAACAAAACTCCATCTTGTCTTCACAAACACTCACGAACCACAATGTTTTTTTAGTAACGCCCACTCCTAGGATTGCAATGCGATGGACATAGCACTTTGCGATAATTGAGATTTTTGTGCATGTGATATGAATAACGCATGCGGAATAACATTAATGAATCATTACTTAATTAAAGAACACTTTTTAACACATAAAACTATGCATTAAGTGTCAATGACCTTTTGTGAATCAGCCCCTTGGTGTCTTCATGACTTCTCTTTAACATAAAATTTCTAGCTCATGTCTCTTCATTTGTGTCTCATAAGAAAATATATTCATATCTATATATTCATATCTTCCACCTAATCCGCGGTAGTTGACATGACCAGTTTCTAGTCCTTGTAAGCCCTCACATTTCAATGCCTGACCTACCTTCTGTGTTGATATCCAAGATACACCATTACCCAGCATTTGTGTAAAATGTAGAGGAGAATGTTAGAAACTCCAGTAACCTAATAACTAACTGAAATGCCAGCTAGGGAGAATGTTATTGATGACTCTGACTTTTTAATGCTGTTTAAAAAATGAAGGACAATGATGACTGTAAGTCATTTCAGGTTCATAAATCCCTACCCCAGTTAAAAACTGTAATTGCTTAGGCAGTTGAAGTGTTTTTTTTTGTTACCCATAAGGGAGAGCCCTTGATCACTTTTCCAAAACAAGAGAACCATAACTTACTGTGTGAAAAATATAATTATATTAAAAGTGCACAAACCGTAGAACTATTTATAAATACAGTTATAGACACTGGGGGTCTGTCCTAAATTAACAGCTGGATTGCTGGGAGCTCCATATAACCTGCTTTATCCTTGAACTCTGATCTTCTATTCACATTGTACAATGTATGTTTTCACTATAAATTCTCTTTGCTTTTGGTATCAAAAACTGTCAGGAAATATTCAAAGTGTACAGTTTGCGTTTCCTGGCACATTTATTTTCAGTGCACAGAAGATGGCTTTAGTATAGCTCTACCTCTCTTGCTAAAGGCATCTACAGGGCAAGTTGCTGTTTCTCCAAATAAAATATTGTTATGGAATCTATTATCCACAAGTAGTGATAGGCAAAATTATTTGTGAGGCATGGATTGTTGTCAAATTTCCGCCTTTCGCCATTGGTGCATTGTTTTGCGAAATATCATGCATCAATTTGATTTACGTGCGTGTCATTTTTTTGCCACACAAAGCAATTTTTTTTTTCATGCAATATTTCGCAGTTTTGAGAAGTTTTCACCATTTTCGCCAAACCGAAACGGGACAGATTCGCTTATCACTATCCACAAGCTTATTATCCAGAAAGCTCTATAATCTAAATGTATGTTCCAAAGTGTACCATTTAAAAAAACAATTCTGTATTTTGACTCATTTACTTGTACTTGGCAATAACCAGTGATTTTACCTTTCCTTCTCCTTTAATTAAATAATGAATTTTTTAAAAAATTGTTTTTTTTCTTTGTAATTGTAGCCCTCTTTTGCTACTGCATGAGATCTAGCACACATTCACTTGCGTGTGGCGCTACAGGAGCCCTGTGCATCCGCTATATGGAAGGGCAGGTACACTGATAAATGGCGTGCCTCCACCCAGGGTCAGGACAGGTTGGACTGCGGTACCCCTCCCTGGGAAACTTCTCTGATCCACATTTGCAGAGATACAACTTGCCAGCCAGGGGCAACTTCACTCACATAACATAGCTGCTACTTTCTGAACTGCTGAGGGGAATCCCCTACTTATGTGGCAAGTACTTTAGAGACTTGAGAAGCCAAGAAGAACTCCCTTTGGCTTTCCGTGCCCTGAGAACAGCACACTTTGCTCTTCAGAGCCCAGACTAGGACCCCCTTTCCTTCCGCACCCTAAAAGAGCGCGATTTCTGCCACTGGGGAAATTACTTTTTAAACAAAACACTGGGTAAGCTACCAGCACCTTGCTTGTCTCTCTGCTTCCTTGTTCCAGCAGCCCCTCCTTCTCTCACTTCCTTCCTGTCAGCTCACACAGAGGGTGGGGGCTCCTCCTCCTTGCACAGGAACAACACAGAGGAGAGACAAGTGTACACAGCTCCACTACATAATAATAAAACAGTACCTTGTACTTGATCCCAACTAAGATATAATTATTACTTATTGGGGGAAAAACAATCCTATTGAGTTTATTTCATGTTTTGATGATTTTCAGTAGACTTATGGGCTTATTTATCAGTTTTCCAGTTTATGAATTCGAGTTTGTTTTTCTAAATCAAATAAACTCGCATATCGAATGCTTGCTTATTTATTAATGTGGTATGCTCGTTTGAATAAAAAAACTTGAATACTTTAAAACTCGACCAATCAAATAGCCCGAATTGAAAATATGGCTTGACTTTGCCTAGGACAACTCGCATTGACTTCTATAGAAACTCACAAGCTTTTAGATGACAAAGTTTTACATTTGAGTTTCTGGGTTTTTGCACTTAATAAATGCCAGACATTCGAGTTTTGAACCATAATTTGAATTTGAGTTTTTTCACTCAAATCGTGAAAAAAAAATCTCGAACATTGATAAATCACCCCCTTAAGAAATAGAGATCCAAATTATGGAAAAATCCCTTATCTGGAAAACCCCAGACATTGTCAGACTGGGATGCCAGCCCACCAGAAACCCTGACATGAAAAATGTTCCTGGAAATGCCAGTGAGAGCTTTAATTGGCTATTTTGTTTCCCCTATATTGACTGGCAGTCTACAGAAGGCTCTGCTTGGCAATTACACTGGGTTTTATGCAATCAAACTTGTCTCCTAACCAGAAATTCAAGAATAAGCACCTGCTTTGAGGCCACTGGGAGCAACAACCAAAGGGTTGGTTGGTTTCTCACGAGCCACTGGTTGGGGATCACTGCCTTAAACCATGGGCCCACTCCAAACTATTTTTCATCCACTTTTTACTCAGTCTCTATATTTTATCTTTACATACTATGATCTATTCTTCTATACATTCAGTTGCTTTGTTCTCATCGAAAAAAAAGGAATGACCATGAATTAGGCCAAATGGCTACAAGCAGGAGGACCCACTGGGAATTTTCTTGGTATCCCTGTGGGCCAGTCTGACACTGACCCCAGGTCCAGAGCATTCTGGAAATCCCACACCTGTATTGGCACATCAATGTATAGCTGAAGTGGAAGGTCTGAAAGCCTGCAGGGTGACATATAGTATCGGAGCAGTGCAAGTCCAGCCATGAGGTTCCTGTTCAGTCATGCAGCTGAGAACAAAGGAGAAGATAAACACTGTACCAGAGCCAGGCCAAGCTGGTTGGTGCCCTAGACAACCCAGCCAACCACTTCAATGCATTTTGAGTAAAAAAAATACTCATTCATTTGGCATGAGGAAAAACAAAAAAAAACAAAACAAAAAACGCCTATTGACTTTAATGTATTCTGTGTGAAATGGTTGTGCATGCCCATTGACTTTAAAGTGTTTCAATTATTTTCGTTGGGACATATTTGCTCATCATTGGCAAATACTGCAGGAATAATTTCAAATTCCTTTCTATTGTTTTTGTCAAGAAAAATAAACTTTAGCTATGCTACATCCTTTTTTTGAATCGAGTTTCCTTCATGACCACAGCAGCCATTTGGTGGGCATTGTTAAAGGCAAGCTATTTATCATCCCAAAATATTATTTATGTGCCAGAATTGATGAACTGATGAACTGGCTACACAATTATAGACAGAAAGGAGGGTGGGAAATGTGAGGATTGCAGTGACATCTAGGAAGTGCAAAATGGAAAGTGAATTTAACTGCCTGACCCATCTACATGCGGGTCATTGTAAGGTCCCTGAGTCACTTTCCTGGGTGCACTCCTCATGTGGTCCCTGCCCTGGTCCAACATGGCAGGTCCAGAGTCTCACGCAGGTGCGCGTGGCGAATTGACGCTGATGCATGCGCATTGTGCTTAGAAGGACGCCAAAGGCCTAGAATCACTGCGAAGTGATTGTTTCCCTTGTGAAGACACTAAGCATTATCTACTACTTGTTATTTCGACCTCCTGACCCGGTCTGACCCTCAACTTTGAACCTCGATGCCCGAACCGACCACCTGCCTGTCTGACCTTCCTTTTGTCTCACCTGCGTGAGACTCCGAGCCCGCCATGTTGGACCAGGGCAGGGACGCCACGAGGAGTGCGCCCAGGAACCTTACAGTCCTAGACGTGGGGTAGGCAACATATGATGACAGCTGATATTTTGTATATTTTATAGCAGGTATGGTTGTTTAATAAAAAATAATATTGGGTTTCATGTTTAATTTGAAAATAACTTTTATTATACAGTTTTATGTCTGGGGAAAGGTCCCCATTAAAGTTTAATAATAAATGATTCTGATATATTTAAAAATTACTTAGATTACTTAGATTGTATCACATTTATGTAGAACATTGTCAGTGTTTTTGCTGTTGTCGACATACAGGCAAGTTTGCTTATGCAGAAAGGCTGACTTTTATCCATGGGGATATTATGGAATACTCAGGGTAAGGCATGAAGAAGTTTTATTTCAAATGGCCAGAGAGAGGAAATATAATGGGGCTTCTATTGCCTTAATCATTTCAAACTTTTCTGCCTTATTACCTGTAGGGCCTCCTTTTCCTATAAGACAGGTACCCCTCAAACTGGACAAAACTGATAAGGAAAGTCAAGCTACGGACTTATAATAATTTAAATGCTGCTAATGTCAAGTCTGGCTTAATTACAGTGCCGCTGAATGGGCTGTCTATGACAAAATGAGAATGCATGTTATGCTCTGCACATTTCAGATGCAATAAAGCAGAGAGAGGCAGTTCACCCCACGGCAGTTGAGAGAAAGTGCATATTGCGTTCACTCCAGCTCAGTGGTTGCAAAGCAGAAAATGAAGACTGTAAAAACGTCACATAAAGAAAAAATGCATCATGGATTCATTTTGCGATCCCCATAATTCAGTAATGCCTTTAAGTAGCTGGAAGAAATATAATAAATGTTTTTCCACAACATTGATCATACTGTATCAGAGGAAATATTAGCGTGTGGGGAGCCATGATTATATGGCTAGTAATTCTCCAGGCAGAAAGCTACTGAGAGAAGGGACCCTTTATGCGTTGAACTTTTATTGGCTGCAGTTATTTACCTTAAAGAATAAGCCTCATACGCTGGGCCCTAGCTAAATATTGTTGTGAAAAATTTGAGAATGTCACCCTATAAATTGGTGGACCAACCTACATTTCAGGGAATAATTTAAATACAGATGCTTCAATATGTATTGGTGTAATAAACCCAGACAATTCTGAATGTAAAAATTATAGCATGCTCATAAAGTAAAATTTCCGCTGTATTTTTATCTGGCTAGAGTATATTTTATTAGGTTTCTATATATATGGATTCAATAAAATTGCAAAAACAGAGGGACTCTCCATAAATCTACGGCATTAAACAGACTGATTTATTCTGTGTAACTATGTGAGAAAAGACATATTCTTGAATGGAAGACAATTACAGAGCCAGAGTGTATTAGTGTTAGAATAAGCTGCACTATGGGGATTACTGAGCCACCATGCTGGCCAAGTTGTAGTGACGTTTTACAGAAAAAAATATTCCTTGTCTGTTTTTAGTCGCTTATTTTTTTATATTTCTGAATGCAAATAATTGATTAAATATTCTTACAACCTATTAAAGCATGTGTTTAATACTGAAACCTATTAATATAGCCTGAGGGGCCATTTACAAATGGTCGGATATTTTTTTTTCCAATTCAGATTTTTTAGCGCTCAAACACACAGGAAAAAAGTCATAGTCTTGAATTTTTCAAGATTTACCATGTGTCAAAATGGCTAGAAATCCAAATCCAACAATTTGTTAGTTAAAACCTCCTGAGATTATATTGAAGACAATGGCAGAAGTCCCTTTTCTTCCCTGGGAGATCCCTCTTTTGCTTTGAAACGCTAGAGGTTTTGGATTTTTAATGTTGGTGTTTTGTGCAACAATTCGAAAAAACTGAGGTTTCGGTGGGACAATTGAAAAAATTTGGAGTTTCAGAACTTTTTTATGACTTTTTCCTGCATGCACTTTTTCGGTTCAGGCCTTTAATGGAAAAGGAAAGGCATTTTGGCATTTTATTGGCAATAGATTAGCCACATCAGTGCCACCCAGAACACTACATTTATTCTGTAGAAAGCTTTACCATACCTGAGTAAACAGTCCTAGAAGCTCCCTCTGTTTGTTTAAGATAGTAGCTGCCATTTTAGCTTGGTCTTAGTAGCTTCCGTGCTGCAGCTCCGAGTGCAGCACAGTTGGGAGGGGGAGAGAGATAAGATGGGAGAGGATAGAAGAGAGAGGAGCAAACTGAGGAGACTTGTGCCATGCCCTAAATGATTTTTTCTGAGAGCAGGAAGTCTGACACAGAAGAACATGTTTACACAAAAGAAGAAAAGAAATCCTGTGTTTTTTTTGATGGAGGACTCTTAGCTTACTTAGTTTTTACCTTTCCTTCTCCTTAAATGTCAGAAATTCATGGAAATCGGTTTATTAAATTTTAAAAAACAAAAAATGAGAAATGTTATAGTTAGGCACCATGCTCGTAGCTTATGTGCGAACTGTAAATATTGCTGGGTTAAAGGGATTCTGCCAAGAGAAGACATGTTTTTTTGCAAAATACAAAATCTGCCAAAAAAGAGGAAATATATATTTAATTTTGAAATTTGGTGTCAGTTTCCCAGGTGTCCCTAGCCATAGGACTTGTGCTTTGATAAACTTCAGGGTCTCTTTACAGCTGCACTGCCTTCCCCAGCAAAGCCTAGCAACAAAAAAGTGGGCAGGTAACAAGCTAACACCTCCCTGACATCTGCATTGCTAAAAATGCACCCATGCCCCACCTAGTGGAAGATATGTGAATAACGCTCAATAAATACCCCAGTCCTGCTATGACTCCTCCAGTTACAGTGAGTAGAAGAAACAATAGCTTATCTGAAAGCAGTTGCATTGGGAACTGCTGGCTCTTTTTGAAAGCTCAGAATTAGACACAATGACCTGAGAGGACTGCCTACAATTTTACAAATAAAAAAATACAATAATTGGTTCAAGGATACATTTTTAAATGGTAGAGTGAATTATTTGCAGTGTGCACAGTGTAATTTTTGGTGGTATTTTCTCTGGAAAAGAAGCGCTTGCGAGGGGACATGATTACTCTGTACAAGTACATTAGAGGGGATTATAGGCAGATGGGGGGTGTTCTTTTTTCCAATAAAAATGACCAGTCCACTAGAGCCCCCCTTTATATTAGAGGAACAGAACTTTAATTTGAAGCAGCGTAGGGGGGATTTTCACGGTGAGGGCAGTGAGGTTGGGGAATGCCCTTCCTAGTGATGTTGTAATGGCAGATTCTGTTAATGCCTATAAGAGGGGCCTGGATGAGTTCTTGAACAAGCATAATATTCAAGGCTACTGCAGTACTAGAATCTACAGTTAGTACTGATGTTAATATATATGGTTTATGTATGCGAGTGTATAGATAGGTCAGTATGGGTCTGTATGTGAGTGTATAGATAGGTCAGTGTGGGTCTGTATGTGAGTGGATAGATAGGTCAGTGTGGGTCTGTATGTGAGTGGATAGATAGGTCAGTATGGGTCTGTATGTGAGTGGATAGATAGGTTAGTATGGGTCTGTATGTGAGTGGATAGATAGGTCAGTATGGGTCTGTATGTGAGTGTATAGATAGGTCAGTATGGGTCTGTATGTGAGTGGATAGATAGGTCAGTATGGGTTTATGTATGTGAGTGTATAGATAGGTCAGTATGGGTCTGTATGTGAGTGTATAGATAGGTCAGTATGGGTTTATGTATGTGAGTGTATAGATAGGTCAGTATGGGTCTGTATGTGAGTGGATAGATAGGTCAGTATGGGTTTATGTATGTGAGTGTATAGATAGGTCAGTATGGGTCTGTATGTGAGTGTATAGATAGGTCAGTATGGGTCTGTATGTGAGTGGATAGATAGGTCAGTATGGGTCTGTATGTGAGTGGATAGATAGGTCAGTATGGGTCTGTATGTGAGTGGATAGATAGGTCAGTATGGGTTTGTGTTTGCTGCGTTCACTTGGAGGGGTTGAACTTGATGGACTTTGGTATTTTTCAACCCTATGTAACTATGTAATACATGTTGTTTCCATACATTGTATTGGAACTATAGTGCACCCCTAAAGACTGTATAATATGTATTTGAGATTTTGTTTTAGGAGTAATTTACAAATAATACACAGGTTGAGTTTTCAAACACTTCTGGGTGAATGGATGCATATGCACATATACAGGGAGCCTCTGTCTGGGTTGGGGACTGATTCTAACTCCACACACAGGTTACAGTACAAATGATTCTTTTGTTTTCATTTGATACGCTGACTTGCATTGCTATGGTCTGCACTGGAGCACAGGTGCATTAACGTGTCAATGAAACAAGTCTCAAGAGAGTCTCAGTGGAAACAGTCAAGGGCAATAATGTCCTTCACAGTTGTTGGAAAGCCCGTAGAGCAGCATTCCCAGTTACGAGGCTGCTACTAACAACCAACCAAATTAAGGGCCCTGGGTATAAATCATTGATTTTAAAAAAGTAGTCAGAACTGTAAAGTTTATTGATTTTTGCAGCTTCTATTTCTAAAATTTCTATTTTGATAAAAATGTTGAAACTCACAAAAGTTTATGACATCCATTATTTTTTTCTAGTTTCCTCTAGTTTTTAAATAAATGTTGCTATATTTTTAATTAAATTGATTCTCATGCAAATTAAACAAAGTTCATTAAGAAAAGCATTTTCCATTTTCCCTTATACTTTTGGTTCAGTGTTGATTAATATAATGTTGACTGTAAATTATTGATAACAACTGTTTATACAGAGTGATAATGGTCATTCCCACAACCCCCCCTCCAACCCAGAAAGCCAGCCTTGAAGTCTTTGTAAATCTTTGTTCATCTTTGACCTACTGACTGTCGGGACTATGATTTCCAGTGGGAGGCTGAAGATTTTTCAGTGGCAAAATGAGAGGGAAAAAATATGATTAACACTATATTACCAGTAGATACGTTTGTCGAAGTTACTGAAATGCTATAACAGTATAAGATGGAAGACTATTCACTATTTCACTATTTCATGTTTCCTAAGATTAGTATGAAAACTGAGTGAACCTGTATAAATAGGCATATTCTAATGCATCCAACTACAAAATGGGATCCATTATCTGGAAACCTGTTCAGAAAGCTCCTAATTACGGAAAGGCCATCACCCATAGACTCACTTTTTATCAAATAATTGTGATTTTTAAAAATGATTCCCTTTTTCTCTGTAATAATAAAACTGTACCTTGTACTTGATCCCAACTAAGATATTATTCCTTATTAGAGGCATTAGAGGCTTATTAGAAACATTAGAGGCAAACAATCCTATTGGGTTTATTTAATGCTTAAATATTTTTTTAACAGGTACGGAGATCCAAATTACGGAAAGACCCCTTATCCAGAAAACCCCATGTCCCGAACATTCTGGATAACAGGTCCTATACCTGCACTTCAACAATTTAGAAATGAGGACAGCATTTAAATGTTTTTATCCAATTTTAAAGAAAAATCGTTCATGATATTATACAAGAATCTATATCTAAAGCAGTGTTTTTCAACCTTTTTTGGGCAAAGGCACACTTGTTTCATGAAAAAAATCACGAGGCACACCACCATTAGAAAATGTTAAAAAATGTAACTCTGTGCCCAGCAGCAGTGCCCCCCTAGTACACTGGTGCCCAGCAGCAGTGCCCCCCTAGTACATTGATGCCAAGAGCAGTGCCCCCCTAGTACACTGGTGCCCAGCAGCAGTGCCCCCCTAGTACATTGGTGCCAAGAGCAGTGCCCCCCTAGTACATTGGTGCCCAGTAGCAGTGCCCCCTAGTACATTGGTGCCAAGAGCAGTGCCCCCCTAGTACATTGGTGCCCAGCAGCAGTGCCCCCCAGTACATTGGTGCCAAGAGCCAGCCCCCCTAGTACATTGGTGCCCAGCAGCAGTGCCCCCATAAGTCAGTGTGCCCCGTGGCCCCCCCTAATACATTGGTGCCCAGCAGCATTTTACTTCTGCTCTTCGGCGGCTTCAGCAGCATCTTCCCCTCACGCGCGCCGCCTCTGCACTTCTGCCTACACGCGACCGCACACAGGCCCTTTTATAACGTTGCGCC
The DNA here is from genome assembly GCF_000004195.4 of Xenopus tropicalis. NCBI lineage: Eukaryota > Metazoa > Chordata > Amphibia > Anura > Pipidae > Xenopus > Xenopus tropicalis. Next base: position 65,433,597 of record NC_030685.2, on the reverse strand, counting down.
CCGTGCGTACTGACGTCACCCGTACACACAGGGCGCAACCAATGACAGGGCCCGGATTTTATTTGAAAGTATAAATTGCGGCCCTGCCTACGGCACACCAGGCAACATCTCGTGGCACATTAGTGTGCCGCGGAACAGCGGTTGAAAAACGCTGATCTAAAGTATATATCATCCAACTGAATCAACAAAAATCAAGATGTATTAACATATAAACATAAGCCTGCAACAGGTCACAAAACCTATCACAACCAATCAGATGTTTTCTTTCAAACAGGTGACTAGTAAATACTACTTGCTGCTTGGTATGTATGAGTTGCCAGCCCAGCTGCATGCTGCTACTACCCCTACAGAGATTTTCTGAAATAGTCTGCCAAGTGGTAGAAAGCTTGAATAACTGGCATCCTTTATGGTTGAATAACTGGCATCCTTTATAATGTGAAAATCTATAATATATAATATAATATCTAACATCTATAATATAATAGAGTATAATTGAGCTGTAGCCCTCATGTAAGTTAGAAAGAGATTAGTGTAGATGCTATAGACAACAATGAACAGAATAAAGACATATGAGATACTGACACCAGTTGGTCGCCCATTATTTAAAGATTGACTAGTCTTCAAAAGAGTATTAAAGCCTGACAAATAGGTTAGAAATTATTTTGCAAGGTGCAAGGAGAAGGCTGCCCTCAAATCCCTTGTCATACCTGCTCTGAAAATGAGGGGAGCTAAGGGTAATGTCTACATCTTGTAGAGAATTTGGAAAAATGATGACTATTTTTATCACAAAACAAAAACTATTCATTTTGCCAGACCAAAATAAATGGTTCAATTTAAAGTCAAACTGTGTTTGCAGAGCACAATGTGTTAACTTGTACAGGTTTATGTTTAAAGCCTCTGAATTAAAATCAGTTTTATGTCACAGTTTCCTGAATTGTACGTAGAAAGCTAGGAACGGAGACAATTGGGTTGGTAAGTATTATCTGTAAATTACCTCTGTAACAATAACAAGCAGCACAGGGATGGGGTTATTGCTGTCTGGTTCCATTTTTAAATTATAAATTATATTATTGTTCTTGTTACCTCTGTTTCCTGTTGTTGGGCAATAGTACAATAATGGGAGATATGAACCCTAGTCCTGACAGAGTGCCACTATAATATTTAATATTCTGTTGGTATTTGTCTTTACAAGCCAGTATCAGTTTGTTGCTAATTTTGTATTATTCCATTTGCCAGTAATTTTGCCTATCAGTTTTTGGTCCAAATTAATTAGAGATGTTGGGCCAGATTCAATTTGTCAAGAAAACAAATATAATAATTCCAAATTTGAATCACCTATTGGGTGATAACTTGAGCAATTTTGAGGGTCATTAAGTTTGGTGATAGAACAATCTTGCATGTAGGGGTTGAACGTATGGTACCTACCTACCTTATTAAAAACTTCAGAAAAATCAAGGGACTAGGATTTCATTCAAACGCTGCAGTAACTTTCTGGGAAGGTATCTGACCTGGGGCTTTTCCATAATTTAACTGAATGCTGACATAATCTACTTTGTTTTCAGTTAATGGCTCTATGAGTTTATTATTCATTTTATATTTTCTTTTTTTTCTTCTCTGGAGAATGTTTTAGCAACAGCATTGGTTAGTATGTGCATCTTCTTTAACTTGGGTTATATATATTTTGTTGGTTCTGTTCTTTAATAACTTCACTGATTTACTATGGACCCCAGTACAAAATCTGCACCACTTAGTGCTCTTTCGAGAAGCATATGTGGTATAGTATGGTTTTGCAGCTCATGCTGGATTAAAAATCTGGTGTGAACACAGTGCTGGCCTGGCTGTTGGTAGGTATATGGCTCCTTTGCAGCCTGCCCTCACCAACACTCCTTAACTTGCTCCTCCAAATAATGCTCAAGTTAGGGGGCAGTAAGGGGGCAGAAGGAGAGATGCCTACATGCCTTTCCTATCCATCCATCCATCATGAGAAGATATTGACTTGCACCCTATATTCACACATGTTGTTGATTAAATAGGTCATACTTTTCATTGTAGCTTAATTGGAAAGCGGGCGAGGCTGGTCCATAACTCAGAGAAACCTTCACCCAACAGGATTTTGTAGCCGGATATGTAAACTGATACCTAAATTAGCCAATAGGCTTTCCTTCACCTTTTTCATAATAACTGTATGGGCAGCGTTTTGCAAAATGTGAGCCTGATGGACAAAATGATGCAAGGTGTCATTTAAGATGATGTCTCGCAGGCTGATCAGTCACCCTGTCTGCTCTATTTACTTCTGTGGAAGCTTTCAGTCTTTAGCTTGTTAACTACGATGCCATTATTTTGCGCTTTTTAGATACTGTCCAATAATATCTCCATATATCTCTGCTAGAAATGCTTGACTTGCAACCAGTGACCCTTATTCCAGAGGACTTTTTCTAATTCAGCTCATGATACAGATGGACAACCTTTATCACTTATACTACAAATCCCAGCATCTCCTTGCCAGCTCTGATTCTTAAGGCGTTCTTGGAGTTGTAGAAAGATGGGTCCATTGGCAATGCAGGAAGGCTAGGGCCCTCATCTTGGGGTGTGCAGGGGATGGTATAATGGGAGCTGCTAAAAGACTACAGGATGAATATCCCTGATTTATATTCTAAAAATAACTAGCAATTATTACACAGTATAACAGGTCCTTTGCACTGTCTACATTTTCCCTACAAGGGGTCTTTGCAGGCCCGGATTTGTGGAGAGGCCACAAAGGCCCGGGCCTAGGGCGGCAGAAGTTTAGGGGCGGCATGCCGCCCCGCCACAAGAACATTTTTAAATTTTGCTCCCATACGGAGCAGTCGGGACCTCTCCCCACTGCTCCGTATGGGAATTAAAAGGAGCGTTCGCGCATGCGCAATGGGGAGCTGGCGCGTAGCGCATGCGCACTGGGAGGGCCGCGTTTGCGCATGCGCACTGGGGGGAGCGTTCGCGCATGCGCACGGGGGACTCCCACAGGGGCGGCCTCGGGGCGCACCGGATAGAAATCCGGCCCTGGGTCTTTGTGATGCTTGAGGCTAAGGACACATGCCCTCTCTGCCCTGTCCTGCATATAGCCATGCCAATTGGGGTGTATGTGCTTAGATTTTCACAGATCTGCTCATTTTATATAGAAAATTAAAAATATATACCAAATGAAAGCCAAAGTTAATGAGTTAATATGGAGTTAACAGGAACTTCATGAATTAACCCTAACCTGCCTGAATTAGCTGTGCCATTATTTGTTACTAATTGATAAGCATTTTTTCATATCTGTCATTTCCCAGGGTGCATGTATCTATGCATAAAACTGTGCCGTTTGTGCTTATGCCCACAGGGTGTCACTGTTGTATATGATAGGTAGTAAAACAAATACATTTATTATGTGGAGGGGGGCTAGAGAAAATTGTTTTGGAATAGGTTGTGTCTGCAGCACATTAGGGAAATGGAAAGAAAAACATAAAATAGGAAGGAGGAAACATCTCTCTGCCCAGGGATGGCATCATGCAGATTTCAGCACCTCTGATTCACTGAGGAATAAGGTTAAGCTACACGTCATGGAGTAAAATGAGGTCTTTGATTACAACCTGCAATACACAAGCTACACCAAGAGCTAGCATCATATTAAACATTTTTGCCCCCTCTTATGATGCCAGATTTAGCAACTCTATTAATTCATATTGCATTCAAAGGAATTTGGTGTGTTTTGGATGGCAACCTGGTCCTTTTGGATTCTCAAGAGAAACAGCAAAACATTTATAGTACAGCACAGCAGCTGGGAGGATCCTGGAGGGAAGTTATATAGAAATTTAAAGAAGAACAGGGGCTGTGTTCACTGAGGTTAAAAAAGTCAGTGCAGGTGGAGTGAAAAGTCATTACCTGTGGATGGGAAAGGGACTGTGGGTGTGCTTGTGCGGCTTGGGAGAGCTTTGCCTTAATAGTGGCTCAGTACAAAAAAGGTTTATTAGATATTCAGACATTCGGACAGTGTACTATCCTGCTTTGATATCAGAAGAACAAACTGTATACAAAATGGAATATTATTCTGTGGAAAAACTCTGATGTTAATAAAACACAGGCGATATTGGCTTTAAATGTTTCTGTCTCTTCCTTTGGAAAAAGTTTTGTCACTGCTGCCCTCTGAGTGAATTCTCACAGCAGCTATAGGTCAGGGGGTCTCTGTGTATTGCCCTAAAGGAGCTAGTTCAACAGCAGCAATGTCAAAGTTATAATCAGTGTGTGTGCAGTGAACATGAAATATTTAATAACTTTAAGCAACTGCAAAAATGGATCATACTTTTTGTTGTCTTCTGACATCAATGATTGTACAGTACTGCAGACAAAGTCTGCCCTGAGTCAGTAACCTATCGGCAGCTACCTTATTCTGATTTACTGCAGTTATGACAAATAGAATGGTGAATGCAGTTATCTGAATGGTTGCTCCTGGTTATTGAACTGGAACAAATGTAAGTCATGTTACTACGTGACCTCCACATAAAAGTTAATCAATTATAAGCAAATACACGGTATGTCAGGTGGAATACCTGTGATATGCAGATAAAGTCCTCCAAGGTCCCCTCTTTTATTACTGGAATAATTAGTTCTTTACCACTCGCTAGAGACACTGGCTTACACATACTTTACCTTATGACTACTCCACAACTTGGGTACTATTATACCGGTCTTTGGGTCTGAGAAACAGGCAGAGGCATCACATGGGGTGGGGAAATGGGTGAGCTGGAATGGAAATGGGCAGAGTATAGGTTGGTCTGGCATTATAGGGGCTAATCCTTTACCAGGGAGAGTCGGGAAATGGAGGGATTCTGGCTCCAGCCATAGCTGGTGATTTACTGGCTGGGTTGGTTTAATACCCTATCTACAACATAGGGGCTAATTTTAGTGTTAAGTCAGCAAGTAGAGCATATACGCATTTTATATGCATAACGTGTCTACACCAGTAAACATATTTTAGTAGGAGATTATAAATGTATCACATTCACAAATAACTTTATTGTTTGCTGCTCCTCTATTTAACTGCATTAAAATAATTGCAGCAAACCCTAAAATCAGGCCTAAATGTGATTGTTTTACCCAAAATGTGTGCACTCACGTCGCCTTACTTTAATTTGCAGATTAAGGCATGGAGCAGACCTGGGCTGGAAGGGTCCACAGGTTTTTTCAGGTGTCCCACCGGCCCAGTCCAACCTGATCCAGAATGCTCATGACCTGGGGTTTTTGTATAAGAGATCTTTCTGTAATTTGGATCTCCATATCTTAAGTCTTTTAAAAATCATTTAAACATTAAATAAACCCAGTAGGATTGATTTGCCTCCAATAAGGGTTTATTATATCTTAGTTGGGATCAAGTACAAGCTAATATTTTATTATAACTGGAAAAAAGGAAATCATTTTTAAAAAATGTTATTATTAGTTATTTTATTATTATTGTTATTTTATTATTTGCAAATACGCAAAGTGGCCTTCCCATAATTCTGAGCTTACTGGATAACAGGTTTCCAGATAACAGATTCTATACCTGTAGGCTAAACACACTAAAATTGTTGATTTCATTAATAAAGAGACCTGACTGAGTGGGGGTGTCAGTCGTGGGGCCATGTTTGGAACTGCTGCCATGCTCTGCAGTACTCAGAATGCTGTGAGGGTGGTTAGCTTAGCCAGGGTCAGACTTGGGGGTGCAGGGTTCACCGGGACTACTGCACCAGGGGCCCCACACCCCCAAGGTACCCCCGCCGTGTCCCCCGCACCCCCCACACGGGCCCCTGCCTACCCTAACCTCCGCAGGGGCCCTCGCCCAACGTCCTCCCCTGAGCGCTAATAAGTCCTCCCCTGAGCTTAGCCCATTGCTTGTATAAATGTTGGTTTGTAACATTTTTTTAGGACGTGTAGATTATCCTGCTCTGTGCTGATATACAGAGAGTAGATATAGAATGTGCAAGTGCGGTGAGACAGGATAATATGATATCCAGCACTGGCAAAAGAAAAGTTTAGAGCGTGCAGATATTTGTACTGAATGCCAGTAATGTCCAAGTCCCAGTGGCCCTATCTGCATTCAGTTTTTGTGCATAACAGAAGTTACAAAATGACAGATCTTTGACAACTGCTGATTTGTCCCATTGCCAAGGGAAGGAACTAGCAAATAGTGTTGTGGCAAGAATTCCCTGTAATTACACATTTCCTCAGTCTGTTTTTAGACACTTTGTAGCAGAGATTTGTGTCAGAGGAATGATTATTCATGTCTTTTCTATCTGCTTTATGATCTTAACCCCATTTACATGTGTGTGTATGTCTGTCTGCATGTCTGTCTGCAATAATAAATGTTCATTAATACCCCTTTTAACTAAAAAATTGTTTCATATTTAGGTCCCGGAACCCACAGTGAAACTCCCACACCAACAGCTATTTACCATTTTACTCCTGGAATTCTGAACCATAAAATATTCCTGTGATTCTTGATGAATATGTTAACATTTCTGGATTTTTCCATTATATTTCTGGCTAATTTAAGAAGTGAATGGTCTTTTATGACTTGAGCCTTACATAGACAAATTTACATTATTACCACTGCACAATATTTAAGTAGTTCATGCTATTTACTTTGCTGGATTTGGTTTTCAAGACAAATACTGTAGAATTCGTAAAAACTACCATACAATTGCTCGTGTTAATTAAAGGGTAGTTGTCATTAATATAATTATGTACCCAAACTGGTGTGAATGCTTAGTAACTCATTTTAACAAATAGGTTATAATAATTTTTCATGTAATGTTTACGATATAAAAGTTAATTAGTGTGCTTCCTAAACCTAACAACTCAGCCCTTCTGTTTTTTCACTAGTGCACTGCAAATTGTAAGGAGCACAACATCGTCATCAAAGCATCTACATCTTCTGTTACCGTGGTAAATATGACATTTTATGACTATACTATAAGAATAAACCGTAACAAAATAATGAACAAGTATGGCTATTCAGAAAGGGCAGCCAGGGAAATCCATTTCTCTTAATTTTGCAATGTGACTTACTTGCATCTGAATGAAACTCATGAATTTTGGAACAATGTGCATTGAACAGATAATATCAAAGTGGCATTGTATTACTTAATGTGCAGTTACATGTTAAGCTAGAGTGTAATACAGCATATCACCATGGTGATGGAGAGGTGATGATTTGGAGAGCCTGAAGGTCCCACATTCAATAGTCCACTATGAAATATTATATCAAAATATGAGGCCTTCAGTCATACAACAAAGGTTTGGATCATACAATAGGACCATTTCCTAAAATAGAAAACGAATCAATATTTTTGCAATGGTCAAGTCAACGCCTGACCACAAGTCCACTGAGTTGCTATACAATGACCTATATTAATATATTAATATTATAAGAATACAATGACTTTGGGTTACTGTTGAAGGGAAATAACACCCAAACACAACTTAAGCTTTTAGAAATAAACATAATTTCAAAGAACTTTGCAATATACATTGATAAAACAATATGCAGCCTCTTCATGATTTTTAATGTAATGATATGGTTTGGAAGAGTTTCCTAAGCCCCACCCCCTGTTCCCCTGCTGATCTGGCTGACTACTTTGAGACTCAAATGAAATGTAACAATGTAAAATGTAACAATACACTGTCCTCAGCCTGCATCTTCCCAATCCCACAATTCCCTGCACACGTGATGTCAATAAGGAAAGGAACATCACAGTGCAATGCATTGTGGGTTATGTAGTTCCTGCATTGTCTGTAAGCTGTGGAGAAGTTATCACAATTTGTAACATTAATGTGTTAGTCCCTCCTCCCCTGCCAGGATTTCAAATGATGCAGAAAGAGAAGAACTTAGCTGCAGCTGGATTTCAGCATATACTTATGGTATTTAGAGTATTTTATACTTTTTGAAGGTATAGATTACAGTGATAGGTATATTAGGGGTTTCTGTGTTGTGTGGGGCTCATTAACACATTTTAGCTCGTAAACCAGAGATCCCCTTTAATGAAAGCTGAATTAAATTGAATTGAAATTGAATTAATGGCAATAATGCTAACTGAATGATAGATGTGGTTATTTTGTTGTTATTTATGACCTGCCTGATGGTGCCATAGGGGGCTTACTGTATGAAAATGATAACCCTGATAAACATGTTCTTGAGATAACTTGGCAGATAACACAAGGCAAATGATGGTATGAATAAATATTAGGTGTTGCATGAAATTCATCGGATTCCACACTTTGAGCAATGCCAGGTGAGAGATAACCTGCGTAGCTGTAATTGCATGCACATGTTTGGGGTATGTAGAAATGAGGCTGCTGTACTATGTCCATCTGTAGTTGATGTATTGCAAATGCTGCAGTTTTACGTTACGTTGGGCGGTAGAATTGCTTTGCTTTCTTGCTTTATTCACTGTACTGCCTGCAGGTTTCTTAGCCAGCTGATAATTATCTGTGTGAATGTTTCAATATAATACACTGTAATCCATACAATTCCAGGTGTTGCAGGCATCAATTTGTTGGCATAGGCCCCCTTTTATTGTAACTGTGCTATTAATACAACACATTGTGCCTTTTAAAGGAAAACTATACCAGAATTAATGCTTAACCAACAGATCCTCTATATCAGGGGTGCCCAGACCTTTTTGCGCTGTGATCGACTTGGCTCCTCCCTATGTATGTATGCAACGCAGTGTACCTGCGCATACCCCATAAAAGCGCCGCACTTTCGCATTTGCAGGCTTAGACGCGGTCCACCAGAAGTCCACGGGGGATGGACTGGTGGACCGCGATCGATGTTTAGCCCACCCCTGCTTTATATCATATTAAGTGGCCTATTAAAGAATCTTAACAAACTGGAATATATATATATATATATATATATTGCCCCTTTTTCAACTTTTGCCCTGAGCCACCATTTTGTGCTGGTCAGTGCGCTCCCTCAGAGATCACTTGACAGGAAATAAGTCAGCTTCAATTGTAACAGGAAGTAGTGTGGGAGTAAAAAACAGACCTTTGTCCATTCATTGGCTGATGTGGCCTAGCATGTATGTGTGCCCTGGTTTGTTTGTGTGCACCGTGAATTGTATGATCCCAGGAGGTCCTAAAAACATATATTTTTATAAAAATAGCTTATTTAGGTAAAGAACAGCTTTATAAATGAGCTGTTTTATGCAATACCTACATTATTTGAGGTATAGTTTCCATTTAAATGTAAAACACTGGTCAGGGTTTCCAGTTAACCTATTTTTATGTTGTTGTAATTGTTATTATTAGGAGGCAAAGCACTTCATCTGCGCATTGTGTCCCATATGTGTTTGGGAACTGGTCACAGACCTAGTTGTTGGAAATGCCAATATAATTGCAAATGATAAAATCCAATACTGGAGAGAAATTGCCACTGACACTAAGGAAGCCATATAAGGAGCATCCAGATAGAAAACTGTAGATTTAGACTGAAGGAAGAGGGACAGCATTTGTTTTTAAATAACCAAATGTGCAAAGCAGATTCTTATTTAATGAAACCCATATGTATGATATTTAGTTAATTACAGAAGTATCTGTCCCTGATATACTGTCAGTATTAGGGATAAAGTTTACCAACAATATAGGGTACAAGAAAAGCACCTAAAAAGGTAAAAAGCTTGCCCTCCGATGCTGTCTTTCTAATCATCTATGCAGCTTTCTCAGACCTTTATAATGTTATCTTCATTTAGGGTAACAAGTCATTTGGTGCCCCTGAGTCTTCATGGGCTCTACTTGCCTAGTAACCCATAGTAACATTAACAAATTTAATAGCTTCAGTTATTTTTTTTTAATTCCTATCACATTTCTTACTAATCTAAATACCAGCTGGCAGGGTAGGCAAAAGAGGCACCTGCCTAGGACAGGGGCGAGGTAGCCGACCAGCTTGCCTAGGGCGCCTAGTCAACTTGGCCCTTCCCTGTCAACTGGCCATCTGAAATGGCTCAGATTTTCTCCACTCCAACTCTGCAAACAACGCAACGCGCCAGCGCTTCTGTCTCTGCAGTTTTAATGACGCACAGGCGTACGCACACGCCACTGCCCACTACGCATGCGCACAGCGCAAGTGTCAACTCGGAAATTCAGAAAATTAATAAGGTAAGCACTGGCTTAGGGGTGGGGAGCGCTCCTGGGTCCTGAAGAGTAAACACAAGTTACATACATCATGCCAGAAGGGGATTGAGGCGGTCGTTTATCAAAGGCCAAGCAAACTAGTTTAAAAAGAAAAAAAGCAAAAAAAAAAAAATTCCCCTTTAATGTGCACCCCCCCCCCAGTGATTGGGCCCTAGGCAGGCGCCTACTTTGCCTACCCCTAGTTCCGGCCCTGCTTGGAGAAGAAAAAAATCCCAATTTACCACCCAAATAGATAGAAGAGATAATTAACAGGAGTAAGTCACCACACATACATATAGTACCTAGGAGCTCACCTGGGGATCAGTATTCTTGGAAATCCTTTGGACCTGAGAATCATCTCTATGGTTCACAACAAACTAGTATACCTCTTGCGCAGGGTTTTTTTTTATACCTCTGAGTCACATTTAAATATAAACAAATTTGGAGAGCAACACAGGCATGCAAAAAGTTCTTGGGGTGCCAAACTTGGCTGTGACTGGATATTTTGTAGCCCCTATGTGAACTGACAGGCTTCATGAGGCTCTGTTTGGCAGTACACATGGTTTTTATGTGACTAAAATTTGCCTTCAAGCCAGGAATTTAAAAATAAGCACCTGTTTTGAGGCCACTGGGAGTAACATCCAATAGGTTGTGGAGCAGCATGTTGTTTGTGAGCCAATGTTTGGAGATCACTGCTCTAGGGGGAGAATTAAAGTTAATATCCCAGGCTAAATTGGAGAGTATGTAAAGGGAATGAAACGGTGGGCTAAATTAAAAGAGGAAGGTGGTGTATTTTAGAGATATTCTGCAGGAAGAAAGGCAAAACTTTCGTGTAGTTGTAGCATCCATGTTCCTTTATCTTTATTGTTGGTCCTATGGCTTTAATAATATGTTAGAAGATCAGCCTGGGCACATATGCCAAGCCTACTTTTAAAGCTGTTTAAAATAAAAAGCTTAACAAATACACCATTCATCATGTTCTAAATTCCAAACACCACATCCACGTAAAATTTGGTGTTTTTATCAAACTTTGATTTTAGCTGTAAAATCATTTTTTGTTTTAGAAGAACCAGTATGGCAGCGGACTTATTTCTGGGAATTAATAAGAGAAAAACACTTTCTAAAATATGTTTTAAAAAAAATCATGTTCCAGAAATTGTCTCAGTTGATATATGGATATATTTATTATAAGGGCTTAAAAAAGGCTTGCAACGCATTTCACTGTAATAGATTATAAAGTAACTTGTCCATTTGGAGCCAGTGTGGCTGAGTATTTCCTCACACTGGATTTGTAGAATGAATACAGAATCTTTTTACTTCCTCTACAAATCCACCGTATACAAACTTTGTTTAAAATGGGTTGGCAGATACAGAAATACAACACTATTCAAGTTAATATGCTAAAAATGGAATTATATCTGTGGAAGCTTCTAAAGTATGAAAAAAAATCAGTTATTTCCAAAAGTGTTTAAAACGAACGCAAATGCATACTTTTCCTAGGGACTTGGGACACACAGCTATATACAAATTTTATTAGACTTGTAATCATAACGCTGCTTATGGAATCAGTCTCTGACTGCCTCTATTATTTGTTTAACACTGGCTCACTTGTAATTTATTGCTCTGGAATGTTATACCATCTGCAAAGTAGGCCAAGCATATCCTGCCATGGTTGTATAACATTCTGGATATGGACAGGAAAATGACCACAATGAAGCAGCCCCATTTATCTAAGAACTGAAAAAATGCAGCTGTTTGTAGATATCACACTATCCAAGACTATTTCAGTTATGATGTAATTGGAGAAATTAATGTTGCTTTTTCTGCTTTTCATCTGTAAAGCTTCATTCTTTCAGGGTGATTAAGTAAACAGTAGCACAGGCTAAATCCGCTTCACGCGATCGGGATGAGAAATGAAGCTTTAGGGCTTCCATCTTGCAGCTCTTCAGATGATGAACTACAGAATAACTACAGCATTCCTCATCTACAGATCCTAGGTGGTGTAGTTCAGTGACAGTTGGTGGCATGGACAACCCTTCCGTAAAGGAAGCCATATAGTAATTCCCACTTCTACAATAGATAGTAAAAATGTACACTTTTAAAAAAACCAAAACAATTATAATCACTATTTTATTTTTGTTATTGTTGAGTTCATTGTAAACATGACTGAATGTTTTTTGCCTGTGTATACTGTATGTGTATTTTGGATAAATGTAGGTGTATTGAATTATAGAAACAAAACAGTAAAACTGCTTATTTCAGTAAGAAAGTGAACAGGTTTACCCTGCAGCTAAAATAATGTTCTGTTTATCTAAACATAGCAAAGTCTAACCTGGGTTTACTGGTGGGTGCCATTTATATATATTCATATATATATATATATTCCTTTTAACATCACTCATAGTCGGGGGTTATTTGAATTACTTTCTTTGTACTTGCAGTCTAATTCTTCTTCTATAGAGCAAGTTGTGGAACTGACTACTAGCGAACAAATTTTTGCGGCAGGCATGGATTTGCAGCGAATGTCCACATTTCGCCATTGGCGAATATTTGCTGAGGAAAAATTAGTCACGCGTCAAACAGTCGAGATCACATCAAAATAGGTGCGGTCACGTAAAAAAAAGACACGTATGTCAAAAAATTTGCGCAACAATCTCGTTTCGCAGAATTTACGCTGTTTCATGATTTTTCCTGTTGTTTCACAAATTTTTTTTGCCAAAGCAAAACAGGACAGATTTGCTCATAGCTACTGACTACCAAACAGATCGTCTCAAATGATGACAATTGGGGGCTGGATACTACTGGAGCTCTACAAGACAATTATACCTATAAGAGGGGGGGACCAAACAAAGTATAGACCAAGAAAAAAATGCTTGTAGTAAATAACTTTGAAAAAACTTCTTCTGTACATTAACTTTGTGCTCTAATAACAACATAATAGATTCTTGACATCTCTTTCAGGAAAATCTTCCCAAGAATATATAAATAGTTAATTTTAATACACTCTCACTCTTTAAAAAAGAACACTCAACCACAATGTGCATTCATTTTGCTTCCCTCATCCAATCTGGACTTTTTACAGGTTTTACTTGTCTTACTTGGAGGTAAGATCTGCAACCCATATTTCTATAATGGACTGTGTGTATACAGTATTTTGGTCTCTTTTAATGTCTGGTGCTTCATTTTCTATCAAGCTTTTTTTTTTTTTTTAGGAAACCACACATTTTATTTCTCACTTTTTTGTCATACTAACTCACCATTTGATTAAGACTGTATTTGAAATTCAGTGACCCACTACTTAAGTTCTAGTTGTCATCTCAAATCCTTTTTTCTATTACTTTTCATAGCACCATTGTACTGAGATCAGATTATTTCTCAAATGTCCAAGAGTTGTTTGATAGAGCTGGGTTAGTTGGCGTGCTACCGTATTCCCTCTCCCTTAAATATCCACACAGTCTAATATACACATAACTATAAATAGTTCCTCCTTTTAATGAGATACGTTGTAATCTTGATCTACTGCTTACATATGAGCTGCCAATTCTAAGTCTCTGTACTGTGATTTCCATTTTTATTTTAAATGTTACCTGTTCCCTACTGGGAAATTCAGTTATGGCTTCTAGAAACCGTGACAGACTTAGGATTACATCTGGCTTCTTGTTTGAAAATTGGTTAATGCTCATTTTACAATCAAAGGGTTTATTTACTTTGCTGATTAAAAAAATGCAGCTTAAAAAACGAAATAATGGTAGAAAGTGGGCTTTAAATGCAATGAACATGTTTTGATTGCATTGTGTTTGGGGATAAATCACTTTGTAGCAGACACAGTTATTGACAAACATTTCCATAAAAACTAATTTTATTTGTGCACACTATTGAGAAATGTTTATAAAATCAAGCACCACATAATGAGCTTAATTTGTGGATTGTTAATAATACCCATATGGTGTCATATTCTGCCAAAGTAATCCTCTTAGGATATGAACGGCGAGGTTGCCAAATGAGAGTTTCAAACAGATTGGCTAACGCACTTGTAAAAAATAAAGAGATTTGGGGGAAAATAAATTCTTTAAATTCTGTTCAATAATTGAAAGCATGTTTGCATATATTTGCTCAGAAAATTGGTGTCGTTTTGCAAAATCTCATATTCAGGGTAGGCCTTTTGCAAAGATAATTAAAGCTCACTGCAAAGGTATAAATTCTTGGGGCACACTATGGGCAGATATAGGTAATAGATTGTAGTTGGTGCATATACGTAAATAGAACTGAATATGAATAAAAATGATTGGTATGTTATATTTAAAGCATGGTGAGTGTTTTTTCTATCCTAAATGCAAAGACATTGCTCATGTGTAGTTTTAAATGGTGGCCACACACAGGTTGGCTGTACCGAGCCTACATTTGAATGTAGAGTTGGCCACAGGGGCATACATTAATTATCTTCTTCCATGGCTTCTTAAGTGGGAGTTAAAACCTCTCATTTTTTTGTTGTAAATTACTTTTGTATGTGTAACATGAGGTGTGTGAATATCTTGGTATAAAAAGGCTTTCACTGCATTTATTGCACAAGGGCATTTTGGCTCCTTTTAGCCCCCTTCTCTGGTTCTTCAGACCTATCCCACAGAGACCTTTTATCATCTTGTGCCGGTAAAGTCTAACAAACTCAAAACAGACTGTTGTAGAAGATGTTTGGATTTATGACTCTGTAGCTCTAAGCTGTATCCAACCATGGTTCTTCCTATTCAAAGACAAGATGACAGCCATAAGTCTTGCTTATATTAGTAGTTCTCAATCTACTGGACAGGCCTCCATTGGGGAGCACAGAACTTTAGGGGACCCAGCATGAAGGCCAGTTATGGTGAAAGCTGGAGAAATGCCTATTGGATTTTCTAAATACTTCTAAAAGCTCTGGAGGTAAATAAAGGTACTGTTACAGATATTCTTGGATTTATATTTAACACAGCAATGAATTCATATATCTGTACCCTTATCATCAGTTCAGGGGGGCCCTGAAAAAATATTGGACTGCAAATGGGTCTTTGAGAAGTAGAAGTAGCTATTCTTTTTAAGAGAAGGTGGTGAGGAATATTCCGGAGGCCTAAGATAATGACCATCCAGGACTGATGCTAATACGTGTCCTTCAGTAAACTTCTTAAATGAACACATTTAGCACAAAACAGAGATCCTTACGAGGAGATTCTAAAGAACAGTAGTTTTATTGTGAGAGATATCAAGCTATTATATGGTTGCTTTCTTTGAATGCATTTTTAAAGAAGCAGGAAATTTAGTACCTACACAAGGCTTGGCAAACATCTACAAAGCCTCTTGTCGGCCATCATCTAACATCAAGGAGTCCCAACCTTTTTTCTAGTGAGCCACACTCAGATGTAAAAAGTGCTGGTGAGCCACTCAGACATGAAAAAAGTTCTTTGAGGATGCCAAATAAGGGCTGTGATTGGCTATTTGGTAGCCCCATGTCTACTACTAGCCTGCAGGAGTAGTCTGGTTCTGCTTGGGGTAAAACTGTGTCTTTGTGCTCTCACAACATATATATATATATATATATATATATATATATACACCTACTTTGAGGCCACTGGGAACAACATCAAAGGGGGTGGTGCGTTGCTCTTGCTGATATTGTTTATCTCTGTCAGTTATTTGATGCTGGGCTCATTGTTGCTGATGTTCCAGATATACTTCTGCAATGTTCTGGAACACGTGTTTTTACCACCTACTTTTTAGGACTTCTCTTTGCCTTCTTTTCGAAATACATGTATGATGGTTTGGTTTTTTTGAATGTGTTCTTCTGCCTGATATTTAATGTACTGAAGTTTAATAAAATACAAGCTACACTTTGTTAATGTTTATGTGTTCATTTAGGAGTTCATTTATTTTCAGCTAATACTGCTCAGTTTGGGGAAATTTTAAGCATTTTCTTCTGTAGAATACTTATTGAATAATAGAGGTCCCTGTATCATGAACATTTTATTACACAACATTCTCATTTTACCTCTGGCAAACTGCAAATATAAAGTGATACATTGTAAAGTTTGTATTTAATGGCAAAAGGTATGGCTACCCTTTATTTCTATTTACATGAGCAGCTTCTAATATGCTTTTTCACGCAGAACAATAAGTGGACATGTACAATATAGAGACCTTTGCGGTCAATATATGTGTAAAGGCCTTTGCTATGTAAATGTCTAATGACCCCGGTAGAAAGAACATTATTATTCTTATTACCATAGCATTGACATATCCCCCAGCTCTCTACACATCATGTACCTCAGTGCCTGCCCCAGTGGATCTTGCAACCTAAGGTCCCTATCACATTTATACATAGTTGTTAATCTTATCTGGATTCAATTAACCTTCCTGTGTGTTTTTGGAAGCCAGATTACCTGGAGCAAGCATTGGGAGAACATACAAACTCCTTGCAGTGCTTTGGCTGGAATCCAACCGAGAACCCCATGCTGCAAGTCAACAATGCTAATCACTATGCCACCATGTTGCCCTACAGCCATCATGGGAACTTGTGACAAAAGCACCATTTACCTCCACATGGCCATCCCTACACTATACATGCCATGTTCAGAAAATGCATGTTTATCATCTGCCAAAAAGAGTAAACCTAATCCTAATTAATTGCTTTGTTTTTTAAAGTATTGCATATGGAACCCTGTTTTCACCTTGAGAACTTTCTAACGAGGTTTCTTGCTGCATTCTCAGCCCCTGTGCTGTGTGCTGTGCCTCTTTTAATTACCAGGTAACTAATTATTAATATAATAAGATATAGAATGCCTGTTCAATACACTTAAATGTAAAGTTGCAGAGTAAGTGAGAATGCTGCCTTAATCTAGTTCTAATGTAGTACAAAAAAACTCAACCTGGGTAACTCCATTTGCTAATGGTCCCCTCTGGGCAGGAAAAAAAAACCGTAATCAAACACAAACCTCCTTGTAGTCTTGTCACTAGATGCATTATGTGTTAGAATATAATTTGCCCATGTCCTGAGAGCAGGCACATTTTACAGGGAACTTAATTTTATACTGTAAAAGTCTTATATGCTTATTTGGCTGTTCTGCAGCAGTTCTATTAGAAGCTTTATACGAGAAAGAAATGAGAAATAATATCTTGGTCAATTAAACTCAAAATGCAGATTTCTTGGCTCATCAAAAACTACAAATTATAAAAGCTCAATATATCAGCTCTTTTATTTCTAATCAGACGTGCAAGTACATGTGCGTCTCACTCGCTATAAATCTATTTTTAAGGTAAATTTTCAAGAGGCTTCGCCTCGATTTCCTCCCCCAGCACATGTAACACTAATAACATTCTAGAGGAATGAAGTTCTCAATTTCACCTCTCATTCAGTTTTACGATACCCAGATATCTAAAGAGAAATTCAGATTATAGGCTTTCTTTGTCTTCATACTGTAATTCGTATAACAGTATAAATTAATGGCATTTTTTAGCAGGATTTGGAAAGGGTTTTTCTGCAGGGTCATACTTAGGATGATAGATATAAAAAAAATCCACCATGAATTTTCAGAGAAATAAAAAAAAAAAAAATCAAGGAAGACGATCTTGTTTTGAAAAGAGGATGGGAAATATTAGCTTCATAAACTGATTTTCTTTGCAGCACAGCATGGGAGCTGTTTAAAAACAAAATATATGGCAACAGACAAATTAAATCCAGTGAAATTATCTAAGGAGATTATGGAAGGGAATGACCAAATTTCAATCACTATTAGAGTTGGTTAATGGCAATACAATTTCATATGAGGCTGGATGTGGTTTAACATATTATATCTTTACAGTTATATTGATGCATTCTTTTATTTACATTTTAAGAAAGCCGAGCTTAATTATCTAATGCTCAAAGCTTCTAAAAACAAAATATAAAGGGAAATTTTATCAGACTGCTTAATTCTATACTACAGATGAAATCTTATGAACAGTCAGATATAGTAAATATTCTGTTTGGTACTTTTATTATCGTCTTTACTAACCTTTCAAACTGAGTTGCTGAACCTTGGTTGGCACCTCTCAGCCCAAACCTTTTCTGAGACTTGGTTATTACTTGCTAATGGTTTGGGTTTGCTTTTACTCCAATTTGCCTGCAAATGACAGATCTCAGTTTGGGTCTATATAGAGCCGGATATAATTTTTTTACATTGTAGTCAAAATTAATTTGATGCTAAATGTAAAACTTAAACCAGGAAGCCCTCTTTTGCCAGTAGGGTCCTCCTATTTTTACTCTGTAACCCTTGTTTGTTAAAGTATTGTAAGTCCTGTGTTTATTATATATATTAAAGAGTGGTTCAAGTTTAAGTTATAGAATATTATAGAGTGGTCAGTTCGGAAGAGGGATGTTGGCACTGACACAGGGTTGGACTGGGCCGCCGGGACACCGGGAAAATACCCCGTGGGCCCCAGCGCCCCAGACCTGACCCTGTTGCCGCTCCCCGGCCACCGGTGTCCTCCCAGGGGAGGACGAGTTTCACTTACGCCCGCTCAGGAAGGACTTCGGGCAGGGGGCCCCTGCAGAGGGTTAGGGGGGCACAGCGGGGGCCACTGTGCAGGACGTGGTTGGCGGGGGCACCTTTGGGGGCCTGGGTCCCTGGGCCAGCAGCCCCAGTCGGCCCTGCACCCCCCAGACTGACCCTGCACTCACATTACTAGGAGATGTTGCACCTGGGTTCAGTTCTCTAAAGTCTCAATGTAAACTATTCGGCAAGCAGAATCCACACACACAGGACTCAAGGATAAATTAAGAATTGTATTAAATGGCAAAGAGCTAAGATTTTGGCTGGAACCCCAGCCTTTATCAAAGTTAAACAACAGTACAAGTGAAACCCATATATACCATGGTTGGCGGGAACTTAAGACGTAAAACGTAAAATGAAAAACGTTTACAGAAAAGGTAAAAAATATAAATAAAGAATAAGCAAGAAAATGGTGATAAAAAATACCAAATGTACATGTAAAACAAGCAAGGGAACTTTCTGAGAATGGGCAGTTTTAAGCTAGCAAGTCCTCATTATTTATTTTTTTATAGTTTTTAAATTATTTGCCTTCTTCTTCTAAACTCTTTGCAACGTTCAAATGGGGGTCACTGACCCCAGCAGCCAAAAAACAATTGTTCTTTGAGGGAACAGTTTTATTGTCATTTTGTTACTTTTTCTAACTTATTTTTCTGTTTAGGTCCTCTATTTATATATACCACTCTATCATTCAAACCACTCCCTGGTTCCTAAGGTCATTTGGACACTAGCAACCAGATAGCTGCAGAAACTCCAAACTTGAAAGCAGCTAAACAAAAATTGAAATAATTAAAAAACACCTTTAATGTAAAGCGCTGCAACTTGCTGGCACTGTATAAATGATAATGAATAATGACTTTAGTCTTAGAGCCTGGAATCCCCATACTTATGTATATATTATATATAGTTCTCAGCCACTCAATATTTTTGTATGAAATCATCACTGGACAGTCGTATACTAGATCTATTCCCTTGAATTTGGGGTACATGCTAAAATGAAAGAGATACAAGTACTTAAGGAACAAATTACATTTATTGCATCTAACATTGATAATATTATAGCCATTTGGGTATACTGGATATTTAGTCCTTTTTGGTAATCCAAGGAAATGAGGCATCCAATCTGTATTATCTGCTTCTTATTGCAGCTACAGTATGTCTTTCTGTAGGCCATTTGTTTTCTCCACAGAATCGGTCAAAATAGACTGCACAGATACTACTCCGAAATTCAAACCAGTTACAAAAAGAAATAAAATATACAAATATATATTTGCAGTAGGCAATGGAATAACATTATATAACAGTATGTGCTAGTATCTCTCTTTCCTTTACACCAATTGTTATCTGATCTCTATATATTTATACTGTATGTTCTAAGTACAGTATCAAATATTTATCTTTGGGGTAAACATTTTCCATAATCCTTTTCTTTGGTGCATTGACGACTTTCATGCCATAATGGAGTCTACACATATCAAATGCTCATTCGTTAAGTACTTTCTAATGCAGCATTTCCAAGAAATCCAACATCATTGTGCCTGCATCATAATAATTATCACTGTGGGAGTAACCTGACACTGATACCCATTAAAACATATTTTTTTATTCACATTTGGCATAAATTAATAACAAGAAATACAGTTACAATCTTAAATACAATTGGGGGAAAGCATAGAGTGGGAATATATATGTATTTTATTAGTGCTTCTGTTCTGAAAAAAGAGGTCATTTATTGACCGTGGAAAGTAGGAATCATTAAACATCTCACTTTTTCTGGCCAGTCCAAAATAGGTTAAAATTGTTTTAAAATTGTTTTATTGATTTTTATAATTGCTTCCAACATAAACAATATATAACAGCAAACAATTATATCAATATAGCATTACAAAGGGCAATATTTTGAATGAAGGCATAACAAATACATTATTATTAGTGATGAGTAAATCTGTTCCGTTTCACTTCGGCGATAAATTCCCGAAACGACAGCAAAATTTGCGAAACAGCGAAAATCAGCGAAACATGTTTGTCGTTGACGATTTTTTTTATCGCCTGTGTCTTTTTTTGCCGCCCAAGCCTGTTGTGACGCGACTGCGCCCGTTTTTGACGTGCCGGGGGACAGTGATTTAGAGGACACAGCTTGAAATATCAATGTGTTCTGGGATCCAGGGTGACCATACCTTATTGAATTTCTTGGGGGCACCCAAGAAATTTTGTCCTTGGAACTGATTATTAATGCACCACTTGTTTTTAGGATGTTATTCCATGTTTCTTCAATGTTTCTTGAATACTCTGCAAGTATAGGGTCCCTTGGTCTGTTCAACAGGATGAAGAATTGTGGGACTGGTTTGATTAGAGTAGGGTTTAAGTCTTCCAGTTTCCAGAGAGGTATCGATTTACATTTGACCAATTTGTGTTCTAAGAGCTTGTTGAAGTTGAAGAAACCTAAAGAACATGGTATTAGGTTAAATGTATCTAGGGGTTAAATTTTTAATTGTCAGTATAGCTCATCACTATTAACTGGCTAAACTGACTGAAGTGGCTTAATAAAGACCACATACTACCAAATCTTGGTCATCTCAACACCTGTTGCTATTCCTTTAAGGCATCCAAAAAGTTACAGCTTACTGTTGATCAATAAAAGTGCAAATTTTTCTCTCTATGTAAAGTTTTGGGTTAATATGAGCATCATGTGGGCGCTGTCTTAAACTCACTCTATTACATATTCAAGCAATTACCGGGAGGATACAAGAAAACCCCTTGGTCATGGCACTGGCCACTGCAGCTTGTGCCTCATTTATATACAGGTATAATATGTTCAAAAACAAAAACACTCTAGGGAAGTGATCCCCAACCAGTGGCTCCTGAGCAACACATTGCTCACCACTCCATGTGATGTTGCTCTCAGTGGAAAGTAGGTGACATTTTTTAATTTCTGGCTTGGAGGCAAGTTTTGAAAGCACAGAGACACTGTTTTACTCCAAGCAGAACCTCCTGCAGGCCAGCAGTTCACATTGGTCTACCAAATAGCCAATCACCACCCTTATTTGGCATCCCCAGAGAACTCTTTTCATGCATTACATTTGAGTTTGCCTCATGAGTAAAAAAGCGGATCTCTGCTCTATACACTGTGACATTAATGCTAGATGATACCAAGGCAAGGAGCAAGTGCTTTATTTATGGCATTTGTAATGGCCCGGCACTATGTCCTGTATTGTCCACTCCTGGTAATGAGTCCCTCCTTGTTGAGATTACTTGAAAGACACTGTATAATACTGTTATATATCAATTATATTGATATACAGTATTTTGCATTATACTTGCATGCAAAAATGTAAATATTGTATAAAACTCCACATGGGGGGGGGGGAATGTATTAACATTTGAATTTTTGTGGCTTGATCTTGTTTTGAAACCACAACTAAACTAATTTCCATGAATGGCAGTCAACACAAAAAATGTCACAAAAAAAAACATGAAAATCGTGACTTTTTCTAGTGGCTGCACAAAAGCCTGCATCAAAAGAAACCCAGAACCTCTAAAACTACGAAGCAAAGAAGATCTTCCAGTTGTAAATGGAACATCTGCCTTTGACTTCTACATGATCTTGATAAGTTTTAGCTGGCGTATTTTTGCATTTGAAATTGACGCAGCTTGGTCGCATAATAAATCACAAAAATTGTTTCCCACAACAAAATTGAGTTTTCAACAAAAAAAACCCAAACTGAAAAAATCAAGCATTTTTGCTTTCATTCTGCAACTTGCGGTGGCATAATGAAATCTAATGGCTGATTGGTTGCTATGGGTAACTGTAATGGTACAGTGTAGCTCCAATGTTTGTAAATCATGCCCACTGACTGAATCATGTCCATTAACATTAAATACTTTACTATAACTACATACTGTATGCTGCACACTGTGTACTGCCATAGACATTAATTCTATTACTTGTGTTCATCATCCCATGGGCCCATTCCTTATCTGTATTATAGGCCCTAAACTACTTATTATTAGGCCTCAGGGCACAATATTTTTTTCTGTTTACCACCTTTTTCTGCAAAAAAAACAGCACAGCACTGGCATAAAAATGCACAGGATACACACTGAAACATTAATTTGGATAAGGTGTAATGCCCATTAATTGCCATGTATCACATAGGGTGGGCTGATTACTCTTGATATTTAGATCTTTATCTGTTTTTCCTTGATCAGTGATTGCAGCTAATTGTTTTGCCTTGTTATAAATATGAATAATCATAGCTGACTGTGCTAGAGGGAAAGTGGCTGGGTGTTTACTTTTGAAGCTTGCACAAGCAGGGTGCCAGGACATGCATCATTTTATTACCCCAGCCATGTCTGGGAAATGATATATTAGGCAAAACAATGATCTTCTGCATTGCTAGTGGTTCACATCTACTCCAGGGAAAGATGTGTATTTTATCAACCTGTCGAAAAAGTGGGACTCATTAGAGCACTATGTTAAGAAGTGGCTTAAATCACAATTTGTAGATTACGACACCTTTTAAAACGAAAAGGGAAGTGAATGCCAACACAGGTAAAATGTCATTGTAAGACCAAGGTCTAAACTTGGACTGCTCGCTTTATGGCTTTCTAGTGTGTGATAAAATCTGTTCACCAGATGTACTATCTGTCTCCTGTGTGGCATACCAGAGCATCATCCAGGCCTCAGGCCCATTTGTTTCTTGTAATTGCCTTTCCTATGCACACCTTAGGGCACCTTAATTCTCCATTTTATTCTATGCACTGCACAGAGTACCATCTGCTAGTTTTAAACTCTTTTCCCTTTTTTATTGCAATGCTGCAGCGAACGGCAATGTTCTCTTCTGAAGAACACTGGTTGGCGAGAGGCAGAGCTGCTCCTGCCAGCTGTTTGCTTTATTTTTGTCTAAATAAAGAATGTTTGTGTAGAGATTCTAGCTTTACAGTTCTGTTTGTAAAACACAGGCTGCCAGCTTGAAAGGTGGTATATGGCCTCGGCAACTGAAACCATAGCGGGTGCCATTGGACCATCACTAGGAATGATGTTTCTAACAGGATTTGTGTTGCTGAAAGTTGAAGGGGGATATGGTATTGGCAATACTGCAGCCTGTAAAGCTGCTGATATTCCTGGAAATAAAATATATGCTGCAAATTCCATTCAGTGTATTCAGAGCATAGATGAGGAATGGGGCATAACACAAGCATTTGGCATGCATGCCGCACCATTTTTTTTTAAAATAAACGGTTTGCAATGTGCATTATCATCAAGTCTGCTCCATCTGTGTAGTTTCCTTATCAGTGTCTGAATCACCAGCCTTCAATCAGTATAATACAAAAAAAAAATAGATTGTAGTTAGACAAACCCTGGTGAAAAAAGTGCCTATTCTCAAGTGCTGTGATTTCTCTCTATATAATTCATTATTTTGCCATAGGCAGACATGAATAGATTTTATTAAAAGTTCAATTTTATATATGAATGGGAACTCCCTTGTGGTAGGCAACATCTGTGTTGGGTAATAAAGACAGATAGTTACATGCTGGGTGAGGGCAAGGCACATGTTATCAAAGAAGGGATATAACCATGCCCAGTGGCACCAAAAAGGCCACAGAGCACACCATGACATTATAAGAGGCTTAACCGTGTAAATGGCTATTCATATAACTTTCATGGCTTTCAAAGCAGGACTTTGAGACTCATTTGATTAATAGGCAAATTATAGATATGATATAGCATGTCTCTGCTAACGCATCCAGCAACATCAAATGCTTTGTCCTTGTGAGCTCTAGTTTCTTCTCCGGTGCATGGGGAATGGCAATGCTATCATTTACATCTCAAACATACTATATAGAGAACTTAACTATTGACTTACCTTCTCATTAATAAGGTATATATTGCCTTAAACTCCATGCCCCAATAAATACTGGATAATGGGCATATGCAAACTGTAGCCCAGTATCTGTTGGATAAGCTCAATGAAAGTTTAAATCAAAGTCTGTCCTTGTAATGTATTGGTCTTGAGGTCCACTTATAGGAAAAGAGATTTTTCATAAGGACTGGATATTATAGTGATCTTCTATTTGTGCTTAGGGGTTCCCAATAGAGCAGTGATCCCCAACCAGTGGCTCGGGGGAAACATGTTGCTCCCCAACCCCCTTGGATGTTGCTCTCAGTGCCCCCAAACCAGGGAGTTATTTTTGAATTCTTGACTTAGTGGCAAGTTTTGGTTGAATAAAAACACGATTACAATCAAATAAAGCCCCCTGTAAGCTGACAGTGTGCATAGAGGCTGCCTAATAGCCAATCTTAGCCCTTATTTGGCACCTCCATGAACTTTAATGATGCTTGTGTTGCTCTCCAAGTCTTTTTACATTTGACTGTGGCTCACAAGAGAAAGGTTGGGGACCCCTGCAATAGAGGAATGCAAGAGTGAAGCAGAACCAGTTATTCATATGGGTCCCCATCTGCAGACATGTGGCGCACCAAAACCACAGAGCATCCTAACAAAGAAAAGTTTTTTTCCCAGTAACCCATAACCAACTGTAAATCTACTTAAACGTAAATTCTATCACTAGACATAGGTTATTGCTCTTCTGTTTCTTTAGGTTTCCTAAATCAGACCTGAGACCATGCTACTATGGAAATCTTAGTTTATTTTAAAACTACTGCTGCCACATTTGAGACGGCATAGCCTTGGTCATTGTCTATATGAATGTACAGGACTGATGTGTGCTATTCAATGCTACCAGTTCACTTGGCAAAAAGTACAACATGATGAAATGTTATTTGCAGTTAATGAATGCTGTACACTATCAGAAATCAAGAGAGGCTTTCCTGCTATTGAGAAGTCCCTATTATTTTGTAAGGGGGTTCTAACGTAATAGGAAAGCAGACAGAGGTCATAGTATTGAGGTGGATGTAGCATATGAGACTATTATTGTAAACTGCTGCATAACTTGCTGGCACTAAATAAATAATTATGATGATGATGAGACAATGGAGCCAAGGTAAAGCTAAAACTGTCAGTGGCAGCTTCATTGAAGCAATTGGTGGGATAGAAATATAATAATATACAGGTATCGGACCCCTTATCCGGAAACCCGTTATCCAGAAAGCTCCGAATTATGGAAAGCCCGTCTCCCATAGATTCCATTTTAATCAAATAAGTCAGAATTTTAAAACTGATTTCCCTTTTCTCTGTAATAATAAAACTGTACCTTATAATTGATCCCAACTAAGTATAAATAATCCTTATTGGATGCAAAACAATACTATTGGGGTTAATTAATGTTTTATTGATTTTTTAGCAGACTTAAGGTATAGAGATCCAAATTACGGAAAAACCCCTTATCCGGAATACCCTTGGTCCCGAGCATTCTGGATAACGGGTCCTATACCTGTATTCAATTCTGAAAATCTCCATTGGACAAATAAAAACAAAATAATAAATTCAGGTAAAGTTGATTTTGACCTACTTGGCAATAGCAGTGATTTTAAAAGGTTATAATTTGAGGATAAACCTTGCTTCTAAACAGCTTTTTCTCTTTAACCATTCCTCTCCATAATGTAAACAGTGCTTATTACAATATAGTAGCATATTCAAGTAGCTTGTTTAAAAGTACTCTGGGGGACGTTTATCAATCAGTCACTGGTGCAAAAAGGGCAAATATGACCCTTGTGGCTCCTAGTGACTAATTTATGATGTGCCAGCAAGACACTTTATGAAATATTAGGAGCTTTTCAGCTCGCGGTTGACATATGATCTGTCTTTGAAAGGAAGTTCAGTCACCAACAAATGTTTAAGGTGTTGGGAACTTTTCATTATTACCTCCCAAGATTGCAGAATTCATCAGTTAGATGCTGCAGGTTTGATAATGAGTGCTAGAATTTAATCACAGCTTTAAATATGTGGCTGGGACTTTAAAATAACTTAAGGAACGCTTTCGGGGTGTGTTGCTTCCTAAGTCAGTGGCAGACATGATTCTACATCTCTAACTCTGTCTGCAACAGAAATAACCTGAGATAAAGGTCTGCCCTTTGCCAAATAACAGAGAAACAGGATTGTCTGTTACTGTATTACTGTTACCAGCCTTTAAGAAAGAAGAATAAAAGATATCTTTGAATAACCTAGGGAAACCCCTACACAAAAAAGACACTAAGTGCTTTGTTGCCCAAGCTCAAAACTGACTCCCATCATCTCTGGAATTGCATGTAAGCACCTGTTGCTGTGAAGGATTTACAGGCAATTCCCATACAAAGAAAATAGAGGCCAAATTTGAGTGCTAATGGAGTTGCAAAACACTTGGGCAACCAAATTTGTTAAAGTCTTGTTTAACACAAATATCGAAACAATGATATTCATGTTTATATTTTAAATCAAGAGTTGATAAAAGAAGCACCCTATTAATTCTTTTGCAATCTACACTGAGGGGCACATTCATTAAAGTACAAAGGCCAATTTCTTTGCTAATTTGCGTGACTTTTTCGTATTGTGCATCAAAATTTACCCGACAAAATCGTATTTGTCATAACGAGTACAAAAGCTTCAGATTCATTCAAGCTTCAGTATGGTGACTTTCCTTGGGCCAGGTTGGAGCTGCAGAGTGCCATTGAGTCCTATGGGAGACTTTCCTTGGGCCGGGTTGGAGCTGCAGAGTGCCATTGAGTCCTATGGGAGACTTTCCTTGGGCCGGGTTGGAGCTGCAGAGTGCCATTGAGTCCTATGGGAGACTTTCCTTGGGCCGGGTTGGAGCTGCAGAGTGCCATTGAGCCCTATGGGAGACTTTCCTTGGGCCAGGTTGGAGCTGCAGTGTGTCATTGAGCCCTATGGGAGACTTTCCTTAGGCCAGGTTGGAGCTGCAGTGTGCCATTGAGCCCTATGGGAGACTTTCCTTGGGCCAGGTTGGAGCTGCAGTGTGCCATTGAGCCCTATGGGAGACTTTCCTTGGGCCGGGTTGGAGCTGCAGAGTGCCATTGAGCCCTATGGGAGACTTTCCTTGGGCCAGGTTGGAGCTGCAGAGTGCCATTGAGCCCTATGGGAGACTTTCCTTGGGCCAGGTTGGAGCTGCAGAGTGCCATTGAGCCCAATGGGAGGCTTTCCTTGGGCCGGGTTGGAGCTGCAGAGTGCCATTGAGTCCTATGGGAGACTTTCCTTGGGCCGGGTTGGAGCTGCAGAGTGCCATTGAGCCCTATGGGAGACTTTCCTTGGGCTGGGTTGGAGCTGCAGAGTGCCATTGAGCCCTATGGGAGACTTTCCTTGGGCCAGGTTGGAGCTGCAGAGTGCCATTGAGCCCTATGGGAGACTTTCCTTGGGCTGGGTTGGAGCTGCAGAGTGCCATTGAGCCCTATGGGAGACTTTCCTTGGGCCGGGTTGGAGCTGCAGAGTGCCATTGAGCCCTATGGGAGACTTTCCTTGGGCCGGGTTGGAGCTGCAGAGTGCCATTGAGCCCTATGGGGGACTTTCCTTGGGCCAGGTTGGAGCTGCAGAGTGCCATTGAGCCCTATGGGAGACTTTCCTTGGGCCGGGTTGGAGCTGCAGAGTGCCATTGAGCCCTATGGGAGACTTTCCTTGGGCCGGGTTGGAGCTGCAGAGTGCCATTGAGCCCTATGGGAGACTTTCCTTGGGCCGGGTTGGAGCTGCAGAGTGCCATTGAGTCCTATGGGAGGCTTCCAAAATCATGCACAGAAGGTTCAAAGTCAGAAAGGTTTTTCCGCCGTTTACAATTGTTCGGATACGAAAATTTTGTGACTTTCGGATCGCCAATACGATATTATCGTGACTTTTTCGTAAGCATTTTCGTGACTTTTCTGATCATCAGAAATGATTGTATTTAATCCGAATTGTACCCATTTCGGGATTTGAACTCGTACTTTGATTAATCTGCCCCTTAGTATCATGTTGATACGATTCCACTTTTGATTTGTGCTGCTCCAGTTGAGTAAACCAGGCAACCAATTACAGCACAATTTAAAATGAATATTTTTTCCTTTTAATTAAGATAGGATTTACACCCCAAGAACAACCTACTTTAAATACATGAAGCTCAAGAGTTATTGAAGCGCTTTGTCGCCATTTACGGTAAGGAAAGTAAAATAATCTCCGATATCCAAACAGCAAATGTTTTATTGTCATCATACTCCGATTATTTCCATGTGTTTCTGCTTTTGCTATAAATGACCTCCCTTTCCTTTACTTGTTGTTCATTTGCCACCATGTCCAAAAAGCCTCAGAATTCTTTGTATTAACCTTCAAAGAACTTTATTGTTATAATATTTAATTCAATGTTCTCTTATTGAGCTAAACCCATACTGGCAGCATTTAATCATAGCTGAAATGTCCTGTTTCCATTATAATAGAAGGCAATTATTTTTTCATAATATACCGTATTTGTTTGTTGTGCTTAATTAGGGTAATGGTAGACTAGGCAATCAAAAGCATTTTAGCGCCTGTATGATTTACTGCTCCAATGAAAATACTTTTAATTGCCCCTCCCCCATCTTAAATTTGAATGGCAATCAGCTGGACATAAATGCATTTACGGGTCAAGCACTTTTTTACTCAAAAATGTGGTTTTAAGCAACTATTGTCTTACCCACAATTGCACCTGCATTTTTTTCTCTGTGAAGTATACCATGAACTAATACTTATTTCACAGGCTAAAAAGACTAAATCCTAACAGCAAGTCATACTAGGGGGCACATTTACTAAATCTTGAGCTTTATCCTCATCTAATTTAATCCATATTCACCTCAGTTTGCCAGGCGTATTTTCACAAAATATCTCTAAGTACACTTTGTGTGTTCTGAGTTGAAATCAGTATGTATGTATGTATGTATAACTTTATTAATAAAGCACTACAAAGGTACGCCCACTGTACAATCTTACAATATACACAATTACACACAGGCAGGACAATTGCCATAATAAATAGAATAAATAAATATAATTACAGAGAGATTAAGTGCCATGTGGTAGGAGACACAGAAGGAAGGGGGTCCCTGCCCGTAGAGCTTACAATCAGTGATTTTCCCCACACATTTTTTTTTACCATCATAAATGATGTATGTGGTTAATTAGCATGGAGAAGGTGACATAAATAATGAAATGCTAAAAGTACCTGCTCTGTCTTAATAATAGCAGTTTACCAGCCTGAACCCGGAGGACCTGGTCCCCTTGTCAAATCAAACATTAAGGGAAGCTTAACATGGCCAAGTTCACAAGAACTATGAACAAATTCACACATCTTTTTTAATATTTGAAATACTTGCTGGACTGAATGATAATTAGGGATTTTTACTTGACTATATACAGTTGTGTTCCAACCATCAGGAGACGTGTGGGCTTTGGGAGGCAACATTTAATAACTAGAAAGGGAAGTTTGAGAACAAACTTCATGTTGGGTTGAAAAACATAAAGTCACTGAATGGGCTCTGCCCACTTTCTCCAACCTTGGACCACAGTTACATAGTAAAAACCACTGTGCAAAGTTTGGGGACCCTGGTTTTAATAGTGTCTGCATGGCAGCAACTTAAATTTCCTCACTTTAAGTCAACAACATCTGATTGGCAGTTGGTGGCTCCACCCCCTTTTTCTAACCTGGAACTGCAGTTACCCAGTGACTAACTCTGCGAAGTTTAGGGACCCTAGGATTAATAGTTAAAGAACGGCAGCAATTACACCAATAAAAGTGGGCACCCTGGCATAAATAGTTTGAGAATGACAGCATTTTAAATTTAAACCAATAAAATTCAATGGATGAAATCTGATTGACTGTTAGTGGCCCAACCTACTTTTCCTATTTTTGAACTGCAGTCCCCCAGTGACCAACTTTGCAAATTTTGGGGACTCAGGCATTTATTGTGAGGCTGAAAGCATTTTACACTTCCCCATTGAAAGTAAATAGGTGAAATGTTATTGGCTGTTGGTGGCTCCGCCCACTTTTTTTCTAACTTTGAACGGCAAATACCCAGTGACTAACTCTGGAAACTTTAACAACCCTGGAATTAATATTTAAATAATGGCATCAGTTTAAATATAAACCAAGGAAATCTAATGGGTGGAAATGGATTGGCTGTTGGTGGCTCCTCCCACTTGTTTGGGAACCCTGACATAAATAGTGTGAGCAAAGCAACATTTTAAATATAAACCAAAAAAATTCAATAGGTGAAGTCTGATTGGCTGTTGGTGGCTCCACCCACTTTTTAAAACCTAAAAATGCAGTTCCCTAGTGACCCTGGTGTTAATACTGTGAGAATGGCAGCAGGTTGAATTTCCCATTGAAAATCAATAGGTAAAATCTGATTGGCTGTTGTTGGCTCCACCCACTTTTTCTAACTCTAAACTGCAGTTACCAGGTGACTAGCTCTGCAAAGTTTGGAGACCTTAGTATAAATATTTAAAGAATGGCCGCAGTTTAAATTTAAACATATGAAGTCTATAGGTGAAATCTAATTGGTTGTTGTTGGCCCCACCCACTTTTCTAAACTTGGAACATAGTCACCTAGTGACAAACAGTGCAAAGTTTGGGGACCCTGACATTAAACATGTGAGAATGGCAGCAGTTAAAATTTTCCCACTGAAAACAATGAAAGAAATGTGATTGGCTTTTGGCGGCCCCGCCCACTTTTTCTAACCTTGAGTACAAAGTCACGCAGTGACTGACTGTGTAAAGTTTGCGAACTCTGGCATCAAACCAATAAAATTCAATAGGTGACATCTGATTGGCTGTTGGTGGCCCCGCCCACTCTTTCAAAACTAAAACTGTAGTCCTCTAGTTACCAACTGTGAATAGTTTGGGGACCCTGGTGTTAATACTGTCAGAATGGCAGCAGGTTGGATTTCCCCATTTAGAGTCAATAGGTAAAATCTGATTGGCTGTTGGTGGCTCCACCCACTTACAAAAAAAAATTAAAATCTTAAATGTGTAGTCACCCAGTGACTGACTATGCAAAGTTTGGGAAGCCTGGCAACAAACCAATAAAAATCAATAGGTGAAATCTGATTGGTTGTTGGTGGCTCCGCCCACTTTTCAAAACTAAAATTGCAGTCCCCTAATGACCAACTGTGAAAAGTTTGGGGACCCTGGTGTTAATTCTGTGAGAATGGCAGCAGATTGAATTTCCCCATTGAAAGTCAATAGGTAAACTCTGATTGGCTGTTGGTGGCTCCGCCCACTTTTTCTTACCTTGAACCACAGTTACCTGGTACCTCTGCAAAGTTTGGGGACCCCGGCGTTATTACTGTGAGAATGGCAGCAGGTTGGATTTCTGCCAAGTCAATAGGTAAAATCTGATTGGCTGTTCACATCTCCGCCCACTTTTGGTCATCCAACAATCATCATATTTTCATTCAGGCTGAGCCCATGACTGTGTGATTCAAGTTTGGGGAGTGTCGCCTCAAAGCTGTAAGTTTGGCAGCAGTTTCAATTTCCCCATAAAAGTCAATGGGTACAATATGATTGGCTGCTGTTGGCCCCTCCCACTTTGTGGGTTTTTAAAAAAAAAAAAAAAAACCTGAATGCGTGGTCACCCATTGACTGACTGTGCAAAGTTTGGAAAATCTGGCATCAAACCAATAAAAATCAATAGGTGAAATTTGATTGGCTGTTGGTGGCTCCGCCCACTTTTCAAAACTTAAACTGCAGTCCCCTAGTGACCAAGTGTAAAAAGTTTGGGGACCCCGACGTTATTACTGTGAGACTGGCAGCAGGTTGAATTTCCGCCAAATCAATAGGTAAAATCTGATTGGCGGTTCACAGCTCCGCCCACTTTTGGGCATCCAATAATCATCCTATTTTCATTCAGGCTGAGCCCATGACTATGTGATTTAAGTTTGGGGAGTGAAGCCTCAAAGCTGTAAGAGTGGCAGCAGTTTGAAAATCTTCCCTGTCAAAGTCAATGGGAAAATTGGGGGGTTCGGAGCGGAGCCACAAAAAGACGGGGGGTGGGATCGCTTAGAAAAGCACAAGCAACCTGCTCCGCTATAGGGCGAAGAAGTGTGGGGAGTTTGGGTATTGTACCCCTAAAACTGTAGGAGGAGTAGCGTTTAGAAAATGGGGGGCGCTAAGAAGAAGAAGAAGCAGAAGAATAAGCTAAAGTTGAAGAACAGAATGTTGGGGTTTTCAACCCAACATAATTCTTTTAAAAATTGACCTTCAGGTTTCAGAATACATTTAAAATCATTGCATATTGAGTAAAAAATCTTTGAAATCCCTAGGATTTGGTTACACCCTTTTTCATGAGATACAAATGTGTTCCAGGCAACAAATATATGCTTACCTAAACTGGGGACATTTTTGAGGAGTTTGTATGTGAATACAAGTATTATTGATTCAGTGCATGTCTACTTTTAAAGGCGGGGTGCTCTGTGTACTTATGTATGCATGAGGGGAGCACAGGGGGTAAGGCAAGAGCATTGGAGAGTCAATATGCAGTAGGAAGCAGTAGGCATATATAATATATACACTGCAAAGTGAGTATTTAGTGATCAGTTCTTTCAAGGAACAAAATAAGTAGCAGCTACAGATCAAGAACATTTTTGAGCTTCTGTTCCACAAAAGAAGGTATGAAGAAATATGTTTTATATTTAGAACAATACCAGTTCGAGCTCATCACCTGATACAATTAAATATATTCCATCCACGCTTGCTTGATGTTAAACTTTATGTGCCACAATTACCAGTACATGGGCCAACGCCTACACCTGAGCAACCAAGCTATGAGGAGGTCAAATAAGAGATAGTATACAAAAATATGATGGCTATATATGATGAAATAAAGGACACTAACCCTTACGCTTGTACAGGAATAAGACCTGTTATAAGGAATCTTTTTGGATATCCAAAGTCTACTAAAAAATTTATATAAACATTAAATAAACCCAATAGGGTTGTTTTGCCTCCAGTAAGTATTTATTATATCTTAGTTGGGATCAAGTACAAGATAATGTTTTATAATTATGGAGAAAAAATAAATCATTTTTTAAAATTAGAATTATTGTCGTATAATGTATTCTATGGGAGATGGCCTTCCAACAATTCAGAGCTTTGTATGTATGTATATCTTTATTTATAAAGCGCTACTTATGTACGCAGCGCTGTACAGTAGAATACATTAATACCAACAGGGGGTTAATAAGATAATAGATAAATACAAAGTATAACAATAAATACAGATAACTACAGCAGCAATAAGTTAAGAGTTGAGGACACAAGAGGAAGGAGGTCCCTGCCCCGTAGAGCTTACAATCTACGGAGCTTTCTGTATAACGGGTTTCCGGATATTGGATTCCATACCTATGTCTGTTTAATTTTCCCAATAATATTAATAAATGGAACAAACTGATGTATACCGTACAAGGGATATCACATGGTATGGCCATTCTTCTTTATTTACAAATCCACAGATGCACCATGCCCTGGCCAACATTGTGCCCACAGTACAGAGATATACTGTAGGTCTGGTCACTATACATGTACAGGTATGGGACCTGTTATCCAGAATGCTGGGGACCTGGGGTTTTCCGGATAAGGGCTCTTTCCATAATTTGTATCTCCATAGCTTAAGTCTGCTAAAAATCATTTAAACATTGAATAAACAAAATAGGATTGTTTTGCATCCAATAAGGATTAATTATATCTTAGTTGGGATCAAGTACAAGGTTTTTTTTATTATTACATATAGACTGTAAGCTCTACGGGGCAGGGACCTCCATCCTCTTGTGTGTTTGACTCTTAACTTGTTGCAACTGTATTTATCTTGTATTTATTGTTATACTTTGTATTTATCTATTATTATCTTAGTAATCCCCTGTTTGTATTAATGTATTCTACTGTACAGTGCTGCGTACATAAGTAGCGCTTTATAAATAAAGATACACTCACAAATACATACATACATATTACAGAAAAAAAGAAAATAATTTTTAAAAATTAGAATTATTTGCTTAAAATGGAATCTATGGGAGATGGGCTTTTCTGTAATTTGGTACTTTTTGGATAATGGGTTTCGGATAAGGGATCCCATACCTGTACTTCTTTTCAGACAATTGTATAAGTACGTATATGGGCAGCTTGACTAAGTTTTCTTGTTTCTGTTAATTAATCTTTTTTAGAGCTCAGATGTAAAAATTGATTTTGGATTGGATCCATTAAACCTAGATAAGTTAAGATATGTAAGTTGGGCAGCTGAGTCTACCCCGGCCACCATTTACAAGGAGGTTGGATGTTGAATGCATAGCAGTTCCAGGTGGGGGTACTCTGGTTTCCTTCCTCCCTCCAAAAACATACAGGTGGGTTAATGGCTCCTTGTAATACTGACCTTAGATTGTAAACTGGGGCATGATATATCATTTCCATACAGCACTGTGGCATATGTTAGTGTTATATAAATAAAATATACATGAGAAACTCTATTAAGACACAAATGCAAGCATTATTTTTCAATTATAGTTCCCCTTTAAAGGTGCATGAGTTGGACTTATCTTTTAACAATGCAATCATTTTATGGGGCACATTTACTAATCCACGAATCCGAATCACGAATGGGAAAAAATCGTATTGGAAACGAAAATTTCGGAAGATCGCAAATATCACGAAAATGCTTACGAAAAAATCGTATTAATCACGATAATATCGTATTGGCGATCCGAAAGTCACTAAATTTTCGCACCGAATAATTGTAAACAGCAGTAAAACCTTTCCAGTTTTTTCGTGCAAACGTCTGAAAAAGTCATGCGGCGTACGAAAAAGTCGTGCGGATGCCCGAAAAAATTGGCGAAAATACGCTCGAGCGTTCGTGCTTTTGTAAATGTGCCCCTAAGTGTGGCTTCCTTTGCCTTTAAAAAATGATGTTACCCAGTAATGTCTAATGTTAGAAAAAATATAACTGCAAATTACATATAGACCCTAAGCTGCTGTATGTAGTGTGCTGGCATAGAAAGTATATAAAAATAAAATTCCAAGCCAAGAACTTCTACTATGTTCATTAACATTTATCGATCTAACATATCTGCGGATAAATCTCACAGAAAAATGACCTGCTAAAAAATGGTATAAACACTGAGGACTCTGAGGAGCCAAATAACGATGTTCTCTTGCAGAAACGCATTTTTGTGAGGGATGATTTGTATATGCATCTATTAAATTGTAATGACCTATGAATGCGGGTGACTATAACAAGGTAGTACTTTATATCTGCGCATATTATTTTTTTATCACTACAGCTGATTACAGCTTGATACATCTGCACTGACTGGAACTGTTTGTTAAAAATAAAGATGAAATCCACAGAGAGTATCTTTTTTTTCCATAAAAATGTAGGAATTGCTTTTCTATGCCAACGTGAGCTCATTGTCAATATTTATTTTTATTGTACTTTTCCCCTGGCTCCATTGGTTTGGGCACAGGTGTTTATGATCTAAAATTAACAACAAAGTCCGGGGCCTTTTTTATGAAGGGTGGACTGGGGCCTTACATACCCTTGGACTTGTGGTGAACCTCTTTAAAAGGAGTTCAGTGTAAAAATAAAAGGCTGTGCAATATGAAAAATGTTTCTAATATAGTTTGTTAGAGAAAAATGTCATCAATAAAGGCTGGAGTGAGTGGATATTGTCACGATCGGTACCCCAAAACTCAGAACAGGCTCCAAGGGTCCGGTCTCAGCTCACTCTTCTGCCTATAACCGCCGCCTTTCACGTCGGGAGGAGCCCTTCGCTACTCGGATGCCGCCAGGTCTTATTGTGAGAAACCCAAGGAGAGAGTTCTGAGCAAGCACGGGAACCAATCGTAAAACAGGCAGATGGGGAACACTTCAGAGTGGTCAGGACAGGCCGAAGTCAGCAATGGTCAAGCGCAGCACAGAATCAGTATCCAGGAGAATAGTCAGACAGGCAGAGATCGGTTCAGGCAGCAGACAAGAAAGGTCAAAAACGGGCAAAGGTCAATACAGGCAACAGGCGAGAGAGGTCAGGTACAGGCAAGGTCAGGAACACGGCAAAACAACAGAATAATCGCACCCAGGAAATAACCAAAGGAAAACCTACGTTGGGCAACGAATACCATTCAGTGAGCCCTTTAAATGTCTGAATTTGGCGCCGAAAATGACGTCACGCGCACGCCAGCTACGAAACGCTAGTGCGCATGCGCGCGCATCAGGAGTGCGCATGCGCATAAACAGCGGAACGAGGCGCGCGCGCGCCTAGATGACATCGGCGGGCGTCCCCGCACCGGAGGAGGCGGCGGGCGTCCCCGTCGCCCCACTAGACCACCAGGTACTGTTACAGATATTTAACATAATAGCCAAAGCACTACTTCCTCCTTTGCAACTCTAATCTCTTCATTAGTCAGCTACTCGAGGGGGGATCCCATGTGGCATAACTGTTCAATTAGTTTGCTTTTGATCCAGAGCACACAGGTCTGTGCACCCCCCTCACGCCACTGATTGGTTACTGACCGGTAACAGGTTAGAGAAGTTGAGTTCCGGGCATTATTTTAGACATCTATTAACTCCAGCCTTTATGACATTTTTGGATAACTAACCAGAGTGAAAAACATTTTTTATTTTGCACAGCCTATATATTTACCCAGTTTTGTTCTTATACTGAACAGTTCCTTTAAGACATCTCTGGGGTGGTCGTCCGGGGACCATAATTCCCAGTGTCATTGCAAGGTGGAGGGAAGTGGGCAAAGAATGAGAAAAGCATGGGTAGAGTGGAATCAGGGTTAGGGTTGGAGGGAGTGGGGCACTGGGAATTAATCTGCCCCTGCCTTGGACATGCCCTAGACTGCATGTCATTAACACTACCAACAGGTGCTAGAAAGCCTTGTACATACCACCCAGCTCCAGGGCTTTCTTTACAAAAAAGAAGGTGCCGATCAAGGTGCACTGAACTCTGCACCTTGATCTGGATTTTTAATCTGGTGCAAGGGTCATAGCACAGAAAATGCTCAGGTTGCATGGGTCCTAAGGCATACTATTGCTTCCCTTAGGGCTCTTACACTTATGTCCATGGGATTCCATGGACGTATTCCATATGTGAAAGAGGGCAAACACAATTAGGAATGCAACCATGCCTGGAACAAAAGGCAATACTAACAAAAAAAAAGGATTTTGTAAATTCACTTCACTCCAACTCCAAACCTCCACTTTACAACCTTTGAAGTATGTGTGTGATTCGAGTCTGTTAGCTATTCACAATGTACAGGTCAGTTGAAGAATAAATGTCTCCAACTTTAGTCAGCTGTTCAGCCAAGTTAGGTTGTAGCTGGCCTGTGTCCGTTTGCTATAGTAATGGGGCTCTGACTAGAAACAGTGTTATTACGAAGGAATAGGCCAAAAGGGTAGGGAGAGAATGCTGGGGCAGGAGGAGGAGACCTCTGGGTATTTAGAAAAAGAGGCAGAAAGTGAAACCCTTTTCCTTGTTGAGCCAGGTCAGCATTTTACCCTCCTATCCAAAAGGGTATAGGGATCTATGGTTAAGATGTATGGTTGGGTATGGTGCTATTGTTCATCACAGGAATGTTTGCCAAGGGTGCAGGGGATTATGTCCAAATTTTGAAGCACATCCCAGGATGGAGGTAATTTGGTTGCCTGCTCTCACCCATTGCTCTGTGGGAGGTGGCATAACATGTGGTGGTTTCTCTTTAGGTCAAGCAGTTCATGTGGAGATATATGATTTAATGTGTTGTAGCTGTAATAAAGGCAGTGCTGGGCCAGTCACCTTGCTCCAACACTGCCCCCCCCCCAAGTACAAACACACATGGTGATGTCAACAGTAGGGGGGTGGAGAGATGAGCATGCATTTGGTGTGGTGGGGAAATAGTGGGAGAGGGATCATGAGTGGGACTGGAGGTACTTGAGGGTCTGGAGTAGGGGTTGGCAGACAAGAGGTACACCCCCCCCCCAACATTGCACCTGAGGCACATGCCTCTTCTGCCTAACCCTAGTTTTGGCCCTGGATAAAGGATTACGTGCAACTGCAAAAATATGACCGCAGCCCCCATTGCCATAGACAAAAATAGATCCATGAGCCAGAAAATTTCAGTGTTCCAGTGCTATTGTGCCTGAAAATGTGCGCAATGCTTTAAAGATTGCAGGCAGAAATTTGGGAATTATAAGTTGACAATTAATGGAGATCAACTTTCTGTTTGGGTTAAGGTTCCCTTTAAGACAAATTCCAAATAATAATTCCCATTTGATTTAGAAAAATGCAAAACATGATAAGAGTGGGCATTTTTTTCCTGCATATAATTCTAATTATTGTGCCCAAGTATTTGAACCGGACATTGCAGCCAGATAATATACAAATGCGTGGTTTGCTAACTTTCAGGTTATAAATCAATCATCTGTTAAAACACAATTTCCTTCTCTAGCCAGATTCATTTACATAAGGAAAAACCTTGGCATGAACAGAATTATGCAATGTCATGAACACATTAACATTTGGATCAAAATTTTACATCTTGTCAGACAGTAAACATTATAAATGGTTCAGATTTGCAATAAATAATTGTCTATTAATACCCTGGCATGGTGCTGCAAATTAAAGTCTCACTTCAGTAAGCACAGCTGTATGCAGAGGAAAGTCTCCATAAAGCAGCTCCTACTGAAATATCACATTACGTATCTGGGCGCTGCGGCTTGGATATTTGAATTACTGTCAAGTTCTATACGTACTAAGCAATGAAAGTTATAATAGGCTTCCTCTGCCCTAAGATGAAAACAAAATGAGCGGTTCACGTGATTACTACGCTAGCTGCAGCCCGTGATGTCCAAGAGAGACTAAAAGCTTCTAAGCAAAAACATTACGTACAGTGGAAAGTAGTATATAAACCATCAGTTTGATCGTTTTTCCAAATTTGCCTATTTTTTTTTTAAATCTAACTTTCATAAAATTCTTATTTAAAAACAAGGTTCAAAAAACAGTTTGGCATAAGCTAATGTAGACACACACAAGCCTTGTAGAGATATCAGAATCTTCTTTGTTGACCTTATCTACTGAGGAATGAATCAACATTGCCGGCAACTGATTCATTTGACAAAAAAAGAAGTTGTCAAAATCTTTGCAGAATTTTTCCAAAATAGATGCTTTCTTCTTTCTAGATGCAACAGAATATATCAGTGGAAGTGTAGGCATATGGAAAGGGGGGGCATTGAAATGTTTTGGCTATTGGTAGAGTGTTGAGGGTCCAAAGGCAAAGTAGACTTCTTAAGCAGTGTTACCAAGACCCTATGAATTAGTGATTAATAGTTATACCCTGTTATAAAAGGCATATCAGTGTTAGGGAATAATGCCATTTTACTTCCAAGGTAATGCTTATTGTAGAGGCCCCCAGTGGAAAGGGTCTAGAATTCACTGTGGGCACCCCAGCACTAGGGAGGGTTCAAGCTCCAGATGAGAGTGCAAAGGCAGTGTGCCAAGTCAGAGTACAGCACATCAGCCATAATGTTTCCTTAGGCCTATTCCGGTATGGAGCTTATGTTGTAGCACAAAGTTTGTGTGGGCCAATTGCTACTTGATCTACTATTTTCACTTTTGACAAAGAAACTTTGTACCTGCTGGTTCCTAAATGATCCCAAGCTCTATGCAAGGGAAATAATGATGTTTTTAATATTGGTGGTTGTTATTACAGACTAACAAAGCAATGTGTTTTTTGTTTCATCACACTGAAAACACTGAAAACCCAAAGTAGATTGATAAAATCACTAGATCATTAGTTAGTTTTGGGTTCTTTCCACTGTTTTGAGTGTTTTACAGAAATAATATACAGCCCTGCATTCCCAAAAACAATTTCACTATTTTCAATTTGTAAAACTTCAAAAATGATTTTGCTCATTACCTACAGGAAGAGGGCAGGGACATTTCTTCAAAGAGGTAATTATAATCCCTGGGAGGCCTGAGAGATGGGCAGAAATCTGGAAACGTATGTGCAGAATATTCAGTATCACTGTCTAACAATTTTCCCTTCTAGGACAAAGCAGGCAAGAAAACAAAATCGAACGAAACAGAAGGAAAAGAGCTTTCCCTAATGGTAAAATGTGGGCAGCTAAGCTCGGCTGTTCCCTGGAGGTGAGGAGTTATTCAGTAGCTGGATAGCTTGCTACAATGAGCAAACATATTTGGTTATGAATAATGACTCAAATAACCCTTGATGATTGGTCCAAGAGGTAATCTGCTTCAGGTGTTGGATAATAGGTTCAGTTTATATTGCCAGCAAAAGCAAAGAATATAAGAATACCTTGTGTAAAGCTTGTTTACATATTCCTTTTTGCTTGTTCACTAAAGCCATATTTTTCCTGACCAAGAACCATTTTCTTAAGGAAAGCCAAATAAACATGCTGTCTCGAATGAAAAGCCTAACTACAATACATTTTTAAGCTCCCTTGAATTGATTTCCTGAAATCGCATTCATTTTTGAGAAATAACGCAGACTAGTTCAGCCGCAATTACCCATAAAGCTGTGTTTTGTACCAAGACCACAATTCTGTGCAGTTAAATCTAGAAGGGATTCGGAGCATGTGCAAAACATAGAGGTTAGAGGAAGCTTTAAAAAATATACATCACCAGTTACTGTCAGGCAAGGAGGATGTGATCGAGAGTGCACCAGAGAGAGTGTGACATTTCAGGGTCAGAGGGCAGAGTTATAGGGGCATATGCCCGCAAACAGCGCATCCTTCATATTGGCAAAGGCTTAAAAAAAAATGGCGTTGGCTAGTACAGTTACATGAACAACCAGCCAGTAAGTGAACAAGGCTCTATTGAGTGAAATTCATTTATCAACTGAATACACCAAAGGGGTGTTTATCATATATGAAACAATGAAATAAATGGTTGCCTTGTCCTTTAAAACAGCACTTATACCAAGCAAGCCTCTGCCATACAGAGACCCCCAACCTATTTTACTTGTGAGTCACATTTAAATATAAAAAAGTTGGGTAGTAACAAATAGTGATCGGCGAAAAAATTTGGTAGGCATGGATTCGTAGTGAATTTCCGTGTTTCGCCACTGACAGATTTTGTTCATGAAATGGGCGTCAAAATTTGCAGCGGAAAAATTTGCCACGCGTCAAAAAAAATGTTGACGCGCAACATTTTTGCTGTTTCACAAATTTTTCGCCGTTTTG
Organism: Xenopus tropicalis; assembly: GCF_000004195.4. Lineage (NCBI taxonomy): Eukaryota > Metazoa > Chordata > Amphibia > Anura > Pipidae > Xenopus > Xenopus tropicalis. The sequence continues at coordinate 65,391,762 of NC_030685.2, read as the reverse complement.
CGAATCTTTTGAAAGATTTGCAAGTTTTTCAGCAAAGAAATGGAACAGATTCGCTCATGACTAGTAACAAAAGCATGAAAAAGTTTCCTAGGGAGTGCCTAATAAGGGCATCTGGTCTTTATGCCTCCAAAACCTGCCTCCAAGTCAGAAACCCAAAAATGGGTCCCTGGGAGGCCACTGGGAGCAACATCCAAGGGGTTGGTGAGAAACATGTTGCTCCAGGGCCACTGGTTGGGGATCACTGCTCTAACATATCAGAAGATTTAAGTGAAACAAAATTATGCAGCTCTACCTTGCAGGTGATTAACAACTCAATAAATGTAATGTTCTTTTACTGATCATACGCATAATAGAAGGTACCACAATCAAAGGTTAAGTAATTATAAGGTTTGAAGCAAGCAGGCTCTCCTCTAGCAATATGGATTCCTGCCTGAACGGAAACTTGAAAGGGTGCTGCCTCCTGCTGTTACTTTGCCCACCCCTCTACTTTAGCGTAAGAGTTACCCTGCTCATAAAAGCTTACAATCTAAAAATGTTGAAGTGTATTCTAGATCTTGAGCAGACTTTGCACTTTTAATTACCCCCCTTCAGTTTGTTATGTTTTAACCCATTCAAAAACATAATTGAACCCGCTGTAGTGCATATATCAGTGCTTCCTGTAAAGAGTTCAAGAATCTTAAGATGTCCCATAGACTCCATTAATCAAATAATTCAGAATTTGAAAACTGATTAGCTTTTTCTCTGTAGTAATAAAACAGTACCTTGTACTTGATCCCAACTAAGATATAAATAATCCTTATTGGAGGCAAAACAATCCTATTGGATTTAATTAATGTTTTTTGATTTTTTAGTAGACTTAAGGTATGAAGAGCCAAATTCCGGAAAGACCCATTATCCGCAATACCCTTGGTCCCGAGCATTCTGGATAACAGGTCCTATACTTGTACTATGCTTAATAAAATAGGTTATGTGCTTAATTTTAGAGATGTTTTTCATGATTTATGTTAATTATAACTACACCTTGATATTTATTCTGATTTATACTGCATCCATTGCATATTTAACAATGTTTCCCACAGACAGTTAAGTTCTTTTTTGAATGTTTGCTTGGCAGAACATCATGGGAGGTAAAGACTTTGCATCTATATGGGGTGCTAAACCAGTTAGCATTAAATTCAGCAGTAGCATTACATGGCGGAATTGAAAGTTGGCTCCATTACCTACTAAATTACCTCTGTATGTGATATTGAAACCTGCGTTTTCTGTTACTGGTTATACATTGTAACTTCCCAGATATTTGTTTTAAAATGTTTTTTTATGATGTCCCTTGCTAGGAACCCAGAGAGATCTCCACAGGCAATGATTTGCAATGTGTTAGCCATCTGTCTGGAATTCGAAGGGGAACGTGATACCAAATGTATTACTGTTTCTGCAGCAGGGCTTCCCGATTTAGAGACGTAAAATTACCCTTAAGAAAAAATGAGAGGGTATTCTTTACACAACATTCATTTATAAACTAAAATATAGATATCTCACTTGTAAATTGAAATGTTAATTGAAAGAGCTGAGCTATAATGTTAATTTTAAACTGGTTTGCTTAAATTGACATTTAGAGAGAAATGATCGTGTTTTTACTTTTCAGTTCCAAAATGATGATCATTTGAATTGTATTATTGTGCATTCTATGTTTCACTCCTGAACGTGCTTTTGTCATTGGAGCACGGACCACCTTGTTAGTAAAAATGGGGATTTTGTTCAGCCATTCTTCCCCCAACCCCAACTATAGGGCTGTGGGGGGGGGGGGGGGTAATATATTGTAATGGGACCTAAGAGTGTTTCTAACCCTATTTTGTGCAGGAAGGGGAAGTGCAAGGACACATATAGCCTGAGTGGGTGTGAATACAGGGAAAGGTCGGAGAGCACTACACATAGTCAAATGCGTGCCCCAAAAATGTACAGGTATGGGACCTGTTATCCAGAATGCTTGGTACCTAGGGATAAGGGATCTTTCCATAATTTGGATCTCCATACCTTAAGTCTGCTGAAAATCATTTAAATATTGAATAAACCCAATAGGATTGTTTTGCATCCAATAAGGATTAATTATACCTTAGTTGGGATCAAGTACAAGGTAGTGTTTTATTATTACAGAGAAAAAGGAAATCATTTTCAAAAATTAGAATTATTTGCTTATAATGGAGTCTATGGGAGACAGGCTTTCTGTAATGCAGAATTTTCTGGATAACGGGTTTCCGGATAACGGATCCCATACCTGTACCACTACAAAGATGATGGATTGCCAAAAAATATCTATTGTGAATTAAACAGGTTGTATTAAAACTCCACAAGTTCTGAGATTTTATCTTTCTTTAAATTACATGGCTATTTAATTATAAGGGGAATTTAATTTTCCCCACTAGATGAATGACTTTGTGAGTGATACAGTATGCTTAAACAAACTATGGGCCAGATTTAATTTAGTGAAAAAAAGGTTTATCACTTAAAACCCATAGACGAGGTTTAATTTGAGATGCTATTCAATACAGAAAAACGTATCTCACTGTTTACCACGTGAAAATTCTATTAATCTATAGGAAAAAACTGGAATTGGATTAGGAGAAAGGTTATTTCTCCTTGAATTAAAACTTGTCCATAAGTTTCATGTGATAAACCGTGAAACTAACTAACTGAATTGTCTAAGGGCCAAATTAAATTCCATGAGAAAACTGTATGGAACTACCTGGAAATGAATTGTTATATAAGCTTTTCTCATCAAATTAAATCTGGCCCATTGGGTAAAAGTTGGAAAAAAATTTGGACCAGAATTAGAAGGATATTTTTTCTCTTCAAATTGAATCTCACCAATAAGTTTTCATGTGATAAACCATAAAAATACATTTTCTCCTAGACTTGAGTCTGGCCCTACATCTCTACCTAAACCTCATAGAATTACCCACGCACTTGACTTAAAGATCTTAATATTTTAATGTTGTTTTCAGATATATCCATTGAAGCCAGATGTTCATTATAGCACAGTTGTTTTCTACTTTGATTTTATTGTATTTATTGTAACTACCTTTGCTACTAATAATGTTCAGAAGACTTGTGCTGTTATTATGGCATTCAGTTTTAGAAAGATAGACTGGGCCTGGCAAGGCATAACAGCCCTTACCTTTATGGCCAAGGGAATAAGCTAGTCTATATCGTACCAACTCATTGAACTCCAACACTATAATAAAATTATAAGAGCCAAGTACTGTGTCACAAGCAATAGAACCTGTAAACATTTTGAATGTCACGCATGGACTGGACTAGTAGTGAAAACACAGTTGAGTGAGACATATTTGGCAATACCAATGGTTTCCACTGTTCAGCATAACGCAGTGTGTCGCTCGTACTTTTTAATTTGCATATGTGTGCTTCTGGCTATAATAAAGACTTGACTGACAAAAGACTAATTGCAGATACCCCCAGAAGTATCCTTCATCATGGACTGTACTTGATGACACTGTGTTCTCTCTCTCTCTAACATTTGCTTTAGAGCAGGGGTCTCCAACCTCTTGTTCCTAAGGGGTGACCAGTAAGGATTGTGATTGGTTATATGGTAGCCCAGCGTGGGCTGGCATTCTACAGGAGGCTCTGTTTGGCCTTCAAAACTTGCCTCCAAGTCAGAAATTCAAAAATGAGCACCTGCCTTAGGCCACTGGGAGTGACATCAAAGGGGTTGGGGAGCAACATGTTACTCAGCAGCCAATGGTTGGGGATCACTGCTTTAGAGTTCTAAGGGTTTTTTTTACTTACTGCAGGCACTGTGTGCAAAGTGTACTTCATAAAACGATCCCCATGTTCTTTTATCCACAGTGCAGCATTTTATCCCAGAATTTCAGCATTGTTGTGGTTACAAGTAGGAGTTGCACCTAACAGAGATCCAGCTGATGCATCATTTAGCTACAATATTTCTGCATCTGGTAGATATTATTTCTGGCATTCAGTAGTAAAAGTGACGCGTGCACTTGATTCTTTTGGTGTATCTGTGCCGCGCCTCTGTGGGAACCCCAGAGCTACCACCTGATTTTGACAGTGGTGGTACCTCCAAGTCCCCTGTGCCAATAAGTGCAAAACAAGAGGCAGAAGAAAGTCAATGGTGCTGTGTGCAACTACACAGAAGTGCAATGAGCACATGTTGATGAAATACTAAATTTCTCCTGCAACTGTGGAGCCCTCAGCTGTGGTGCTGTAGGTAAATGGCCACTTTAGACAGCTTGCCAAATATATTTTGTTGAAACAAGGATGCTCCAAATCACCAATATCTGACCTCTGCAGAAACTCAGTCCAAAAGTACTTTTATGATGGTGCATATACTACATACAATACACATTTCTTGGGACCACCACATCCCTTCCTCAGGTGAAGGTGAAGGAAGGAAGCAGTGGCCTCATGCTTGCCTCATATCTTGGAGGGAGATTGCGTAGCGACACAATTTGATTTGGTGGCTGCTTCTCTCATATCCTGGACAGTTATTAATTACTTATTTAACCCAGGAACTACACTTGTGCTGAAGCACTTGCTTTCAATATACTCTGTCTGAAAATCTGTCTTATACCTACTGAGTATAATACCTATTTTTAACATCCCTTACATTACTTGGGATTAGTAATCGGCGAAATAATTCGGCAGGCATGGATTTGCGGCAAATGTTCATGTTTTTGGCTGATTTTTTCCTAAAATGGGCAACAAAATTGGCTGTGGAAAATTTGCAGCGCGACAAATAATTGTTATCTGCATTAAAAAAAATGTTGCCCGTGTTAAAAAATTGTCACCTGCGTAAAAAAATGTATTATTATTCATTTTTGATGCGCAACATTTTTGCCATTTCGCAAATCTTACACCACTTCTCTTAAAAGATTCGCTAATTTTTCGCCAAAGCGAACTTGGGATGAAATGTGTTTATTGATTTAAAGGCTGTTGGCAAATGACTTGGTTTCAGGAAATGTTGGGTACTGGGACTAGGGGGCTAATTTACTAATCCACGAACGTCCGAAAGCATCCGAATGCGTTTTTTTCGTAATGATCTGTATTTTTGCGATTTTTTTCATCGCCGTCGCGATTGTTTCATATTTTGCACGACTTTTTCGTCGTCGTTACGGCTTTATCGTATATTTTTCGCGACTTTTCCGTCGCCGTAGCAAAACATTCGGATTGGCTTTTCCACCGTTTACTATAGCGCAATACGAAAAAATTGCGACGGCGACGAAATAACCACAAAATTTTCGTTTCCAATCCGTTTTTTTGCCATTTGGGATTCGAATTCGGGGATTAGTAAATGTGTCCCTAGGGGTTAGTATAGATGGCCATTGAAGTATTAAAAAAAATATAACAATATATAGCTCTTAACTTTTTTGCAGAGGCCGTAGAGCCCAGTGATGTTACAATGGGTACAATATACCTACACAAAACTAGTAGTAAACAAGTCATTTCTCCCTAAACTCCTCAGTTTCATTATATTCTAAATTAAATACTCACTTTAATGTCGGACCCATCCATCTGTTATATTAAGTGAAGCTGTGCCTTGCAGTGCTCTCAATCCATCTTAGGTGCCCAAGGCACCATATACAACTTGACATCTCTGCAAAAAGAAAGAATTTCTGAAATTAATTTTCGTAATTTCACTTTCTAAAAACTGTTTTTAAAATGTGTCCAGCTTTCCCTGTTTTACTCTAATTGCTTCAGTCAGGCATGACTTGCAGGCTCTTGCCAAGCTAAAGAGAGACCTCCTGAAATGCACCGAGCAGAATATAAATGTACTCACATGGGGAAGGCTAATAAAATTCAATTCCAAGCACAATTTGGGATCCTTTCTATTCTGCCAAAATCTATATACATAAATCACTGAGTAATTCTGGCACTAAGTAGGCTTAGAGGTATATTTTCCAGGGTTAATTTAAAGCCAGATTATTTTGTCATCATGTATGGTGCAAGCTCAACAGATGGCTAGGTAAGCTTCCAAGGCAATTAAAAACTTTTGTTTTTTCTTAACTAACTCTAACTAACTAACAGAAATGGCTGTTTGCAGATTTTGTATCAGTAAGCTACTTTTAATGGACAGGTAGGGGACCTGTTATCTGGAATGCTCAGGACCTGGGGTACTGTTTTCTATTACAGAGAAAAAGATAATCATTTTTGAAAATTTTAATTATTTGATTAAAATGCACTATATGGTAGATGGCCTTCCCATAATTTGGAGCTTTCTGAAAAATGGGTTTCTGGATGATGGTATAATCCTATATATAAGATCAGGCATAATGTCATAAGCAATACTGTAGGTGGGGAAAACAGGGCCATGTCACCTACCTGTACATGGCACATAACAAATATTGTGCAGTGTTTACCTTACAGGAATACTGTCATGGGAAAACATGTTTTTTTCAAAACAAATCAGTTAATAGCAGAATCCTTCACCTTCAGTTTTTCAAAAAACAGAAACAGATTTTTTTTATATTTAATTTTGAAATTTTACATGGGGCTAGCCATATTCTTCATTTCCCAGGGTGCCACAGTCATGTGACCTGTGCTCTGATGAACTTCAGTCACACTTTACTGCTGCGCTGCAATTTAGAGTGATATCCCCCCCTCCCAGCAGCTGATCAGCAGAATAATGGGAAAGGTAATGCAAGATGCCAGAGTGCACACCTCATCAAAGCAACAATAATAATAGAGGTGCAGAACACTGGAGAAAACCCATTCAGCAACTCCAAAAATAATCACATCTGCACACTCAAAAAAATACAAAAGAAAAATCTTTTAATAGTTACAAAAGCATAGAAAATATATCCCAACGCGTTTCAACCCAATAAAGGGTCTTCATCAGGGGAAAAACTTTTTTTCTGATAAAGACCCTTTATTGGGTTGAAACGCGTTGGGCTATATTTTCTATGCTTTTGTAACTAATAAAAGATTTTTCTTTTGTATTTTTTGGAGTGTGCAGATACTTTTTTGCTTTTGTGGAACAATGGGAAGGGAGTAAGATAGCAGCTCCCAGTAGGTATCAGAATAGCCCTCAATAGTAAGAAATCCAAGTCCAGCTTGGGACTCCTCCAGTTACATGCATCATCTAAAACACATTTCTTGGGGGCTCATGAATTAAGAGGATAGTTAAGAGGATAATTAATTAATTAAGAGGATAGTGCAAAGTGCAAAACACTGGCAAAAGCTTCCATGATTTCTGCACTTTATTTTCTGCCCTGCACATTGCAAAATAGTTACAGAATGGAGTGCAAAGACACGTGTTTCCCCCCAAAATAGAGGGATGCCTGTATTCAGCAGAGCTGTATTCATCTAGGCATCCCCCATCCGGTCCTTAACTTCCCCCTAAATTGCTCAACCTTCAAAGGCACAAATTAAGGAGCACTGTCAGGCACAGGCTGCAATGGAGCTCTGCACTTAAGGCATGCCCTACAGCAGTTGATAAGAACAGGACTGCTTTACTTGTGCCGTCCATGCGTTTTGCACCTAGCACAGGCTTCTCAATCTGACACTAGTGCAAAGGTCAACCTGGCTCTGGACACAAAAAAGGGCCCCTTATTGCTCCCAGTATACCGACTAGGCTAGTACCGGCTAGTAATCTTCCATACTGGCTAGTTATTTTTCATACTTGAAGAAAAATGCATAGAATTCCTGCATTATACGGATGAAGCAAAGTTTATTGGAGATTTATATTAGGTATGCCTTGATACACACAGTGCCCACTAGCAAATAGTACATTTTTAATTCACAAAAATCCTGCTTTTGTACTTGGCCATTTATGCATTGTAGCAATGTTTTTTTCCCACATTATAAGCCTTTTGGGTGCCAGATTTCAGTTTTGGTGCACAGAGAGTTAAGGGAGGCACAGCATCATGTATATTTGTTTGATATGCACAGAAAGTCACAGATTAGTTGCCTAAATTAACAAATTTAGCAAATTAATTCATCTGGTGAAAAGTAAGACACGGGACACTGCCTTTTAATAATTGGCATTCGCATGAAATGCAATGTTCTCAGGAAGGAAATTGAGCTCTGGGTTGCTATTAGAAGCAGCAGAGCAGCAATAGTTAGAAAGAAATGCCATTTCGCATTACTCCAGTTACTGCTTCTGCATAACAACTATCTAACATTAAAAAAAATGCTGCTGGAAACTACATTTCAAACTTCCTACATTTACCAAACTCCATAACATTGGTGCAATTTATTTGTGGTAGTATTTATTTATATGATATAACAACAACCAATCAAGCAGTTTTGTGGATCACTTTAGGGTTCCTGGAGTCACATAAAGCAGCATTGGCTGAAGGAAGAAGCTGAACGATGTAGATTCTGCATTACACATTTTTGATATACTGTTCTGATAATCAAGGCAATCAAGGCCAGTCCAAAGAAACTTGTTCTATGTGCCGTGGGCAGTGTGATTTCTATACACTATAATGAGGAGTCTTCATGACATCTCATTGGAAGTCAAGTCAGTTTGTGAGCAATGTGACCAGTGTTTGCCCTGGGTCTACCATCTCCCGTCAGCCAATCATAGTCTGAAACCAAACATCTGATTAGATGCTAAAGACTTTCATACCTGGCACAGAATTATTTTCTTATTACCCAGTTATGCTTTATTATCCTATTTGCGCCTTATTGTCCTTAAGATGGGTCTTGTGACACAAACAAACCATTTTAAAATTTGGTAAATTCAATTCAAGATGGCCAGCAGAATTCTTATTTGAAAAGATAAAAGTGAGTATAGGACTGGCCAGACTGGGGATGACTTACACATAACACATCAACATAGTTGGCCAGCTTGTATATATTGCAATATATGGACAAACAATCCCTGTTTTGCTTAAAGGAGAGGGCATATCTTGATAGCTTAATGCACAGAATGTCTTAATGATGATGGATCAGTGCAGAGGACCTCTTGTTGTCTGTATGAATGTTATAGTCTAAGCCTCATTTCACTGGTTTAAAATTTACTGGTGAGCACAAATTTCCCTTTTTGCCATATATATATATATATATACTGGTATGGGATCCCTTATCCAGAAACCCATTATCCAGAAAGCTCCGAATTACGGAAAGCCTGTCTCCCATAGACTCCATTTTAATCAAATCATTCAGAATTTTAAAACTGATTTCCTTTTTCTCTGTAATAATAAAACAGTACCTTGTAATTGATCCCAACTAAGATATAAATAATCCTTATTGGGGGCAGAACAGCCCTATTGGGTTGAATTAATGGTTTATTGATTTTTAAGTAGACTTAAGGTATGGAGATCCAAATTACGGAAAGACCCCTTATCCGGAATACCCTTGGTTCTGAGCATTCTGGATAACGGGTCCTATACCTGTATTATATTATTCTGACTGAAAATTAATCAGAATACAAATTTGGTAAAAAAAATGAGGGTGCTGATATTTTTGTTGTTGATGTCATTACCTAGAAATTCTATATAAAATTATCTTATCTAAAAAAAGGTTTTAAAGACTCAATATCCAAGAAACTTTTCCTTTGCATGTCAGGAATATTTGATCTCATGTTCAGTATGCATCCTACAAGCTCTGTACATATCTACATTCTTGCAACAGTGAAGAACATAAATTATCCTAATTCTTGATTTTGTGATGAAGCAGCCATCTGTTCTAATATCACTGTGACAATGATATAGGACTGAACAATCTGCGTTTAGTCTGCAGAACAGAAAAGGACATATTTTAAAATGTCAAGATGCATCAGAAGTGTGGTCTGGAAAGTTGCATTTATTAGAATTGATAGTAGTGAAGATATATCATGATGGCTGTTTGAGAGCATACACCTTGGTATGGTGAATTACATGAGAAGATGATTTAAATGGTCTTTAATTAAAGACGCAATACTACAACAAACCCCTTACACCCTCCTTAGTCAAAAGGTCTATATTTTGGAATGTTTGGATGGTTATTAATCTAGAAAGAAAATACAAGTTGTGTTGGTCTTGACAGCATTTAAGTAAATAAGTGAATACATTTGCCTATTCTATTCATCAACAAAATGCTTCAATCAAGAGCAAGATGGTAAACAACAACAGCAAAACATGCAATTTTAGTCAAAATATCCACCAAGTGAATATGCTACGCAATAGGACAATAACAGAAAGATAAAAATAGTAATAAAGGGTCGGATGAGCCAGTAGGCTTTACTCTAGAGGTATGTGTTATTGGAAATGTACAACACATATAAAAGAAGATTTTGCCTTTTTCAGCAGGATTCGGATTTGGCCCAATCCGCGCTCCTGGCTGAACCGAATCCTACAAATCACATGCCTTTATGTCACGTAAATACGGTTGACATATTAAATGTCAACTTATTATTAATAAGTTTACATGTTTTGCCTTCCATTAGGCCGAATAATTAGGTAATTATTCAGCCCAATACTATTGGGGGGGGGGGGGGTTGGGCGAATCCAAAAAAGTGGATTTGGTGCATCCCTACATAAAAGTAGTTATATGATTAAGGCACAAGATGTAATCTGTTTAGGTAATGAGTAAAAACTGTCTATATAGAGAATAGGAGGTTGGGAGTAGACCTAATTACTTTGTACAAATGAGTTAGAGGACATCATAGCAGGAAAACCTTGTTTCACAAATTAAAAAACATAGGGCCATCCCTTTAGACTAGAGGAACAGAGCTTTTCCCCCAAGCACATTAAATGGTTCTTCACTGCAAGGGCAATGAGGCTATAGAATCCCCTACCAGGTAATGCTGTGATGCTTGATCCTCCATGATGTGTATGTATACATATGTATATGCCTCCTATGGACATGATACAAACAAAAATGTTAGTTTAAAAGCCTTTACTTATGGTCTAAATAGAAACACAGAGCCCAAATAGAGCCTTAATTCAGTACTCTCCAGTTTTCCGAAAAGTGCAATTGAAAATAACACTATATTATACAACAATAAAAACCCATTAGGAAATTGGATTACCAGCGCTGTATGCCCACTTCATTACTAAAGTGCAACTATGACTCCCTTTAATTGTCCAGGAATCCATGTGTGCAAATTAATCCATGATTAAATTAATTATGAACACTCTACACTTGGCAACAAGCACACCACAGTTATAAGAAAAGTTCAGATTCTACACCGCTTTACTTCTCAATTATCAAGCACATAACACCTCCCAAAAGCGTGGAGTGAATCAGCTTTGTATTATGCAACTATAACTCTCTTTTGTTGTCCATAAATCAATGTGTGCAAATCAGTCCATAGAAAATATGTTACTGCCACTCTGCATTTGGCAAATGCGCACACCACGGTTATAAATAAAATATTCAGGTTGTACATTGCTTCAATTCTCAATTATCAAATGCATATTTCCCAAAGGCGGTAGAATAAGTCAGCCGAACAATGAGCACAAATCTATTGTTTACAAGTCCAGGTGTTGCACCACTGGATGCAACACGTCACTAATTTGAAGCATGTCTATATTAGTCATGCAGTTTTACCAAGTTCATCAGAGCCTACCTAAGGCTTAGGGGGCATTTACTAAGGCTCTTTTTTTTTTTTTTGGTTCAGGTTTTTTGACGCCAAAAATTCGGTTTTATCACAAAATTTGTCATGATTTATTACGCGAAAAAACCATGACAATTCCAAATTGAAAAATATGCCAGCTAAAACCTGTTAAGATCATGTAGAAGTCAATGGCAGATGTCCCTTTTACAGTTGGAAGATCTTTCTTTGCTTCGTGGGTGATGAGCGAATCTGTCCCGTTTTGTTGAAAAATTTAAGAAAGTTCGAAAAAACCCACAAAACATGAAAAATAATACACATAATAAATTGTCAACTTTTTTTTTCGTGCAGTGAATTTTTCAGCAGACAATTTTTAGCAAAACAATCCGCCAATGGCAAAACGCGGAAATGGCAAATGGCAAAACGTGGAAATTCAATGCATCAATTTTGCTCATCACTAGAGGTTTTCAGGCTTTATTTGACACTGGCTTTTGTGCTACAATACGAAAAAGTTGAAGTTTCCATATGACTAGTAGTGATGAGTGAATCTGTCCCATTTGGCTTCAATGAATAATTTGCAACGGCAAAAAATCAGCAAAACATGTTTGATGCGCAACTTTTTTGTCATTCGTGTCTTTTTTTGTTGCCCATGTCATTTTTTAGCCGCGACAATGTCCATTTTGATGCGACTACACCCAATATGACTAGACTGCGCCTAATTTGACGGAACCGCAACTTTTTTGAATGTGCAACAAATTTTTCCGTGGTGAAGTTTCACAAAACAATGCGCCAATGGTGAAATGCAAACATTCACTGCAAATCCATATCTGGCGAAAAAAATTTGCTTTGTTCATGTTTTTTCGTTTCAGATCTTTCGATAAATGTTATTAAATCCTCCCCCCAATAATATTCTGGAAAATGTGTATTTCATATATGCGCCGCTTGAATCCTGACTGCGGTTTCCCTTTACCAGCCCTCTTCAGTTTATCAATGCATTTTAGTTTTAAGTTTAAACATGATTTTTTCAAAGCAACAAAGTCACCTCTAGGATTAAAACAAGACCTTATTTGTGATGATTAAGGATAGCCATAAATGATAACAAAGTCTGCTTTAATTTGCACTCTGCATTCAAGTGTTTTGCATAAGAATATTGTATGGCGCAGACCGCCGATGAGTTATATCTTTCATTAAAGGGTTTGCGATTCGGAGTGTTGTGATCTAACTAGAGTAGTTTTCCTGTCGGCAAGAAGGTTATTTATTTAGAACATTGACTTAAAAATCAAGAGATGAATATGCAATTGATCTACTTTAGCTATATGTTTTAACTTAATATCTCCCCTTACTAATTATATTTTGTGGTATTTTACTCGCTGTCAGGGGATGATGGGTGAACAGTAATACCATTGTTGTCACCTAACCCTGAGTATCTCTCCTTTACACGCACGGAATAAAACGGTGCTTTATTACTCCAATAGAATTTTCTTAGCTCAAATCTCATTGGAGACTTAAAATCCAGAGTGATATATGCAAAATATCTGATTAAAGAAAACCAGCTCTGTTTGAGATATGGGATTTTCTATTTACAATTTTTTTTTTTAACATTCATATCTAGAATCTGGGGTTGTTAAAAGGCAAAAAAAAGACAACCGCTGCCAATGTTGTTGCCGAAAGACAGAACTAATTTTCTCATACTGAGCCATACTTTGAATTTATTCTGTCAGTAACTCAATTTTAGACTTTAAAGATACATGTCATAAAAATACATTTTTATGAATATTTTTGCATATTTACAGGAAATTAGTTATATGCCCAATATCGGTTTATGGCGTAATATTCTTCAACATAGAACTACGGTAATTGCTTAAAGTTGGTCTAAGGTAAAAGAATATGCGTTAATATTATGATTTGATTAACACAAGTGTCTCTGTAGCCGAAATGTAGCCCCTGAATAGTGATGGGTGAAAAAATTCGGCAGCCATGGATTCACAGCAAATTTCCACATTTCACCATTGATGGAGTTTTTCGTGAAACGGGTGACAAAATTCGCCATGGAAAAACTTGCAGCTCGTCAAAATAATAGGCATGCATTTCAAAAGAATTTCCGCGCGTTAATTGTCAAGAGAATTGTCTGGCTCGTCAAAAGAATAGTCACGCACGCTAAAATAATTTTTTACACATGATATTTTCGCCATTTCGCGAATTTTTTGTCATTCCACAAATCTTTTGAAAGATTCGCAAATGTTTCGGTGAAGCAAAATGGGACAGATTCGCTCATCGCTACCCCTGAAAAATCAGCAGATAGAATTTACCGGTCACTGCTTTAAAAACATTTGGTTGACATTTTTTGCCAGGCATGGATTCGCAGAGAATTTCCAGATTTCGCCATTGCGAATTGTTTTGTGAAATTTTGCCCCGAAAATTTGTGCTCATGTGAAAAAAGGTGTGGCAAAATGGGCGTAGTCACATCAAAATAGGGCACAGCGATGTAAAAAAAAAGGAGTGGTCTCATCAAAAAAAGTTGCATGCATCAAAAAAGATGCATGCCACCCATATTTTGTGAATTTTTATCCATTTTGCAAATTTTCCCATGATTTTGCTAATTTTTTACAAAAGCAAAATGGGACACATTCACAAGTTGCTATGGGTTACTGCCTAAAAAGTGCCTTTTATTACATATGGGGGTAAGAATGCTCTTCTGAGCAATTTTTCTGTTTAAATATTTTTTTTTGCCAGTTTAAGAGCAACTTTATACTTCTAAATGGGGCTTTCAGATTTCCTGCTTGATGCTGGTAAATAATGTTGTTCAGTTGTGTGACCCATCATCCATTTGGTCCACTTTGTGTCACATTTTAAGAGCTCAATTTGATATCTGTCTCTAAATGATAATGTAATAACAGTTACCACTCAATAAAACATTGCTGACAGTTTAGGTCAAAACAATTTCTTTTCTAAGATGGAACAATTCATTCTAGCATGGAAAATAATTGTTGAATCACTTATCCTTTGTATGTAATTTGCATTGGGGAGTAAGGATTCAGTTGGTTGTGATAGTGCTGAGCAGTGTTGAGTGCTACCATCCCATAAAACAGTATGGCGTACAATTTGATAAATTGTAAAATAGACTGAACTGCTGAGAATCCTTTTGGATTACCTAGTCCAATCTGTAAAAGGAGCCTCAGTCCGTCATCATAGGTAGTTTACAATCTTCAATCTGCCATTATAACGTGTACAAATTCTCTTTATACTTAAATGTAAGGGGACTTAGCTATATGATCAAAACATGTGGACTGAGGTCTTGTAGGGTATGGCCAACTGGGCAGGGTGATATATTTAATTCTTTATACAAAAAAAGAGTTGTAAACAGAGTGATACAGATGTTATTATAGGTATTTCTGTGTACTAAACGTAATTCTGTGCGTAAGGTTTTTTTTTTTTACCTGCTACTGCCTAGCAATCAGCTGACAAACCAATTTCCTTTGCAAGTGTCTTGCATCTATTGCTGCGTGCAAAGTGCCAAGCCTCTTCATTAACACATAGTGAATTATGAGTTTTCAATACAGAAAAATAACTTTATTTTGCTTTTGAAAGCACCAGATTCCCCGCCATCAGTGCCCATGAACCAATTTTAATTGCTTCATGTGATAATTCTGTTTCTCAGTTACAAAGAGGTGCTCTCTTGTATTATTTTTGTGCTATGTGACAAAAGATCCCCTGCTATGTGTTTATAATGTCCTCTATAGCAGGGCTGTCCAACTGGAGGCCATCGAGTTGGATGTGGCCACTAATCTGCCCAAAGGCTTCACAGACTTTACTGAATGTCATCATCATTTGAATTTAATCCGGCCCTCAAACATGTTGTATGAGAAATACTTGGCCCATTATTTGCAATACCCCGGACAGCACTGCTCTAAAGTATTTGTAAAGAGTTATGTCCCCTTCCAAGCACCTTTTCTCTAGAGAATCTTAACTTTTTTTCATAGATGAATTGTTCCATTCCATTTATAAGTTTAGTTGCACCCTTTCCAGCTCATAAGTATCTTTTCTAAGGACTAAACCCCAAAAATGAACAGTATACTCAAGGTGAGGCCCTACAAGGGATCTATAAAGAGGTAAAATTATGTTCTCATCCCTCGAGTCACTGCCCTTTTTTTATGCAAGGGGGTACTTTATAAGCTTTACTAGACACTTACTGACACAGGCATTAAAACCAAATCCTCTTGCTTTTTTCTTATTACTACAGGTATGTTACCTATTATTTAGATTGCTCAGAACCTGCAATTTTCTGGATTAGGAGTCTTTGCGTAATTTGGATAACAATACTTTAAATCTACTAAAGAAAATCATTTAAATGTCAAATAATTATTAATTATATCTCAGTTGGGATCAAGTACAAGGTACTGTTTTATTATTATAGAGAAAAAGGAAATTATTTTTAAAAATTCAAATTATTTGATTAAAATGGAGATTATGGAAGATGGCCTTCACGTAATTCTGAGTTTTTCTGGATAACAGGTTTCCAGATAATGAATTTTATATATTAATAAAAATAACTGGTATTTGTTTTACTTTCCACAGCACTGCAATATTTGCACAGTTATTAAAATGTAAAAATCTATGTCAATAAATCATGTCAGTATGTCAGATTAAAAAAATATTGTGATAGAGACCCTAATGCCCTGGAATATCTCTGGTAGAAATATTTAGTACACCTGCATATTATATGAATTGCTATTTGAACTGCTAAAACAGGTAAAAGGAAAGGAAAACACAGCTGTATTAGCCAATAAGCCATATGTTTAACAACAGCTAAGGTAGCATATACAGTAAGTGCCCATCCACAATATTACAAATTACCTTTTAGATACCTTCATCTAGTTGCCTTCTTCTAGTTTGTATCCTAACCCGTAGGAACTCAAATCTAATCTTACAATAAACGGTCCTACAACACTAGCATGAAGGAGCAAGTAACAAATTGCAGTGGTTAATAACGCTGGTGGTTTTAAGCATATAACGTATGTGGGATATTGTCATCGAGCATATGATCCAGATATTGTAATGCTAATGTGGTTTCTACACCTTAATGATAGTACTTTTCTGGTCTGGACCTGGTGAAGGTATTTTTGATGAAAGATGATGGTGAAACAGAATTGGCACTCTTGATAAATTGGAGTAGATTTAAAAATTTACATTGGTGCAATAACACCAGGTGGAATTATGTAAATATTCGCATTTGCAAACATTTTGTGAATTATTCACAAAATAATAGTAATATTCTTTAGTTACATTTTCTTCATCTCCAGACTGACCCGTTAATGGTATACCTATGCCATATAAAGAAACCTGTTCCTCAGATGCTGCAGAACTACAAACAGTATTATAACCTCATACTGGAAGGAATCCAGTAGTTGCCATTCCACAACAGCTAAAGATCCGGAGTTTGACCGTCACATGACCATTGCATTGCAATTGCTCTTTGATTTACTCATAAACCTCTGACATTTATTGAGTTGTGGTGTTGCCATTTCCATACATGCTATTGCCTTAAGTTTTTAACTAAGAATAAAAATATCTAAAGGTCTCAACATGCAACATGCGTGTTATGAAATGTGCAATTCCTAGTAACATAGTGTAATGGTGGCTATTCACCATAGTGACAAAGTAAACGATTTTCCAATTGCAGGTATACCATAGGACATTGACTCTCATGATTGACTTTCATATTATTTAAATACCTAAAAAAATGTTCCTCTGCTGGTATTTGTTTGGGTGGGCCCTATGCCTTTACAGTATTA
The DNA here is from genome assembly GCF_000004195.4 of Xenopus tropicalis. Classification (NCBI taxonomy): domain Eukaryota; kingdom Metazoa; phylum Chordata; class Amphibia; order Anura; family Pipidae; genus Xenopus; species Xenopus tropicalis. The sequence goes on along the minus strand of NC_030685.2, from coordinate 65,374,458 downwards.
CAAACTAAGCCAGCAAATGAAGATATTACTGCATTAGCTACAAGTGGTTTTATGGAAAACAACATCTCCCCATTATGTGTGCACAAATATATTCCCAATTTGATTTGTGTCACTGTTCTGGGTTTCTTGGTAGGAAATACCTTCCACACTGAATCGCTTTCTTTTTCAGATGGTTTCAATCATTTTATGTTTATAAAGTAAAGAAAAAAAAACTCGGTCTAGCGGGAGTAGCCATTAAAATGTATTAAAGAAGTGAATATTAAGTGCTGACTGATTCAAATGCTAGTTTAATCTTTAACCAATGTTGCCCATTTAATAATCATGTACTTCAACTTTTAGAAGACAGAGTGGAACATTAAGGTCTTTGTGGATTTCACAGATTTGGGAGCTGAAGCTTTGTTTTTCATCTTGAGCTCTTTGACGACTAATTATGTGGCATAGGTATAAGCGGGGCTTTGCAAATCATTATTTCCATTAGAAAGGTGTTGGAAACAATCCTTGTGAGGTTTCCCCTCCTATTTACGCAGCTGCTATTCCCACCGGAGCAGACCATTGCCTCCTGGCTGAAGCCGGGGCTTCTGTTCTGTTTCCACAGCACTTGGAAGAGAAACAAAACCAGGCTAATGAAAAACACACACGGGAAATGCTTTATTATTTCATCATTCTCACCTACTGAGATCTGGCACTATTCTGTACATAGGAAGAACTTCACTTGCTCTCTCTTTCTCTCTCCATTTCTGTTCCATTGCTTGAACACAGCGCAGTTATATAGGCTGACTCGGTGTCATTTCCTGTCAGATCGTTTAAGAAAAAAAATGACTCCTATATCCTGTATGTCCCTTTTCCTCTAGATCTAGACACGTTTTCTGACAGCCATATTTCGTTAACCCTGTACGTGGCTTGACAGGTGATACTGGAAATTGGCTTTAGGAAAATAAAATATTCAATTATTTGATTTAAATAGGGGAATGGAATAAAAGTCATTGACGGTAAAAAAAAATGTGCAGTGCAAATCATTTTCCCATTGCTCAAATAATGTTTTCTTTGCACATATTTAGTATAGCTTTGTGAATCCACACAACTTTTAATAACCCATTTAACAGTGAAGAATAAAAAGCACTGGAACATTTATAGTTTGAACCATTGTACTGTGCATGTGATAATTCTGACAAGGTCATTATATTTAGACCAAAAAACATGCCACCATCAAGGAGGCTTATGTGATAATTGTGGTAATTGAGAGTATTACACTGTGACATTCAAATGTATGCAAATGGTTAATTTAAAGAGAATGAAAGCCTGGTTAAAACTTTGGCCTTCTCCAGAAACCTCAATCCCTCTTAAACCACAAGAACAGTGAACCCCCAAATGCCAATCTATCTATCTACAGTATCTATCTATCTATCTATCTATCTATCTATCTATCTATCATCTATCTATCTATCTACAGTATCTATCTATCTATCTATCTATCATCTATCTATCTATCTATCTATCTATCTATCTATCTATCATCTATCTGTCTGTCTGTCTGTCTGTCTGTCTGTCTATCTATCTATCTATCTATCATCTATCTATCTATCTATCTATCTATCTATCTATCTATCTATCTGTATCTATCTATCTATCTGGAGAGTAGTAGTCAGCACCAAGCCTTGTGATTAGTTAGAAGTAGTGCAGGTTCCCCAATGGCCACTTTCCATCGGCATATCCTGGTACAGAAGAACAGGAACAGCACCTCTTGTCTTTGTAGATTACAACAATAGCAGCAACGTTTCAGGTCACAAGACCTTTTATCAAGCTTGATAAAAGGTCTTGTGACCTGAAACGTTGCTGCTGCTATTGTTGTTTGCCCCCAAAAAAATGTTGCAATAAAGGCATTTTAATCTACAAAGACAAGAGGTGCTGTTCCTGTTCTTCTATCTATCTATCTATCTATCTATCTATCTATCTATCTATCATCTATCTATTACTATATAGTAAGACTCTTATAATCTAAAGAATCTTATGACATGTGAAGTAGTGTGGTTAAATTATTTAATTTTGTAATCCCGATACTCCATTGAGCAACCATCCTGAAACTATTGGTTGTTAAAGAGAACCAGGCACCAGAGATTTTTACCTTTGTTACCTACATTTTGGGGGTGTTGTGTCTGTGTAAAAGTGCTGTCTAACTAATTTTCGAATCCCATAACCTACGGTAATTATAAAATATATTCTACTTCATAGTAAGAACAAGTAGAACTTAAAGGAGAAGTCATAGGGAAATACACAAATGGAGGGTCCAAGAGTAAATCAATTGACTCACCACAAAAAAGAAGAGGCCCAGGTGCACCACCCTAAACCTTGGGAGTGGATCCAGAACAGGCACTCACTAAACAATCTTCTATCCTTAGGCTGCCTTTTGTCCATTCAAAAATAATGTCAACTCCTTTTTCATGCCTGCTTTGGAAGATTGCTCATTGAGTGCCTCCTCTACATGTATACGGTTGGATCCACCTGAACCTTGGCAGAAACTTTTAGGGGTGATTTACCAAAGTTCGAATTTGAATTTTTTCCATGATGTGAGTTGTTTTGCCCTTAAACTCCCAATATTTGAAAAACTTGAATAATTCATATTTATTAAGTGCAAAAGCCCTGAAAACTCAAATATAAAACTTTGGTGTCTAAAATGCTTGCAAGTTAATGCAGAAGTCAATGGAAGTTGTCCTAGACAAAGTCAAGCCAAATTTTCAATTCAAGTTTTTCCAGCTCTTCAAGTTTTTTTTTGAGTTTGTTAACTTACAGATTAGATTTATTCAAACCAGTTTTTCATATTGATAAATAAGCAAACCCCTCTGCGGCAAATTAGAGAGGCTTCAGATGAGGTTTTTTGCCTTCCTCTGGATTAACTAGCAGTTAGGCAGGTTATATATAGGCATTATGGTTGAACTTGATGGACGTACGTCTTTTTTTCAACCCAACTTACTATGTTACTATGTCACTTTGTTACTATGATAAATGAGCCCATAAGTATGTTTGCCGTAGGCAGTAGAATATACTACATAATGCTTCAAATTCCAAACTGGAAAACTGAAGAAAATGCATGTTAACATGAAAAAATAAAGAGACTAACTACAAATCATCTAAGAACATTACTGTATGGAAATGCACCTTTAAAATCCCTGCTCTCTTCATACAAATGATGAGTAAGAAGAATAAACTGAAAATAAAACGGAATACAGATATTAACAACTAACCAGTGTGCCTGGTAGGGTGACTGTCATATCTGATAGGAATATTTTCTTCTTCCTATTATTTAATGTGGTCTGAAACCAATAAACATTAGCAGTCGTTCATAGCTAGTAGGAGATTTCATTTTTCTACTGTGTGCGCATCAAAATGCCACATACCTAATAAACTCTCCTTGGTTGACTAAGAAAGATGGCCACATTTATAATAATGAAACAGAAGAAGCAAAATAATGCCAACCAAAAAGAGAAAAAAGAAGTCGTCTCCATATGTTAAAAGCTAAAAGTTGTACATCACCCATGAGGAATAATTGCGCACAGTATTTGTAATCTAACTGTGTAATTGTTCCATCCAAATACTTGCTCTTTCTCAGAATGCAGAATACTTTTTATATGACCACATTTCCCATGTACATCAGCTCTCTTTGCCTTTTAATATAACATGAGGATCTGCAATCATTCTTCTCTGTCAAAAACGGTTCTGCTTGCAAGACAGATGGGATGTTCAAAATGAAATGTACCTATGACTGTTTGCTACTATATATATAAAACGTCTCATTTAGTCTCATATGTGGCTTTCCAGGAGGAAAATGTTACAAGAGGTGATTTATCTCCGTCCCACATGTCTGCATCATTGACAACGGAAATTTAAAAAAAAAAAAAAAAAAAGCCTAGATGCAGTTTTTAGAAAACGGAATTGTTGCGTAAGACAGAATATTTCCTTTCTAATCATTTATTTTCTCCAGAAGGACAGAAAGTTTAAAAAAATAACAGAAGATTCAGTAGAGGTTAAAATTATTTTTTACCATTACTATGGGTACAGTTGCGTTAATAATAACGTTGTGCAAAGGGACATAAAGATATATTTTATAGCATGTTTTAATATGGCAATCTCATTCTCATACGCGCCCCTTGCAAAGAGATCATTCTTGGAACCCACTGACCACCTAAACCATTGAGTTCTTCAGATACTTTAATGTGTGCACAGGCCCCAGCTCTAATCCTGATGAGACATTATCCACTTATGAAGTGGATGCCATTTCTCTTCATTATACATTACATGCAATTGCGAAATACAAATTTGTGTTATTTATTCAAATGTTCTGTTTACGTTACCCACAAAGTCTCCATCCATTAAAACTAGAGATTTTTCCATGTAATAATAACAATGTTGGACTGGGGTATACAGGGCCATCAAGGGCTACCACCTCAGAGGCCCTCCACCCCAGTCGTGAATTTGTCCATTGCAATTACATTTTACCTCCTTATGGGTGTGATCGGGGGGTTGGGGTGAAGCTCCTAAAGTTCCTGCCAGTGATCAGGAGTGGGTTGGGGGGGTCCCACCACATTTTTTTCCAGTGTCACGCTGGAACAGTCCAACCCTAACTAATAACCAGTCCTAATTACCACCCTGCGTAGGTTGTATCATATTAATTCCCCTGAAGTGGAATGACCATTTGTTACATAGTTACATAGTTACATAGGGTTGAAAAAAGACCAGAGTCCATCAAGTTCAACCCATCCAAGTAAACCCAGCACACACAACCCACACCTACCAATCTATACACTCACATACGTAAACTATATATACAACCACTAATACTAACTGTAGATATTAGTATCACAATAGCCTTGGATATTATGATTGTTCAAGAACTCATCCAGGCCCCTCTTAAAGGCATTAACAGAATCTGCCATTACCACATCTCTAGGAAGGGCATCCCCCAACCTCACTGCCCTCACCGTGAAAAACCCCCTACGCTGCTTCAAATGGAATATCCGTTCCTCTAATCTAAAGGGGGGGCTTCTGGTGCGTTGATTGTTTTTATGGGAAAAAAATTTGTGTATTAAGAGTAAATCAGAAGCTTTTTTTATTGAAGATTTGTGGTTGGCCATTCTCTCCCATAAAGAACAACTATCATCAGTATGAACAAGGTCCAAAACTATAATGGGTGCATTATAAGTGTTGTTTATGTGGTTCCTCAACCCAAACGGCGCAAACAATCATGATGTTTGTCAAGCAAATACTGGAGAAATCATGCTGTTAGTGACACCCAGTAGGACTGAGTTTCTCGAAGCTAAAAAATGTTCGGTTTAGGAACTGACAAATTTATCATAAAATTTATAAACAGCTGTAAGAATAAAATAAAAAAAACTTCAGTAGAATTTTTATTCTAGCGATAGTTCCATTTTAATATATTATGTGTCTTGTTAACATAAGTAAGTTGACAAGGGCTATTTATAATATAAATTATGTGGGTTGATGTCAGGTTATCTGATGTCTGACAGATATTCTTTGACCTAAATGAGGGTGACAGAAAGTGCTTCTCATGAGGATACTTCTATAAGTAGTGGATCCTGCATATCTATAACAGCATTTGTTTCCAATGGTGCCAACAATTGAGGTTTCTTAAAATAACACTTTACTGGGTCAGTTCTAATGAGGGTATCTCTAAGATTCCATCCTCATTTTATCCCCTCGTATATCTACCCTGTTCCTCCTAAGACAAAGTTTTTTCACTATGACAGACTTTTCTATGCCTGCATTCAACATTGTTTTATTGGGCCCCCTAAAATTGAGCATATGCTTCTTTTATCTGTAGCTTTTCATTTACACACAGTCAGAGCAATTTCTCACGTCATGGCACAAAAATAATTGGAAAAAGACCTGGATGGTGAAAACTGGATGCCAAACATAAAGTAATTCTACTACTCTTTCCTATGCAGTTCATACCCCAAATATACAGTGTAAAGCCTCACAGTAAAGCCTACAGTGGTCTCCAATAATTGATATCATCCACCTTTTTACACTGCCATTAACTATCTCCTGCCCCCATGATAAACAAATAATAAATGATCCTCATATTGATTCAAATATATCAAATGGCAATGTGGGAACAAAAGATATAACTTTATTCAGAAGAGGTTTTCCTAGGGCTCAGTGTACTGTAAGGAGGCAGAAGAATGGTATCAACCTAATATAACAAAAATTATTATTATGATACACTATTTCTTTCAACTGTAAAATAATGCATTGCTTTATTATATTTCCTACATTTAAATTTATTTAACTAGTATCTATTAGCCCATGTGAAATAAATTGAAATAATTTACAATAGTACAGGTATGGGACCCATTATCCAGAATGCTTGGGACCGAGGGTATTCCGGATAAGGGATCTTTCCGTAATTTGGATCTCCATACCTTAAGTCTACTAAAAAATCAATAAACCATTAATTAAACCCAATAGGACTGTTTTGCCTCCAATAAGGATTATTTATATCTTAATTGGGATCAATTACAAGATGCTGTTTTATTATTACAGAGAAAAAGGAAACATTTTTAAATTCTGAATTATTTGATTAAAATGGAGTCTATGGGAGACAGGCTATCCATAATTCGGAGCTTTCTGGATAACGAGTTTTTGGATAAGGGATCCCATACCTGTACCTTTAAAAATTAGTTATAGTTGTTTTTTTTTTTTTCAAACTTGGTAAAATCCCCTTTAATCAAATATTCATTCATTTCATTAAATATTTCCCCCAAAAAAACAGTTTTCCATAAGTTTTATAATACTCTTTGTATTCCATAATTCTTGCACTGATTCCACCATAAAAATATTATACACATACCTAGATGTTTCCCATATGGGACCTATAACATATAGACCCAAAATATCTCCATCTCACCAAATATAAACTGGGAGAAATTAGTCCTTCAAACTATATGCTATACTAGTCTTTGTTAATAGTAATTTAGAGAAGTATTAAGTTCTCTGCCAGGATATATAAAATGATGAATGAATATTGAGGCAACAGTGATCATATTATAATCTTGGTACATTTTTAGTTTGTGGGGAACATACAAATATCAGGATTGTTGTTCCCCCAAACCAGGTGCACAGAAAATTGAAACAAGAGCTATATTTACCAAAATGGGTATTTTTAGGGTTTATTTAGATTTTATTTAGATTTTGAACATAGGCCAAATCCCTAGTTTAACTACTAGTGACAATATATCACAGCAATCATTAGGATTCTATACAAAAAAAGTTGTAGCATTAGTTATCATTGCCCTTAAGTCCTTAAAATAATACATACCACAAAATGTGCATAGGCAAAAAGGGACACACAGGTTAGCGGATACACTTGCCAAAGATGAGAATTACCCCAACGTTTTGGCTAAGAGCCTTTCTCAAGGGGAATCCTGATGCATAAGTTCATGTGGAATATATAAATACCCTCTCTCATTAAAGGCCAATTTTTCTCTCACTGCGAGCACCTGGCTTACTTCCGGGTACATGACATCACATATGCCGACGTCACTTCCGCACTTCCTCTGTATATTATATAAAGGAAAACTACTTTTTTTAATACTACCACTGTGCTTGTGTTTTCTGTGTCTTTGGTACCCTATATGGGGCTACAATTTTTGTTTTTTTTGCACCAAACACCTATATTGTATTTTTGACTGTGAAGTGAGTGCCCTCCATTTATCTATATTTATTATTGGCTAAAAAAAATTACCAAAACATGGTTATTATATCATCCTCCTAAGTTCTGCTCATATACCATAAATTACTGTATGTTGGTATAGGCATTCCCTTCCACTAAGCAAATGCTTTAATGTGAATATTGCCTCTTTAATGAAATAATATCTATAATACATGAACAAAGACACATCATATTTCTTTTCTTTTATGTATGATAAATCCAACTGCAAGCTATTCTTTGATTTTCTTCCCTGAATAACATATCTCCAATATGGGAATTCAGTGTCTCCCTCGGTGCTTAATTACAGCATTCTTGCCTCTTGCATTACATGGTTAGGCGGGACTCATTAGCGCACAAACCTCATTCAGCTTGGCTCAGTGCTTCATGTATGTTCCAAATTTTCAGGGTTCATACTGATCTTTATTTAAATGGCAAACAGCAGAGCTTTGGAATTTTTATTTAGGCTTTTTATTTCAATTTAATTATTTGAAACAATAGCCAAATAATGATGAAATATTTAGCCATTAAAATACATTTAAAAAATGAAAAGATTACTGCTTCTGTACAAGTGACCAATACCCTAACACAATATTTTTTTGGGGTGCACGGGCCATTTAGCAAACAAAAAAGGGGTCCACATAATTTTTCCCAAAAAAACTTAAAAAATGTCAAAACTTTAACCTTGTTGAAAGGGGAACTCTAGATTCCAAACTAAAATATGTTATGTGAGGGGCACAGCACAAAAAAACCCTAATATACCTATCACTGTAATCTGTTCCTTCAAAAAGTATAAATAAAAACCATTTTCATATACTGAAATCAAGCTGTAAGACAGTTCTTCTCTTTCTGCATTATTTTAAATCCTGGCAGGGGAGGAGAGACTAAAACATTGATGTAACAAATTGTAACAATTTCCCCACAGCTCACAGACAGCATGCAGGAACTACATAACCCACAATGCATTGCACTGTGTTGTTCCTTTCCTTATTGACATCACGTGTGCAGGGAATTGTGGGATTGGGAGGGTGCAGGCTGAAGGCAGGCTGAGGACAGGTGACTACTGTTACATTTTATTTGAGTCTCAAAGTAGTCAGCCAGATTAGCAGGGGAACAGGGAACTTTCCAAACCATATTATTACATTAAAATTCATGATAAGGCTGCATATTTTTTAATTGATGTATAATGCAAAGTTGTTTAAAATTATGTTTACTTTTCAAAAAGCTTAAGTTGTGTTTGGTTATCCAGAAAGCTCAGAATTATGGAAAGCCTGTCTCCCATAGACTCCATTTTAATCAAATAGTTTAAAATTTTAAAACTGAATTCCTTTATCTCTGTAGTAATAAAACAGTACCTTGTAATTGATCCAAATTAAGTTATGAATAATCCTTATTGGATGCAAAACAATCCTATTGGGGTTAATTAATGTTTTATTGATTTTTTAGTAGACTAAAGGTAGGAGATCCAAATTACGGAAAGACCCCTTATCTGGAAAACCCTTGGTCCCGAGCATTCTGGATAATGGGTCCTGTACCTGTATATGTTATTGCTCAGCTACATGCAATGTCATTTTGCCTTCCATTGACAGCAATGCATTTCAGTGAAATTTAGCAGTTTTAAGAACTTTTGTGAGAAAAGGAATGCTGTGAGTTTGCACATCACTAATATTAACATTTCTGGTACAATGATCTTTTGGTTTAGATTTCTCCATACAGTGTTTTACATAATACAGAACATAATATGGCCCATATGGGAATATTAGGACAGCAGCAGAAAATATATGTGTTTTCCTAGGTATACAGTGATTGTATTATTTTACTGTCCAGGTGATTTGTGCAGCCTATTAAAGCATCACGAACGAGGTTGTAATCAGTAAAGGATGAGTTTTGCTTCAGCCTTAAATACTTGTCAGGTACTCAATGAAGGATCAGATACCCAATCATTTCTCTCCAGTAATGCCTGGCAATTAAAACATGTTATCTTAATTAGTGATGGGGAAATAATTCACCAGGCATGGATTTGTGGCGAATTTCCGCGTTTCGCCATTGGCGGACTATTTCATGAAATGAACAACAAAAAATTGTCACCCATTTAAAAAAATGCCGCACAAAAATGCGCATAAAAAAATGATGCAAGTAAAAAAATATTTGGCACGTGTGATTTTTTTTTTGATGTGCAGCAAAAAAAATGACGCATGCAACAATTTTTTTTGACGCATGACAATTTCTCAGTTTTTCGCCCAAATGGGACAGATTCGCAAAATTTTTCTTGTCACCAGCGTCTATTTTTTGTCACCCGCCTATTTTTTACGCGACTGCGCCCAATTTGACGTGCGGCAAAAAAATTCTGTGTGACGAATTTTTCCACAGTGAATTTTCACAGAAATTTCGCGAAACAATTTGCCAATGCCGAAATGTGGAAATTCACTGCGAATCCATGTCTGACGAAAAAAATCGCTCATCACTAATCTTAATACCTAAATACTATTATAAAACACTATTAACATAATAGGCTGACTGGTTATGTGTACATTTTTCAAGAAAAACTATACCCCAAACAATGTAGGTATCTATAAAAATACATCACATAAAACAGCTCGTATATAAAACCCTGCTTCATTTACATAAACTATTTTCATAAAAATACACATTTCTAGTATTGATGAGTGAATCTGTCCTGTTTTGCTTTGCCAAAAGATTAGCAAAACTGCAAAAAATGGCAAAAAAATTGTGAAATGCGGCTACCACGAGACTTTCAGATGGAGCCAGCGCTACACATTAGAACTCCTTTCAGGTAGCCTATTGTTTCTCCTACTCCCATGTAACTGGAGGAGTCCCAAGCCAGACTTTGATTTCTTACTATTGAGTGCTGAACACGAGCGATTTTACTCAAACTGAGTCTTGAAAAAATATTGCAAGACTTTTTGTTCTTGATCGTTAGCATATTAATATTAATATTATAAATTATTGTTTTCAAAAATCAATTTAAAAAAAAAAAAAACCCTGAATGTTGAATACACCTCCCACTGATTTTTACAGAAGCTTGCCAGGTTTCTGTTGCCATATTTTTATTTGCCATTTATTTTCAAGTTTGGAATGGTGCCTTTTTGCAGTGATTTTATGGAATCACAGAAACAAAATGCAATCTTAAATTTTAATAAATTTGCCCCTAAGGATTTGGTCATGCTCAAATCTTGCAAAACGTACTAGGATTCAGCCAAATCACAAATCTAATCCTGGATTGGTACATCCCTAATTCTGATCCTGCATTTGAATGTGACTCTTCAGCCTTGCAGGAATGTACCATACACCGGCTCCTTATTTAACAATAATGGGAAAAATGCAAAAAAACAGTTGAGTATGTACGCAACTTCAAGTACAAAAGAACCTCAGCAGTGCAAGCAATGAAATGCAATTTCTACTGCTGGTGGGTAACTGAAATTTGTGTTTAAATACACTACAAATCTACCTATCCCCACAACAGACTGTGTCTTCAGGCAATTATTTAACAGCTCCACAGCATGGTAATAAATCTCTCTCATTTTCTTCCTACTAGTTGTGCTTTCATCCCAACTTCTATCATCAGCAGAAATTACAATTGCTTTGCTCTGCTTCTGCTGTGTGTTTATATTCTCACCAAGGATTATCATCCCACTCATCCCATTCTACTTCTCTAAATACAACTAATCTATCAATATTATACTATAATCTTTTTCGTAGCACCGAATATCTAAACAGCTCTATGCTGCACTTCTGATATGTGAATAGTAATCTATGGGTAATAGTAATAGTAATAGTATTGCTATACAGAATTGTCACTAGAGATTCTTACGCTCTGGATTCCTTCTGTGGAGTCCTTGGCAGAGTATGTGGCTAATCTCCACCCACAAAAATTTGGTTTCTGTGTTTTCTTTCTATTTTATTATTTTGTGTTTAGAGGGTTTTGGGATCTGGGGTACTTACACGTTACATCCATAGCCAGCGAGCCTGTCTACCCACAGTCCTATGCTTCCGGTATAGGTAGTAACTATGGAGGAGGACAGTTGCAGAGAGAAAATTGCAAAAGTGCCCAAAGCAAACCTCTCTGGATCTGTCACATCTTCTACCTCCAGTTGTGCATTTGCATTCTCTCTAACCCAATGTAACAATACCTGGTGGTCTAGTGGGGCGACGGGGACGCCGGCCGCCTCCTCCGGTGCGGGGACGCCCGCCGATACCTTCTAGGCGCGCGCGCGCGCCTCGCTCTGCTGCTTATGCGCATGCGCGCTCCTGATGCGGGCGCATGCGCACTGGCGTCCGTCGCCGGCGCGCGCATGACGTCATTTCGGCGCCAAAATTCAAATATTTAAAGCGCTCACTGAATGGAAACCATTGCCCAACGTAGGTTTACCTCTGGTTACTTCCTGGGTGCGATTATCCTGCTATTTTGCTGTTCTTGACCTTGCCTGTTCCTGACCTCTCTTGCCTGCTGCCTGTATTGACCTTTTTGCCTGTTTTTGACCCCCCTTGTCTGCTGCCTGAACCGACCTCTGCCTGTCTGACTATTCTCTTGGATTCTGTTTTTGTACTGCGCTGCTTGATCGTTGCTGACTCCGGCCTCCCCTGACCACTCTGAAGTGTTCCCCATCTACCTGTCATACGATTGGTTCCCGTGCTTGCTCAGAACTCTCTCCTTGGGTCTCTCACAATAAGACCTGGCGGCATCCGAGTAGCGAAGGGCTCCTCCCGACGTGAAAGGCGGCGGTTATAGGCAGAAGCGTGAGCCGAGACCGGACCCTTGGAGCCTGTTCTGAGTTTTGGGATACTGACCGTGACATTACGTTGGGCCCTTTAAAGACATGGATGCTGAAGGAGCTGCTGCGTCACCTCCCTCCGCTGAGGCTATCCGGGCGAATCTTCTCCAGCGTCTAGGGGAACAAGAAGCCCAGCAAGATCAGATCATCCAATGGCTCCAGAGACTATCGGTAAGATTGGATGCGCTCCAACAGCCTGCCGCTCCTACTCCTGTTTCTCCTCCAGGAGGCAGTCACACTGCTCCGGGAATGTATGTAGTGGAACCTAAGGTTCCGTTCCCTGAAAAGTTTTCGGGAGAACGCAGTAAATTTTTTGCTTTTCAGGAAGCTTGTAAATTGTATTTTAGTTTCCTCCCTCGTTCTTTTCCTACTGAGGACCTAAAGGTTAATTTTGTTATGACCCTTCTTCTAGGGGATCCTCAGTTGTGGGCATTTTCTTTACTTCCCTCTGACCCAGCCCGCTCATCTCTTGATTCCTTTTTTAGGGCTATGGCAATAATCTATGATGACCCTGATCGTTCTGCCTCTGCTGACTCTGCGATTCGTAACCTCAGACAGGGTAAACGACGGGTCGAGGATTATTGTACCGAATTCCGCCGTTGGGCGGTAGAAACAGGGTGGAATGATACTGCCCTACGAAGTCAGTTTAGAGTCGGGCTATCTGACGCTGTAAAAGACAGCCTGGTCAATTTTCCCACATCTCCCTCACTAGACTCCCTGATGCACCTAGCCATACAGATTGATAGGAGGCACAGAGAGAGACGCCAGGAGAGACTTCCTGCAGCGGCCCCACAAACCTTTTCTCCTGAGTATGTATTCAAACCCGAGCAGACTTCTGCTAGGGCCTCAGAGGAACCCATGCAGTTGGGTTCTACCCGCTTATCTGCTGAGGAAAAGGGTCGTAGACAGGCTAATGGCTTGTGTTTGTATTGTGGGGAAAGAGGTCATTTTCGTAGCACTTGTCCCAAAAGGCCGGAAAACGGCAGAGCCTAAGCAGATCTGGGGAGTTCTGCTTAGGTAATGTTATTCCAACTCCCCAACAAAGTGCTTCTAAAGTTATGATTCCGGTCCTTTTGGGGTGGGATACGAACACTTTGGAGAGTTTGGCTTTCATTGATTCTGGGGCGGAAGGGAACTTCTTAGATGTTAACTTTGCCCATAAGCATGCTATACCCACACTTCCTCTAGTCCCTTCTGTTAAGTTAATCGCTATAGATGGTACTTCCCTAGGTCGCGGGCTTATTTCTTTAAAGTTTGTAAGTTGCACCCTGTCTATAAGTTCTCTCCATGTGGAACACATTTCTTTTTTTATCATTGATTGCCCGCATACTCCGGTGATCTTAGGTCTCCCTTGGCTGCGGAAGCACAGTCCCCAAATTGATTGGGTAAATAACAGGATACTTCACTGGGGAACTGACTGTCAGAGCTTATGCAAGAAACCTGTCCAAGTTGTGGCCGCCACCTCTTTACAGGGACTACCATCTCCTTATTCCCCGTTTGCAGACGTCTTTTCTAAAAAGGCAGCTGAAGCACTTCCCCCACACAGACCTTACGACTGTGCCATAGAGTTAATCCCCGGTTCTTCTCCTCCTAGAGGTAGGACTTATCCCTTATCTCTCCCAGAGACCCAGGCTATGGAAGAATATATTAAGGAAAATCTGGAGAGAGGTTTTATTAGGCCTTCTACCTCTCCAGCGGGAGCTGGTTTCTTCTTTGTGGAGAAGAAAGATGGGGGTCTCCGGCCGTGTATTGACTACAGGGGTTTAAACAAAATCACGGTCAAAAACCGTTATCCCCTTCCCCTGATCTCCGAGCTCTTTGATAGAGTTAAGGGAGCTACTATTTTCTCCAAGCTAGACCTAAGAGGCGCGTATAATTTAATACGAATCCGGGAAGGGGATGAGTGGAAAACAGCCTTTAATACCCGCGATGGGCATTATGAGTATCTGGTGATGCCCTTCGGGCTATGTAATGCTCCTGCTGTTTTCCAAGAGTTGGTAAATGATATATTTCGTGATCTTTTAGGTCGCTCTGTAGTAGTTTACCTTGACGATATTTTGATTTATTCTAATAGTCTGTCTGATCACCGTGTTCATGTTCAGGAGGTCTTACTTAGATTAAGGCAAAATCATTTGTATGCTAAACTGGAGAAGTGCATCTTTGAAGTCTCCTCGGTTCACTTCCTTGGGTTTATTATTTCCCACAAGGGTCTAGAAATGGACCCGGCCAAGGTTCAGGCTATCCTAAAGTGGGTACAACCCTTGTCTCTGCGGGCCATACAAAGGTTTTTGGGTTTCGCCAATTATTACAGACAATTTATTAATGGCTATTCTACGTTAGTGGCTCCAATTACTGCCCTCACTAAAAAGGGAGTTGACCCAAGTATTTGGTCAGTAGAGGCCCTTACTGCCTTCAAAAAGCTAAAAGAAGCTTTTATTTCTGCCTCTGTACTCTTGCACCCTGATTCGGCTCTCCCTTTTCTAGTGGAAGTAGATGCTTCTGAGGTTGGGGCTGGGGCGATCCTGTCCCAACGTCACCCTGTAACCAATAAAGTTCACCCATGTGGTTTCTTTTCCAAAAAATTTTCTCCCACCGAGATGAATTATGATATTGGTAACAGGGAATTACTGGCCATAAAACTAGCATTCACAGAGTGGAGACACCTTTTGGAAGGAGCAAAACATGTAGTTACTGTAATCACAGACCACAAGAACCTCTTATATATTGAATCCGCTAAGCGGTTAAATCCTAGACAAGCTAGGTGGGCATTATTCTTTTCCCGTTTTAATTTTATTATAACCTATAGACCTGGCGAAAAGAATGTTAAAGCTGATGCCTTGTCTAGAAGTTTTGATTCCAATCCACAGGAGAAGTGTCAACCTGATTCTATTGTTCCTAAAGAGTTAATTGTAGCAGCCCTAAGTCCAAATTTAATGTCTTCTTTGTCTAAGGTCCAGGACAACTCTCCTCCCAACCTACCCCCGGGGAAGTTGTTTGTTCCAGAAAACCTCCGTGAGGCGGTTTTTTTAGAAGCCCACGATTCTAAGTTGGCTGGGCATCCTGGGCGCTATAAAACTTGTTCTCTTTTGTCCCGCACCCTTTGGTGGCCAACTTTAAGAAAAGATGTTAATAATTATGTTGATACCTGTCCAATTTGTCAACGCTCTAAACCCTCCAGGTCTTTGCCCCAGGGTCTGCTACAATCTCTGCCAATTCCCGAAAGGCCGTGGACTCACATTTCCATGGACTTCATTGTAGACTTGCCTCCTTCCAAGGGGAATTCTGTCATATGGGTGGTTGTGGACCGCTTTAGTAAAATGTCTCATTTTATTCCCCTCCCCGCCCTCCCATCTGCAAAATCTCTTGCAGAACGTTTTCTGACTGATATTTTTAGGCTCCATGGTGCCCCTCAGAACATTGTCTCTGATAGAGGAGTTCAATTTGTTTCAAAATTTTGGCGGGCTTTCTGTTCTCTGATGGGTACAGATTTGTCCTTCTCTTCTGCTTATCATCCTCAGACCAATGGACAGACGGAAAGGACAAATCAGTCTCTGGAGCAGTACCTCAGGTGTTATATCTCCAGTAACCAATCTCTTTGGGCTGAGTTTCTTCCTTGGGCGGAGTTCGCATTCAATAATTCTACTCACTCATCCACTGGAGAGTCTCCATTTTTTGTGGTCTTTGGGTATCATCCCAGAGTGTTCTCTTTCTCTACCACATCTTCTGATGTGCCTGCGGTGGATTCCTTGGTCAATCAGTTCTCCAGCATTTGGCAAAGAGTCCAAGAGTCATTATCCACCGCAGTAGCCATTCAAAAGAAAGCCTTCGATAAACATCATAAAGCATCGCCAGAATATCAGGTTGGTGATAAAGTTTGGCTTTCTTCCAGAAATGTCCCTCTGAAGGTTTCTTCTTCTAAATTCGCACCCAAATATATTGGTCCCTTTTCTGTGTCTGAAGTTATTAACCCCAATACGGTCCGATTAGAGCTCCCTCCTGAACTCAAAATTTCTAATTCCTTCCATGTCTCTTTATTAAAACCTGCTAGAGTGGTTCGGCAGAGGTCTCCTCCTCCTCCCGTTTCTGTTGAGGGACAGGCCGAGTATGCGATACAAAGGTTAGTGGACTCCCGCCTCTCTAGGGGTAGGCTACAATACCTGGTACATTGGAAAGGTTATGGCCCCGAAGAGAGGTCGTGGGTTCCAGCCTCTGATGTTCGAGCAGATCGTCTTGTTCGACAATTCCACGTCAGATTCCCTGATAAGCCTAGGGGTCCGGTGGCCCCCTCTGGAGGGGGGGGTAATGTAACAATACCTGGTGGTCTAGTGGGGCGACGGGGACGCCCGCCGCCTCCTCCGGTGCGGGGACGCCCGCCGATACCTTCTAGGCGCGCGCGCGCGCCTCGCTCTGCTGCTTATGCGCATGCGCGCTCCTGATGTGCGCGCATGCGCACTGGCGTCCGTCGCCGGCGCGCGCATGACGTCATTTCGGCGCCAAAATTCAAATATTTAAAGCGCTCACTGAATGGAAACCATTGCCCAACGTAGGTTTACCTCTGGTTACTTCCTGGGTGCAATTATCCTGCTATTTTGCTGTTCTTGACCTTGCCTGTTCCTGACCTCTCTTGCCTGCTGCCTGTATTGACCTTTTTGCCTGTTTTTGACCCCCCTTGTCTGCTGCCTGAACCGACCTCTGCCTGTCTGACTATTCTCTTGGATTCTGTTTTTGTACTGCGCTGCTTGATCGTTGCTGACTCCGGCCTCCCCTGACCACTCTGAAGTGTTCCCCATCTACCTGTCATACGATTGGTTCCCGTGCTTGCTCAGAACTCTCTCCTTGGGTCTCTCACAATAAGACCTGGCGGCATCCGAGTAGCGAAGGGCTCCTCCCGACGTGAAAGGCGGCGGTTATAGGCAGAAGCGTGAGCCGAGACCGGACCCTTGGAGCCTGTTCTGAGTTTTGGGATACTGACCGTGACACCCAACCTGTTAAATTACCAAACTGTGAAGCCTCTTACAAATGTTGCCCATGCTATTATGTGTTTAGTAGGAAATGATTGCAACCAGTAAGAACTGTAGCCACCAGTAGCCTAAACATTAGCCCCCAAAGCCATCAGTTGTGTGTAGTTAGTCGCTCCAGGTGTCTGAGTTTCTGGATTTTTTCTAAAGCCTGGGCCAAATCAGGAAATCCCTGAATGGAATCTTCCAGTTCCCCTGTTATTACCCTAATGACTGACACCTGCTGAACTGTCACAGTATTTTGTCTTCATAAAATGCTTAACATTTTATACACACAGTTTAACAGGTCAATAGGATGTACAGGGTAGGGCTGAGCTGCATATTCTTGGATAAATAAAAACATAATTTGTGCTTTTTTCCTGTATCATAATATAAGTGCAGATAAATATATTGTTTATAAGGCAAAATACCATGTTCCAGTATATTTCCATTTTCCATAATTCAAAATTACTAAATTCTCAGATATTGATTTTGTTTTCCTTATTTTTTACGTGTTGATATGCAGGTCAAAGGAGCAAGGGAAACTAAGATAATAACACCAGTATGGCATTTTCTAGTTGTCTGCTGGTCATTGTAATGGCAAAGGCCAGATGTTTTTCCTAGATAGCTAATAAGTGCTATTTGGATAGAAATATGATGGGGTGGTCAGACATAATCAGTAGTTATATTTATACCTAAAAATGAGTGAGATTCTGGATGGTGGAAATTGGTGGGGAAACTGCCACCCAAGTCCTAATTGAAACAAAGTTCCAGTCATTCACACCAAGGGGCACATTTACTAAGACACGAATCTGAACCGAATTGGAAAAATTCCAATTTGAAAATGAACATTTTGCGACTTTTTCGTATTTTTTGCGATTTTTTCGGCATCTTTACGACTTTTCGGAAATTGTCGCAACTTTTTCGTTACCAATACGATTTGCGCGAAAAAACGCAAGTTTTTTGTAGCCATTCCGAAAGTTGTGCAAAATCTGGCGATTTTTTCGTAGCGTTAAAACTTGCGCGAAAAGTTGCGCCTTTTTCGTAGCGTTAAAACTGAAAAGGTGCGACATTTCGCGCAAGTTTTAACGCTACGAAAAAATCGCAACTTTTTGCGCAAGTTTTAACGCTACAAAAATCTCCAGATTTTGCGCAACTTTAGGAATGGCTACGAAAAACTCACGTTTTTTCGCACAAATCGTATTAGTAAAAAAACGCAATCGGACGCATTCGGCCCGTTCGTGGGTTAGTAAATGTGCCCCCAAGTCTCAGTGGCTTAAGCCAACTAACTTTCTAGCAGATCATGATGTAGATACTAAAGTCAAGAGTGTCAGGAGGAGATTGGGGTGCTTTGGGCTAATGAGAGTAACCATACTACTCCCCCCCCCCCCCCCATGGCATAAAGTCACAGAATTGCCTCCAGTCCTAAAAATTTTGGGAGGAAGTACTAGAATGTATGACTAATTTATTGTCAATGAATTAATTCTGGGAGAAAGACTTACACTGAATAAGAACTGGCTAAATGAATTATGCCAAAATAGATTAATCTGGTTGACTTCCATCCGGAACTAAGCTTATCTAATCAGCAAGAGACATAGGTGCACTTAACCACTTGTTTTAGTTAATGTCCATCCTGCAGCCCTATTTCTCTCTTAGCTTTTTATCTCTCATACAGACAGACAGACAGACTTGGGAGCACAAGGAGCCACAAGGCACAGGAGGGGTCCTGTAAATACAGAGTTGTCTTTGGGACAAACAGTACTGAGTTTTGCACCTTCAATCTCTGGGATTGAAGGACTGGGAACACTAAAGTTCCACTAATGTTCCATGTATGTTCTGTACAAGTACAGGTAGGCAGCAGAGCCCGTGCATACATTAAGTAGGCAATGGCCACTTAGAACATTAATGTAACTGAAGGATGTCCAAGGTCATACTAATAATGAGCAACCATAGATGGACCAACATATACTGTAACACTGATTGACTGAACAGTGGAGAAGTAGCTATTTGCATGGAAGTTCTTTTCTAAGCATTATAATAATTTAAATGGAACTTCTATTTCATATCCACTAAGTGTTGACCATTCACCGACTGTATTGGCAAATGCAGCATTAACTTCCCCATGTGATTATGCCCTTCAGGAAAGGATGCTGTCATAAAGTACAATGAATCAATCCGTAGACAAGCGTATTAATTTTTTAGATGTCTGTGAACCAACTGAACCCAGTCAAATACTAAGCGGGACTCAATAACCCTGTATTAAAAAATAAATAGTTATCATCAATCGTTAGAAAACAAAAGCTTGATGGGCAATATGCAGAGAAATGGATCTATAACTTGAATTAATAGGACCCATGTTTAAATACTCATTTATTATTTAACTGCATTTTGCACTGTAAATATTGATATGAAGAGGATATTGCAAGTGGATTTTATGGTAAGCCTTGGTAGTATTTATAATGGATGAAGCAATCGTGGAAGCTTAATTTTTAAAGCTATGCATTCATTGAGAAATCTGATTTATAAAAACATGTGACTTCATAGTAACTTTTACAGCTAAATGTTTTATTCAAGGCCGGGGCTCTAGAGTGTAGCTCATAAGTTCCATGCCAAATGCCTGAACCAAGTTCTAATTCATAGAGCCATAAAGGGTAAGCAGCCCATACCTTTAAATAGCTAAGCAACCATTTTCTCTAGTGTTGGTTAAGCAGCCCGTAATACCCTATAACCCCAAAAATTAGCATTTAGGATATGGGGGTATGGAGTTTATATGGGAAGGGGGCAGGGAAGTGCAATGTAAGGGCTATTATACATGAATGAACATTTGTCTAGCTTAAATGAAGCAGTATTGACCTGTCCTATAAATTAATTACTCAATAGTCCTGGCAGACGTTATAAGCACTCATTTACGACCTCTAAATGTCACATTTCTGTGCATTATATGTACTTGCATCAAAAGGGGCTCGTTATGCATGCATAGTCATATTTGGCACCACTCTGTTCATTCTTGCACACCTATTGACACAGGGGTACCCTGGAGCTACTGCCACCTTTGGTAGCTTCAGGATTCCTGAAGGGCTATAGTAAACAGATGCAGGACATATGTATCTATTGAATTAGGTACAGACGTTGTTTTGATGCTGAGCTCTGAAAGTGGCAAAATTCGAGCCCCAATGGTACACATTTTAATGCAATAGCTATACCCCTGTGTCCAAAACTTTGCTATACAAGGTTATATGTTAAATCAAACCTTTGCATGTCATTTGGAGTGTGATACTACTGTACTTAGATCAGGGCCACTACAAGGTACCAGCAGGCTCTGTTCCAAGAAATTTGTGAGAATAACCTTTATGCACGTGAAGTGCAATATAGTAAGGAAGACAGTAAAGAAATGGTCCGTGCTTACTCAAGTACACTCGATCCCCAGGTGGCCACCCTGGATCAACAGCCCTGGGAGCAGAAAAATGACAAAACTGTGATACCACAAGAAAAACAGCAAAGAAATTGAAATAATCATACTGTAGCCCATCTGGAGCCCTTCCAGATGATTAAAATGATGGCTCTGCCATCTCTACAGGATGCTTCTGCCAAAAGTTATTCCAGATGAAAGTTGTGCCCCTATCCTGGTGGGCAATGCCCCTTGTTTAAATTGACCATGACTTTTTTAAATTGACCACATATATATATATATATATATAGAAGTCCAGAAATTGGGTGCACACCAGGATATTTTTTAAAGATTAAAACGTTACTTTTATTTAAACATGCTGTTAAAACAGGCCAACGTTTCGGTCTCCTCCTAAGACCATTATCAAGACCACATACACAGTTAAAATCAGCAAATAAATAGATAAAACCTCTAGACACTCCCCCAAGCCCCACACTCCCATCCCAGTCACATGACTGAATAGTTAACCCTGTAGGCTAAAGCATAACAAAGTCATTGTTATGCATAAGGGAGCATGTAGTGCAAGAAATACCAAGTTAAAAAAGTTCATACTTATCTACTGACAAATTATGCAGAAAATGTAACCATAGATGGCACAGGAAAATACAGAAAAGAAAAAAGGAAACAACGACATTAAATGCTTAAACATAAACTGGCAAATATTGTAGCCAGTGTAGCAAACTCAGCAATACATCCCCTCACCTTTGCTCTAGAACAGCGTTTTTCAACCGCTGTTCCTGCCGGGAGATGTTGCCTGGTGTGCCGTAGGCAGGGCCGCAATTTTTACTTTAAAAAAAAAATCCGGGCCCTGTCATTGGTTGCGCCCCGTGTGTACGGGTGACGTCAGTATGCACGGGGCGCAACGTTATAAAAGGGCCTGTGTGCGGTCGCGTGTAGGCAGAAGTGCAGAGGCGGCGCGCGTGAGGGGAAGATGCTGCTGAAGCCGCCGAAGAGTAAAATGCTGCTGGGCACCAATGTATTAGTGGGGGCCACGGGGCACACTGACTTATGGGGGCACTGCTGCTGGGCACCAATGTACTAGGGGGGCTGGCTCTTGGCACCAATGTACTGGGGGGCACTGCTGCTGGGCACCAATGTACTAGGGGGGCACTGCTCTTGGCACCAATGTACTAGGGGGGCACTGCTGCTGGGCACCAATGTACTAGGGGGGCACTGCTCTTGGCACCAATGTACTAGGGGGGCACTGCTCTTGGCACCAATGTACTAGGGGGGCACTGCTGCTGGGCACCAATGTACTAGGGGGGCACTGCTCTTGGCACCAATGTACTAGGGGGGCACTGCTGCTGGGCACCAATGTACTAGGGGGGCACTGCTCTTGGCACCAATGTACTAGGGGGGCACTGCTGCTGGGCACCAGTGTACTAGGGGGGCACTGCTGCTGGGCACAGAGTTAAATTTTTTAACATTTTCTAATGGTGGTGTGCCTCGTGATTTTTTTCAGGAAACAAGTGTGCCTTTGCCCAAAAAAGGTTGAAAAACACTGCTCTAGAAAACATAGAAAAGAGCAGTGTTCATTTAACCCTGCCAAAGTACCTAGTTTTTTAATCCAAAAACCCCTCTAATTTTTTATATATATATAAAATTAAAAATGAAGAAAACAGCAGCACTCCAGTTGTTTTGAAAAATGTTAATCTTTTCTTAAGTGCCAAAGGCAACGTTTCGGGCTTCACTCCAGCCCTTTATCAAGAAGCTATTTTCACTGTGTAAGCACGTTAAATGATTCGATATATATATATATATACACACACACACAACAATACTTACGGATGTAAAGCATGCTAGCAAAAATACAGAGACATGAGCTGTTGGGTTTGAGTCCCTTCAGGCGCTCCTTGCCTCAGGTATATTAATTCTCTTGTCCTGCAGGAATGTGAGTACAAAGATAACTGAGCTACAAGGCATCATAATTCCAACCATGCTTCATATGCTGATCAATGACATGCAACCCACCCAGGGACACAATGTTGTGCTGCCTTTAATATTCATGATGTTTAGGAGTAGGAAAAAGTATTCATTAACCTATGGATTGGTGACTAAAATTATGACTTTATAATACCTGTATTGGAGTTTGTATGTGAATGAGTCCATAATGGCACCTTGGTTTAGTATAGCATCCACATCGACTGTACCCATATTTTGTGAATTCCTGATACCTTTGAAAATTAGCTCAAAGGGGACATAACCCCTCAGTTGTTAATGTACTTCAGCTCCCACTATAAACCCAACCATAAAGCTGTCCTAGTGTGTCCTCTAGATTTCTATACAAGTTGACAAAAATCATCAATAAGAATTCTACTGACCAAAAGGTAATAATAGACGCTGTCTCTTTAAAGTATGGGATTTGTAGTATAGCAGAAACCGCGTAAAAGTGTGGTTGAACAGTGCAGCTGTAATTTTAAAGCAACAGTCAACAGTCAATTTTAGGGAAGGTTTATATGCCCTTTAATTTCCTTATACACCTGAGCATTTGTAGTTTATATATATAAGTCATATAGACCCATTTATTACTCACCACTGTTTGGCCGCAAGGGGGGCAGCACTTCCTAAATGGAGTAATTGCTGTGCATGCAGGGGACAATTAATGAATTAATCAATAATTAATACATAGAAAATACTTAATAATATTTAGTTATCCTTATCTGCCCCCCATGGCACATTTGTACTTGTTTAACAATGAAAGGAGAAATGCGCTTCTTTATTAAGATTTTTAATTACTTTAAGCTCGATTTGGAAACGCCTGAGTAATAAATGTTAGGCTTCGTGCTACATCAATTTTGCAGCTGCTTTAGTTTAGCAACCTTCAAAGGGGCTGTAAAAGGCTCTTGTGCTTTATAAACAACCCTGTTCAGCTACTCCGGCACTTAGAGCACATGCAGCCCCAGCCCTTGTTAGAGGAAGACTTTATTATAAGGTAATATTAACATATAAATGTGTCATGGTTATATAATCCCATAAACCTGTAGAAGGCAAAGTATCTAACAACACATGTACTGCTTTTTACACTATGTTCTATGGCTTTAGAGCCAAGTCCCAGTGGTTGGTGTGTGCTGGGGGGGGTGATACTTATATATTGAGGACTGATTGTGGCTGCAGTAGAAGAAGGTTACTGCTGTTTGATATAAGTAACAACAAGGTGACCCATTCTTCTATCCTAAACACATCAGGTATCTGCAGTCTAATTAACCCCCCCCCCCATGTCGACTCATTAGAGTATGTAAATGCACAGGAATACCCTGGTTGCACAGCTCCAGGGCTAATGGACCATATATATACAAGTTTATGTACAAACCAACCAATGAATAGCCATGAAAAAGAGCAAAGTGATGTCAGCCTTTTTACTTATTGGCTGGAGATCAAAAAGTGTCCCAGTTGTATTGGTTAAGATTTTGGGAGCACTTCCCATTCATATATGTATATGAATATATAATATATATATATAATATATGCCTATTCTCAAAGGTATCAAAATTTTATTAGTTACAGATATGGGATCTATTATACGGAGACACCTGTTATCCAGAAAGCTCTGAATTACAGGAAGCCCATCTCCCATAGAATCCATTTTAATCAAATAATTCAAATTTGTTAAAGTGATTTCCTTTATCCCTGTAATAATAAATAGTACATTGCACTTGATCCCAACTAAGATATAATTAATCCTTACTGGGAGAAAAACAATCCTATTGGGTTTAATTAATGTTTAAATGATTTTTAGTAGACTAGAGATCCAAATTATGGAAAGACCCCTTATCCAGAAAAGCCCAGGTCCCGGGCATTCCGAACAGGTCCTATAACTTTAAAAGCAATAAAAAGGATGCTAGAAGTTTCCATGGATCACAGTGACCTGCATAAAAGAAGCACACTATATAATGACTTTAATATGCTCATATTTAATAGCATTACCCCTTTCATAATCTACAGAATCCAGTTTTCTTTAAACATTTTATCTTCCCTTTTCTTCTGTCTCCTCTCAAAACTTCCAAGCTTGCTTGTGCATTTCTACCACTAGGTGGTGCTATTCATTTCATTGACATCTGTCCGTTATCATTAGCCGACACATATTTATTGTTACAAAATGGCACCCTGCAGCCAATAACGGATTTACCACCCATAGGCTAAAATGTATTTGACTTAGTCAATTTAATTAAATATGGGCAGAAACAACAACAACAAAAAAAGAGCCTGCATTAAATGTATTTTTATTAAACATTTGGGTCTTAAAAATTAAGTGGCGTTGAAAATCAGTGTGTTGTAATGAAGGCAATATGTTTGTGAAACAACGTGCCATTTGCTGAGGTCCAGAATGTACCGACATGTACATTAAACTCACAGCCATTAAACTACAGTATATACAGGAAAGATTGCATTTTATTGTCATGTCATATAAATCTCTGAGCTACAGTTGTCATGCTCTGTAAGTACCTTTACTGCTGTGCTGCACTGATCAGCCACACTTACAAATCCTATTATACCAACATATTATCAAGACTAAAGCATGCTGGGAACTGTAGTCCAGCAACAAAAGGGTTGTATTTTAAAGCAATATTGCAATAACACTTTTCCTTAACTCTCCAGAATGGAAAATAATCCTCCAATGAGATTCCTCTTGATCTGTGTAAATTAATCTCCCCATGTTGATCACACTGTAATATAAAGGCACCAAAATGTCATAATGATCTCATTCATTACATTTGCTTACTGTTTGTGATGGGTGTCGCATTGGCATGATGTCACTTACCTGTATGGGATGGGCGTTGCACTGCCATGATGTCACTTCCTTGTTAATTAGGTGCTTTTATAAGGTTTATGTCCTGTTTATGTTTGGCCAGTCTGTTTTGGGCAGGCATGGGGTTAGTGTCGGACTGGGAACCCAGGGGCCCACCAGAAAACCTTAAACCCTAGGCCTGCTTTCCAAACTATTTTACCTCCTTTCCTCACCCAACCTCTTTATTCTCCTGGTCTCTTTTATTAACACGCTAGCATCTATTCTTTCATCTATTTCTCCTCTTTCTTCCCATTCAGAAATAGGGAATGACCATGAAACAGGCCAAATGGTCAGGAGCAGGAGGGCCCACTTACACCTGGGCCCACCGGGAGTTTTCCTGGTATCCTGATGGGCCAGTCTGACACTGCATGGGGTGCTGTGTTATTCCCTTGAACCTACCTGTATGTTTTTGTGCAGGAGGATAGTGGAGTAGTTGGAGGAAACCCACATACTGAGAAAACCTATGGAGGTTGTGCACTGTTCTGCAGCAGCTCCAGTTACTGCTCTGCAAAATACAAAGTAAGACTTGGGCCCCAGGAGGTCCACGTCTGGAAGTCATTCCTCATAACCCTTTCAAGTGCTGTCTCTCTACACATCCAAACTGTCGGGCACAGTAGCATATGGGGAAGTGCTGGCAGTCTGTAAGCCCAGGATGTAGTTGGCTACACCCTCTAGCAGCCCTGGCTCACTGCTAAGGCTCACATGCGGAGGGGCCACTGGTGGCACACAGACTAACGTGGATGATGCATCTGGATGACAGATGTATTTGAGAGGATGCCAAGGTGATATTTAAAGGTGTCAGCACTGGATTTGCACACTAGTCGAAATGTTCCATTTCACAAGAGGTAAAAGCTCAGATACACATCAGCAAAGGGTGTTCTGCTAACTCTTTCACCACTGAGAAAACATTATTGATTATAAGTTCTTGTAATATAAATACTTTACTTATTGCAGCGCTGTTGGGCACCATTTCTATTCAGCACATATAATGCACAAAATACTTTTTGAGTACTTTAACTTTTATGGCTACAAAATATATTTCAAAATCAGTTTGGTCCCCATAAAAGCCATCTAATGAACACAAAGCAAATTCTTTTAGGGAATTCATTTTCACAAAATTAGGTTGAATTTAAAAAATATTGGCACATTATAGCAAGGTTTTACCCTCAATTAAAGGAGAATGAAAGGTTAATATAAATTAAAAAGGCATTCTTTTTTAAGTACTTACTACATATCTAAATTCCCAGATCCCTGCTTGCTTCTCTGAGATATGGTGCTGGCAGCCTACAGCAGTGTGAAGCCTACAGTGACATCACTGAAATCTCTCTCCCCTTCCTGTATGTGCCAGCGGCAGCCTTCCTATTCTCTGAGCATGTGTGTAACTTGATCCTGTCTCCTGTTCTGAGCTACACATGCCCACCAGCCAATCAGAAGCGGATCTGGCAGAGGGGAGGGGGGGAGGGAATGAAACACATGTGCAGTATGAAGCAAGGAGGGAAAGGAAGGGAGAATACCTTTTTAGAGATGCCTGCCTGTTCTAGAAAATGTGAAGTAAGTGTGACTGAGTAAATATTTGATTAGGTGAGCCAAAAGTGTGGCGTTTTTACTAAACAATAGGAGGACTATTGGGCAGTATGCTTTTTACATTTTGACTTGCATTATCCTTTAAAGGAACAGTAACATCAAAAAATCTAATTGTTTTAAAGTAATTAAAATCGAATGTACTGTTGCCCTACACTGGTAAAATTGGTGTGTTTGCTTAAAAAAAATACTATAGTTTATATAAATAAGCTGCTGTGTAGCCATGGGGGCAGCTTTCAGTTCAAGGGCTCACTTCTCCTCCTGTATGGTCTGGAGCTTAGAGTTAGAAGTAATGCATAGAATGCATTTGTGAATTGCTCTTTTCTGGATGCAGTATTGGATCCCTAGCGATCCAGGTGCATATTGGCCCTACCCTTACCCCACCCTGCCCCCTGCCATGCTCCCTGCTCCCCTGCTTTGGATGATATTGGAGGACTTCGACGATTCTATACATTTTTATGGTGCAGGTTTTGGCTGCAAATTACTGACAGTGGGTGATCTGTTACTGGGGGAGACCAGGGAGGCTCAAGTCACGAATTTTTGTATCTGAACGATCGTAAACGGCAGGAAAACCTTTCTGACTTTGATCCTTCAGTGCATGATTTTGGAAGCCTCCCAAAGGACTCAATGGCACTCTGCAGCTCCAACCTGGCCCAAGGAAAGTCTCCCATAGGGCTCAATGGCACTCTGCAGCTCCAACCCGGCCCAAGGAAAGTCTCCCATAGGGCTCAATGGCACTCTGCAGCTCCAACCTGGCCCAAGGAAAGTCTCCCATAGGGCTCAATGGCACTCTGCAGCTCCAACCCGGCCCAAGGAAAGTCTCCCATAGGGCTCAATGGCACTCTGCAGCTCCAACCCGGCCCAAGGAAAGTCACGATACCGAAGCTTGATTGAATTACGAAACTTTTGTACTCGGCGCGACAATACAATTTGGTCACGTAATTTTTGACACACGGTGCGAAAAAGTTGCACAAATTAATGAAAAAAACGGCGAAAATACACAAGGTACGAAAACCTAGTAAAAAATAAAAAAAATTTGTATTCGCAGCCGATCATACTTTGATAAATAGGCCCGTTAAAGTATGACGATCCACACTACAGAAAGACCACCAGGTCCTGAGCAGTCTGGGTATCAGGTTATATACCTGTTCACAGCATTATTTTTTTGTGATTACAGAATGATCCTGGGATTATTCTGGCTATTTTGTTTTGTAATTTCAGAATTATTTTATGTTTACGGCATTAATTTTAGGCTGCCAAAATACATTTTCTGACCACAAAATCATTTTTGTGCTGACAAAATTCATGTTGTGACCATGGAATGTATGTTGTGTTAAAAAAAAGGAATTCTGTCAGCAGAGAATTAAGTCTGTGAATAAAAAGAACACAAATATCTTTGCAAATGATCCTAACAGCTCTTCCACTGGAATGTAGTGGTGCCTATAGGGAATTAAAACACTTCAACGGCTATAATATAATTTCCCATCTGGTTTATATGGCATACTTGCAGATTTATAAAAATAATGTTACATATGGGAGAAGTCAATGAAGACCAATATTCAGTTTCTACACTCATGATTAATAACTAATTAAATCAACATTGTTTCCATGAGAAAAGAAGAAGAAGCAGCATTACTACCATTAATATTGACCAAAGTGTGTGTGAAAGTGATAGGGACATAGATTGTAAGCTCCACTGGGGCAGGGAATGATATGAATGGTAAACAACCTCTGAGTAACATGTCAGCATCATATTAATAAAGGATAATAATAATACTAGCCAGTTTAGTTCCTTTGCCCTCAAGATGAATGTGTAAAATCTATATAGCATGTCATTGGGGGCCTTAGGAATCAGTAACATTCTTTGTTTTGCCTACCCCATCACAGCTTCACAGCAATAAAATGGAGATTCTGGAGAGAGTAATTATAATGGTGCAGCTGTTGTTGATTTTACACTTTAAACTGACATATCCTTTGAGGAGCAAGGGTAGGGAAACTCCCAAATAGAGGGGAGCATAAACCTACCATAAAACCCTGCCTCCGTGCAATGCCCTGTTCTCCATAGTAGGCAGCACAGGCTTAATTACACATGCAAAATGATTCTCCAGTGAGAATCCATCATACCCGGGCTACTTCATCAATCAAGAAGAATACAAGAGGACAACTCTGAGGGTGCTGGAATACAATTTCCGCCATGCTTTAACCCTTACTACTATGGGGAAGGATCCTTGTGATTTAGCAACACTGCAATGTAAGCATTATGTTTGGCCCTTAAGTATGTAGTACATTGAATATTCAGTCTGATCAATACAAAATGTTGACCACCACTGTTAGTTAATAAATATTGTGGTTATGGTTTACTTACAGTATATATTTCTCTGCACTTTAGAGAGTTTATCACTCACATCATTACCTCCCCCCAGGCGAAGCTTACAATCTAATCTACCATACCCAGGGCCGTATTTTGTCTATAGGCGGTCATGATGCCAATATATTTAAAACCCCATATTTACTTTTCAAAATGCCCCCTTCTTGCTGTTGGATAAGTGTGGCTTAATCCAGTAGCAGAGCTGGATGGGGGGGGGGGGGGGTACCCCTGTCCTATATACAAAAACTTTACTGTCAATGCACTGCTTGGGGAGGGGGTGGCTGAGAAGGGGGTGGTTGAGAGGCAGTGTTATAATATAAATTCTGTCCCCACCACAGACACATATTGGGGTCAATTTCCTCAAAAGGCATTTACAGGGATAGTTCACCTGGTCCCCTTAAGTTAACATTTACTGGGTTCTAGAATGGCCTATTCTTAGCAATTTTTCTATTGGTCTTCATTTTATTTTCAATGATTTGCTTTCTTCTTCTGCCTTTTTACAGCTTGCAAATGGTGGTCAGTAAAAAAGCTATTGCTCCACCTGTGAGCCTGCAATTTGTTGTCACTGTTACTTTATATTATTTATCTTTCTATTCAGGCTCTCTTCTATTCATCTTCCAGTCTCTTATTTAAACTACTGCCTGGTTGCTAAGATAAACCAGCATCCCTAGCAACAGGATATCTGTTGAAAATCCAAACTGGAGAGCTACCGCACAAAAAGCTAAATAATTCATAAACCACAAAAATAAATACTACCAGTTGCAAATTGAAATCTCCCTGCAGTCAGTTGACCATAAAACCACTTTCATTTAAGGCACTTGTGTCAAAATGTACTTCTTGCACTTCTGTATAGTTGCGCTTGGCGTCGCTCTGTCCTTTCTGCCTTGCATTCTGAATCGAGTGCTGTTGCACCTAATGATGTAGGGGAACCCTGGGGCTACTGCCACCTCCTAACCAGACATTACCCCAGGATTCCCCGTATTTCCAGTGTTAATAGGCACATCAATTACATGCCGAATGCCGGAAATGGCACTACATGCACTTCCAAGCAATTGCCTTTTTGACAAAGCAGACACTATTGCAGTAGGCACAGTGCATTCCCCTTGCAGCTGCAATGATGCTGGAATTCTGGGGCAAAAACACTGCATTGTGGGGAAAAAACATGGCGAGTGAGCATGTTCACTGCACTTGGGGATGTAAATGAGCCCTACCGTCTACATCATACTAGAAGTTCTGGATATGGGATCTTTCTGTAATTTGAATCACCATACTTTAATATCTCTTTAAATATTAAAGATTCAATTCAATTATGCCGCGTATAAGGATCAAATACATGGTACAAATATGGGACCTGTTCTCCAGAATGCTTGTGACCAAGGGTTTTCTGGACAAGGGATCTTTCTGTAATTTGGGTGTTTGTACCTTAAGTCTACTAAAAAATAATTTAAGCATTAAATAAATCCAATAGGATTTTTGTCTCCAATAAGGAGTAATTATATCTTAGTTGGGATCAAATACAAGGTACTGTTTTATTATTACAAAAAAAAAAAAAAATCTGAATTATTTGATTAAAGTGGAGTCTATGGGAAAGGGTCTTTCCATAATTCAGAACTGTCTGCATAATGGGTTTCCTGGATAATAAATGCCATACCTGTACTGTTCTATTATTACAGAGAAAAGGAAATCATTTTTAAACACTAGAATTATTTGCTGGAGATGGTTTTCCTGTAATTCAGAGCTGTCTGAATAAGAGATCCCTTATCTGTACAGAAGCAGTATTACTGTATAAAGGAGTAAAACTGTTAATTGTGCAAGTATTGCCAGTTTCCCTTTAAATTGAAACTTTCTGGTGGGCCCAGCCTCCAGCAGGGATTAGTGCCAGTGTAATTGTGTGCTGTATATCTCAACTGACAATGCGAAGTAAAACACGTCTGTGTGTCTTTATTCCCCCCCCCACAGTAACAATGACATTACAGTTTTTAGGAAATCATTGATGTCTAACATGCACTTTATGGGACATGCCATGTAAAATACATTAAAAGTACCATGTTACCCCCCATAAATCTGACATTATGAAATAAAAATGATGCTTTTTTTTCGCCAACACTCCCTGGAATCATATTAAAGCTTAGAAATTAGGCTTTGTGCATTTAATTGCTGTCACATCCTGTCTTGGGTTGGTCGGATCTAAATCACGATTGTAGCCATTAATCCAGATAAACGCTTTCATCCAGCCAATGGGTCCCTTTTTTTTTTTAAATAAATCTTGCTAATTTGGGTTGAAACACTTTCAGGAAACTGTAAACATGGTAACACCATGAAAATAATTTTCTAATGCACTGTGCCTGTCAGTGTTCAAAGACAGAGGCACCCAGGCTGGGGAGGAAACTGCTGTGTCATTAAATTCAACTGCAGGCTAAAAACAGAAACCTTTTTTTTTCCATTCGGATGAACACCCCCCCATCTATCGTAAATCTTCGTCAAAGTAGGCCAAAGCCTTACCTCGTGCATTAATGGCTCGAAGCTGTTGTGTATCACAGCCCCACGTTCAAAGGGAATGAGGGGGTACTTAGAAGCAACTTCTGGTGCAAGGATGCAATTAGAATTGACAGCCAGATGTCTGCTTAGTCTGGCAGAAGCCTATCAATGGCTGCAAATGGTCTGGGATCTAAACAGTTTGCCCTTGAGAGTGAGCTCAGATAAACAGCACCTCAACAAATCACTAGCCAGACTAAAGCCATGTTACGTTTGCTGATAAAAGTCGGCTTAGACATCAGGAAATGGCCTACATGTCTTCTTGTATTGGGTGGGTGGGTTGACAGGGGACAGTGCAGTACAAGAGCCGGTGCTAATGTATTTATTGCTCCAATAAAAATGAATAATGGTTTCTTTATGCTAACTGGGTAAAAAGCCATTATGCAAACAAACACCACATGAATTTGTTGCATGTTTTTCTTTATTACTGGGTCAAATAGAAGCCCTGGTGACTTTTGGGCTATAATATGTAAAGGGGACGTAAACCTTCTATAAATCCATCCCCATATCTCCCAGCTAGACAGACCCTAAATGTAAGGGGTAGTTCACCTTTAAGTTAACTTGTAGTATGTTATTGAATGGCCAATTCTAATCGTCATTATTTTTTTTTTTTTATAGCTTTTTTATAGGGATGCACTGAATCTAGGATTTGGTTTGTGATTCTGCCAAGATTCAGCCTTTTTCAGAAGGATTTGGTTTTGGCTGATTCCACGCACTTGGCTGAACCAAATCTTTAATAATCCTGTGATCGTCATATAAACACAGAAGTTGAACATTTTTAACTGCTCCCCAGCAGCCAAAAGAAACTATTTCTCTGTAAGGCTACAGTTTTATTGTTATTATTACTTACTGTTCCATTATTACAGAGATAAAGGAAATTAATTTTTTAAACATAAGAATGATTTACATACCATGGTCTTCCTGTAATTCGGAACATTCTGGATAATGGGTTCCAGGATAATGGATCCCCTACCTGCACCGACTGTTTTTATTTGGATTGGCCCTTTAAGATCTGCCCCTTAATAATGTGCAATGCGGTTTCATTCCCTTGACCATTGACAATTCCACATTATTGTTGTCTTTATTCTCACACATAAAAATCAATGAACAATTACCTGAGGACAGAAGTGACACAAATCAGATGAGAGTTATGGTTTAATATACTTCAGTTCAGCTACTTGTAAGAAAGGGGGATCTTTCTCCCATCTGGAGCCACCAACAACGTGCAGCATCCTTACTGTGTTTGTCTGTGGGTAAAGCACGGAGATGATTGCTGTACGTGAAATTATTAGGAATATATCATGTCTGTTAGTATTAAAGACAGAAGTTAAGACATAACTAAAAACAGAACCTTACTTAGATGTACAGCAGCATATACAACCCGAGTCATAGGGGCCCATTTACTTAATCACGAACGGGCCGAATGCGTCCGATTGCGTTTTTTTCGTAATGATCGGTATTTTGCGATTTTTTCAGAAAATTATCGCAACTTTTTCGTTACCAATACGATTTTTGCAGAAAAACGCGAGTTTTTCGTAGCCATTCCGAAAGTTGCGATTTTTTCGTAGCGTTAAAACTTGCGCGAAAAGTTGCGCTTTTTTCGTAGCGTTAAAACTTAAAAGGCGCGACGTTTTGCGCAAGTTTTAACACTACGAAAAAATCGCAACTTTTTGCGCAAGTTTTAACGCTACGAAAAAATCGCAACTTTCGGAATGGCTACGAAAAACTCGCGTTTTTTCGCTCAAATCGTATTGGTAACGAAAAAGTCGCGATAATTTCCGAAAAGTCGTAAAGGCGCCGAAAAAATCGCAAAAAATACGAAAAAGTCGCAAAATGTTCGTTTTCCAATCGGAATTTTTCCAATTCGGTCGGAATTCGTGTCTTAGTAAATCAGCCCCGTAGTTACTTAATAGTCTATATGGCATTTGCGGCAGCTGAAATGGCATGCTTTAAGGGGTTGTTCACCCCTTTATTAATTAACAATTGACTTTTAGTATGTCGTACAGAGTACTATTTTGAAACCATTTGCAGTTGGTCTTCATTTTTTATTATTTGTTGTTTCTGAATTATTTAGATTTATATTCAGCAATTCTCATGTTTAAAACTACAGCTGCTATATGGTTGCTAGGGTCCAAATTACCCTAGCAACCAGGCAGTGGTTCAAATGAGATACTGGAATATGAATAGCAGTGGTTCTGAAAAGAAAGATATGTAATAAAAAGTAACAATAACATTTTAGCCTCAAAGAGCAATATTGTTTTTGGCTGGTGTGGTCAAAAAATCAGAGGAGGAAAGCAAATAATTCAAATATGATAACAAAAATGAAGACCAACTAAAAAGTTGGTAAGAACTGGTCATTCTATAAAATAATAAAGTAAATTTAAAGCTGAAGCAACCCTTTAAAGATGACAGATTTTGCTGGGTTACTCCAACTTCAACATATGAATGAGATGTTGGTGTTGAAGACTCTCCCAAATTCTAAGGGGCAGAATATTCCTTCAATGAATATATTGTGAGCTCTGTGTATGCTTGTAGGTCACACTAAGTTATAAAGGGAAATTGGAAAAAATGATTGGTAGTCAGCTGCTATTGAGGGCACAAAAGTGTCCCCAGCAGTTACCAGGCTTCTGTGTTTTATAACTCAATGCTACTTGCCTTACCATCTGCCCTACTCCAACCTCTGTTGTACATGCCCCAGCTCCCTTAACCAGCAACTGCAACAGAAGCTAACAGCTATTGGGGGCTGCCTTGTGTTTCTGTTTGGAGCCCCAAACAGTGGTAGAATGCAACCCAAGCTAATAGGTTCCTGTCCTCAGACTGAAGCAATGCAGTGATTTTTGTGTACTTAGAATGTCGTGGAAGCTTTCAAAACCTTAAGGTAAAGTTTAGTCTACGTGTCATCTTGCTGCCAATAGTCTTTTTAATTGTTTATTCAGTAGCTTCAAAGGTAGTATAAGAATTTGGCTTAGCAGTGAGAAAAGCCAACAGGGCACTTGATTGTACAAGTAGAATAATTACATGCAGGAAGTAACAGCCAGAAAGACTGAAAGAGACTATCTATTGTATGTGCCATATTACGTATGTATTACATTTAGACTTTCTGTCAATAGTTGGCCATACACAAGATCAGTATGTTTGGTGATATAGCCAAACCAGATCTGTGCCCAATTTGGCCACTCCATTGTCTGATTCAAAGTTTCGGCTGCCTGGACAATAACTATAACAAAAGGCCTGTGCAGGCCCATTAGGAGAGGTTCATATGAGCAACTCATTAGGATTTTCAAACTTCAGGCCAATAGTTTGCCAGCAAGGTCTGTAGTAAGAGTTGTCAGTTTGTGTATGGCCAGCTCAGTAATATATATACTGTAATATAATAGTATATACGGATATATAGGATTTTGCAGAAACAGCAAAATGTAGACAAACAATAAGATTATTAATAAGCAATAAATAAGAACTTACACATTCAGTATCCATGTTGCTAGGTGCAGAATAAATTCACAGTGCTTCAGGTTTGACCTAGTGCCAATCAACAACGAGCTTAGATCGGACCAATGCACTCAGAATAATGTAAACAACAAAGTGATTGGCTTGCTTGGAGGTATTGCTCTGGGGATTATTTGCACACTTTTTCCTACAGGAGCCCAGATGCATTTTAAATAAAGAGGCCAGTAAAATATAAACAGAAACCAGTCCAGATAAAAACCTTCTCCTGCCCCCCCCCCCCAATAATTCAGCAAAATAATACAGACCATGTTATGCAATTTGCTCTCATATTTTCTGGAACAGTTTATGTGTTTCCAATAAAACTACCTTGAAACAAGATTGAGATAATATTCCTGGAAGCCAAGAATTTTGTGACCTCCTTCACGTTTCTTCCTGGGGGCCATAAGTTTGAGTCTAACACACAGCGAGAAAGAAATTCTGCTTGGCTGAGCTGGTTATAGATTCCTCAGGTTTCCATCAGAGGCCAGAAATGTCAAAGGAAAACTATACCTGAACAATATAGGGCTCCATAATAATATAGCACATAAAATAGCTCATATGTGAAACCCTGCTTCATCAAAATAAATAATTTACATAAAAATATACTTTTTTTAGTAGTATGTGCTATTGGGTATTTCTCAATAGAAAATTGCCAGTTTAAATACTAAGGGCCACCCCCTGGGATCGTATGATTCACAGTGCACACAAACAAGCCAAGGCACACATACATGCTAGGCCCCATCAGCCAATTAATGTCTTTTACTCCCACACTACTTCCTGTTATAGTTACACCTGCATTATTTCCTGTCATGTGATCTCTGAGGGAGCACACAGACCATCACAAAATGGTGGCTTAAGGTAAAAGATGTAAAAGGGTAATATTTACTGATATATTCCAGTTTGGAAAGATTCTTTAATAGGCCACTTATTATGATATAAATATCTGTTGGTTAAGTATTCATTCTGGGGGGGTATAGTTTTCCTTTAATAACAGGCTGCTGGGGGGGATTCTGGGATTTGTAGTATGTGGAGAAGCTGCTGAATGGATATTACCTAGGAATTATTTTGTAGGTGGTTATATATAGTGTAGGAAACATGTTTTGATAATACCCTCACTCCTATGTATAATAGTTCTCTATTTTGCTTTATTTTCAATGCCTTTCAGCCACTTTATGACTTTTAATTAGCACACACATTGAATGGCCTGTATAGAACAATAGCACATTCTCCAACAGCCGTAAGTTTATGTTCTGTCTGTGTATTGCCCCTTTAGGCGTTATTTGGCCATGAAACTTGACTGCAATGGCTTTTGTTCTCTGCTAGCCTGGAAACACTGATGTCCTACGTCATAGTAGTTCTACTGGTGCCTGATTAGAATGACGGTGTGCAATAAGGGCCTCTCTTAGAAACCTACTTGGTCTTTAAGTGCCCTACTTGGGACATAGCTGAATTTTCAGGGCCCTGGAATAAGCTCATTATGACTGTTCTGTATGAACCATTACACAATGTACAAATGAATCTATTCAGAATTCCTACATTAAGCAGGCAATGTATCGTTTAATGAAGATTCTATTATGGCCCATAGCGGGGGCCAAAAAAAAAGTTTTGTGAAGTTTGTTTGATTTAAGGTCCCATAGAAATGATGGTCAGAAAAAAAGCAGAATGTTCTCCAGGTCTAGTCACCCACAGCACCCAATGAATTATTGCTGTCAAGCAGTAGACTTGTTTGATAGATTGCTATGGGTTACTGCAATGGCAGCAACCTTTGCACATGGTATGTTTAGTGGCCACCATTCTGCATTTTATACCCAGAGTTCCAGTGTCATATATTTCCTGATTTTAATAGGTCAGCAGGTTAAAAATCTGTTTTTGTATAAGACATATACAATTATTGGACCTGTTATCCATAATGCTCAGGAACTGGGGTCTTCTGGACAAGTGATCTTTTGCAATTTGGATTTCAATACTTATGTCTACTAAAAAATGTAAACATTAAATAAACCCAATAGAATTGTTTGCCACAAATAAGGATTAATTCTATGTTAGCTGGGATTTATTACAAGCTACTGTTTTACTCGGTACTACAGAGAAAAAGAAAATATGTTTTAACATTTTTAATTATATGATTAAAATAAAGTCTATCGGAGATGACCTTACCGTAATTCTAATCTTTCTGGATAATGGGTTTTCGGATAACAGATCCCATACCTGTAATAAATAATAAACTCAAAACCTTTACATTAAGGTGTAATGTACATGGTCCTTCAATTCACTAGCTTACATTCCTTATTCTTGCCAGATAGAAATCAGGCCTGTGGGCCCAGCTATCCACTATTGGTGTGTAGAACCCACGTCTCTTCTCTCTAACTGATGCAATGCTTGGTTACTTAGGTATATAAGTGTTAATTGTTCTTGGCAACTCACTAGGATGATGCACCACGATGGGTTCCCACTAAATACCCACAAAAAGTTGTATTTCTTAGAAATATGTTGTGTCCAGGCACCTTGGCGGGGTGCAAGTCCTTTTGTATCATCTAAAATGCGAATGGGGAAGATAATTGTATTAATCCTTTGGGGAAACAGTGATATTAATAATGTGCATATATAGGTAGTGACTCTATGGTGGCCAAATGCAGGTCAGTAGGTCCTGGTTGGATAAGTGACAACCCAGTGGTGATTCTGTGGCTACTGCCGCCTCAGGCAGAGCCGAATTTTCTGCCCCTGGTAACTGGCAAGGTTCTCTACTAGCCTCATGGCAGGAGTGGCCCTGGGACTACCCAACCAGACAAATGAACTGGGGTACTCAGGGTCCACCAGGTACTTGACTGGAGGCACCCTGTCATTGAAGGGCCCATCACCCAGCCACTGTTGCTCCCCACTGCACTCTCAGCTACTACAGCTGCTGCTCCTCTGTGCTACTTACATCACTTTAAAAAATTAAAGATGGCCACAGTGGAACATATGGCAGCAAAACAGGGCATAATGGTGGCTGGTGGTGGCTGGGGGAGCCTGGCTTATGGGTAGGTGGCAGAACCCAATGGGGTCAAGGCCCCCAGGACTTTTCCTGGTATCCCAGTGGGCCAGTCTGACCCTAAATAAAAGTCAATACTTTCTGCACAATATTCTTTAGTTTGTTTTTTTCCTCTTCTTTTCTATTTTTTCTAACTACATAAATTGTATTTTCCAGGTTTAAATGCTGGCTCATAATGGCCTAACACTGGACCAGCAGGTAAACTAAAGGAATCATTTGCCACCCATCATTCTGCTGCAGACACCTTACTCAATCATCCCCTCAAAAATGGATCTTTAAGGCTATTAACTTCCATGATAATCCCTTTGGCCTTTGATACATTTGTGGACATGATTATTTCATTACTTGCCATATATCAATAGGATAATAATAAAATGTACTCCTGACAGGCTGCCAAGGGGTTTGTGGCCTTGTAAACACAAAAGTGTTCTAATAAAATTTTATTAAGTGTTAAAATGTCATAAAAAAAACAGAATAACATAAACTGTGACAATTTACTGTCCTCTGCAAATGGGAAGAATATTATTTATGCTAAAAATAAATTTGTGTTGGGCACCAGAATTCACTGAGATTTGTGCCTGAAAAGAGAGGAAATTCTGTCTGTAAATCTGCTTTATATTGGGCACCCAGTAATGTCCTACCTCTAGTTCTATTAGAATCAGTGGTGTTTTACTTTACTCTCTTTACTCTTCAGAGCTTTTATTATTAAGCAAGCCTGATATTGATTCCTAACAGACGAACAGAGATGTGGGACTGCACATTGGTCTTCCCACTGTCTATTATAAAATAATCTTAAACTAAACCTTTTATTTTCCTACAGACCCAAAGGTTTGTCCCCTATGAAAGGAAGAGGGTCCAGATGCAGAATTTGTTCATTTCCCTAATTGTATGGAGAGCCAAGAGGTGTAAACAGGAGAGTTAAGGTAAACATACATGGTAAGATCCGCTGGTTTGGCAAGGCTGCAAAACGAGTCAGGCTGGGCGCCGTCGGATTGAGGACCATGTCACTGAGCAGATGCGGTCCCCGATCCAATGGAAAATCAAGCCTGCCCAGTCGATATCTGGACAATTTTAGGCCAGATATTGGTCAGGTAGGGGGTTCCCATACACAGGCAGAAAAGCTGCTAAATTAGTCTGAAGGACCCGAATCGGTGGCTGAAATCCACCCATGTATGGCCACCTAAAGGGGCCATAAACCACCAGCCTACTTACCAACATATTATCAAGTGTTAAAGCATGATGGAAGCTGTATTCAAACAACGGCAGCCAGGAGCTTCTGATGTGGGGATTATCGAGCTACAGAAGGTGCAGCCCACAAAAGGGACATGTCCTTACTGACTGCCCTATTGCAGGTAGAGTTGCCACCTCACCCCACAGCCACATAAAGAATCCACATCCTGCATGGCTTGTTAGCAATTCATTTAGATGCATGATGCATTTCTGCACATCAATCAGTTCAGTCTGCAGCATGCTTCTAAATGAATTGCTAATTAGCCATGTAGGATGAGGATTCAATATGTGGCCAGTATTAAAGGGGTGAGGTGGCAACCCTAATGGCAGGTGATAAGAGTGAAGAGCAATGTACAAAGCGAGCACTAAGGGGCACACTCTGCCCAAGAACTTCTGCCCAAGGTCATGTAAATGACCCCCGTTCACAGGTTTTTGCATCTCTAATTGAGTTTGGAGATCCACACAGTGGAAATATTACTGTGAGCTGTGGCCCCTTATTATACTCCACACCAAGTAGCTATCCTGACAGTATTGTGCATATCCATTTATACATTACATATTAGCTTAAAATGCTAATTACATGCTGGTTGATATGTATACGCTTTATTATAATTATTTCTGCAGCATTATTGTCTCCATATGTACATATGTATAAGAAGATCTGAATTTAATTGTAGGTTGTGGATTAACTTGCTTTAGTCCAGCCAATCCAATGCTTGCTTTCATTGTTCTAACTTAACTGGACCAGTGAAAGCTAAATGTTGACTGGATGACTGGACAAGGGCCAATTTCCCTGTCTTTTTGAGTAACTCCTATGTTACATTTTTGAAAGCACAAGTACTAAAGACTAATCTTAAACCTCTAAAAACATTTTCTGTCGTTAAAAGGGAGAGAAACCTTGTTTATAACTGACTCTGTTACACCCCCTAGCTCCCAAAATAGGCACCCCAAACATTGTTACACACGCAAGACAATTCTCCATCCATCTCCATATTCTTAAATACAGCTGCATCATTTATTGTTAGCTAAGATAAATATTTATTTTGGTCCTAATCTAATCTCTAATAATATATATAGGGACAATATCTAACTAGCCCTTGTATCTTATCTGTGAATTCTAAAATGTGTGGTTCAACAACATTCCCTGGGCCTCCCTCTTGTAACTGAGTAAAGTTATAACAGGTCCAACGTTTCACCCACTTTTAACATTTTCCATTCTGCTGCTTGAAAGCAAGCATCTGATTGGTTGCATATGTGTTCCTAGACCTGGTAAAAATAATTTATTATTACATTATCACCGTGGTGTAAGTAACCCTTTCCCTGCCAACAACATAGATTGTAGGTCCTTGCATGTAGGTGGTAGAATATATGTCTCCGTCTTTAAGGTTACACTCCAGGAAAACTTTTCACGACACATACTTAAGTCAGCAAAATGCTGTCAGTGAAATGGTTAAATAGTAGCAAACTGCCCAGTTTGTGCAGAGACAAACATTCCCATCCAGGCCTTGATATATGAAAGGAAAGAGCCTGGCTTGGATACAGCATTAGCTTTAACAATGAAAGCTTTGAAAAAAAAACCTCAGCCACAAGGGAGAGATAGGATGAAACAGTTCCACTCATGCCCACTAGGTTGCGCTATGAGACCAAAAATACTTATGCAAAATACCACGGTGAACTATCCAGTGAGCTTTAGCATTATATTGTCATTTCAATAGCCTCTGTATTTTACAAATCGTTCTATTATTTATTTTGACATGTTTCAGTACATTAAAAGGGAGGAAAAGTCTCGGCTTGGCCGCATTCAGCGCTGCATGTCAGCATGTTTTACATACTGTGGTCACTTCAAAAATCATTTCTTTGCAAATCTAGGGCAAACAAAGCATTTTTTTCCCTGATCGGATCTATTATTAGAACAGTTTGATGTTGCCTGTATCACTCATAGAAATCAGGCAAAAATGTGATTTTCCGCAATCACGTGAATGTTTGTGAGGATTTCCCTTTCTCTGTATACAGGAAGGCAGACTTGCAAGCTCTTAGACTCTTAAAGGGACAGGGTTTCTTTTCCTACACTAGTCCCATAACATAGGGTCCCCAACATCACAGGAGCCCCTTGAGGAAAATTTTACGCAATAATATGCACAGTGCACCAGAAAAAAACACAATTATAGAAGTGATCACAGTTTACTAAACCAGCTCTGGCTTTTGTTTCTGGTCATGGGTCTCTACCTCACCATTGTTCTTCATTCTCATCACTTCTTGCCCAAGAGTTTATAGTCTAAGTTACCTATTCCAGAGTACTGATAAGGGCAGTGTCGGACTGGCCCACCAGTATACCAGGAAAACTCCCGGTGGGCCCTCTTGCTTTTAACTATTTAGCCTATTTCATGGTTATTCCCTATTTCAGTATGGGAACAAGGAAGTTTGATAGATGGAAGAATAGAGTATAGTATGTAGAGAAAAGAGACTAGGATAATAGGGAGTTTGAGGGAGGAAAGGAGGAATTAAAGTTTTCAGAGTGGGCCCATGGTCCAGGGTTTTCTGGTGGGCCCCTGCCATCTCAGTCCAACACTGGATAAGGGGAAAGCTTAAACATTTTTGGCCGGCCAGAACTGAACTCAGGAAGGCAACAGCCCTAACCACCAAGCCATATTCTGCAAGAGTAACATAAAGAAGCATTTACAGGCTTTACAGGTTTTCGCCACTTGTGAAAAGGCAAATTTTGCAGTGAATCTGTATGATATGGATAAAATGCTTACCCTTAATTGTAAAAGCTGGTTATGATAGAATATAGACTGAATAGAAAGATAAGGAATAAAAAGTTACAATACAATACAATTGTAGCCTCACAGAGCAATAGTTTTTGGCTGCTGGGGTCAGTGATCCCCATTTGAAAGCTGGAAAGTTCAAAAACTATGAAAAATAAAAAATTGAAGACCATTTGAAAAGTTGCTGGGATTAGACCATTCTATAACATACTAAAAGTAAATATGAAGGTGAACCATCCTTTTTAGAGTGGGACTAAAACTGCTTTAAATGGCAGCATTGAATGTCTATCGCTTCCCTGTGATGACAGATAGATAAAGCTTCTAGTGAGGCAGCAAGCTCAGTAATGGCAGGCAGCAACTAATGTATCGAACTGTTATAGAGATTTAGGGACATGACTTACTAAGCTGCTACTGGAACATATGGGCGGGGGGGTCAAATGTAATTAATTTTTTAAGATATATTTGATAGAATCAGTAACAGATAAAAAAAACAAAATGTAAAAAGTAATTTCTGGTGTATATTTATCCTTTGAAAAGGTAAATGTGGTACAACAGCAGGTTGGTCTCTGCCCCTGATCCCTACATTTAGGTACAAATCTGAAGCTATAGGCACAGAGCTTTGGCAATCTCTAATTCCAAAGAATGTTACTGAGCAGATGATAGTTCTCAGGGTACACACAGCTGTATCTTAAAGGGGAACTCCACCCAAACACAACTTGAGATTTTTAAAAAGTAACATAATTTTAAGAAACTTTGCAATATACATCAATTAAGAAATATTCAGCCTTTTCATGATTTTGTAATTATATGGTTTGGAACTGTGACTCATGAACCCCTAGCAACCCCTAGTGACCAAATAGCACTGATCAATCTGGTGGGGCTAGAATGCTAAAAACAAATGTTCAGTTGGTTGGGGGTCATGGAACAGGGAAAAATGTGCCTTAAATAAGTAAAATAGTAGAAGTCACTCAGAATTTGCTGCAAAAATTTCCATTGCTAAAAGTTGCACTGAAAAAATGTATACAGCAGAGTAAAGGTTACTGTGGAAAAAGTAGCACCTGGAAAAAAAACCCGGTGGGCCCCAGTGGCCCACACCTGATACCTGGAAGGCCCTCCACAGGATTTCTTGTCTCCTTTTTTGGAAACATGTTCTTCTATCAGACTTCCTCTCTTTTAGGGTTCCTTCAGGTTTGGGGCTTGAGTCTGCTCAGTTCTCTCCTCTCTCCCTCTCCCCTCCCTTCTCCTGCTCTCCCTTCCCATAAGAATGCATAAAAACTCACTTCCCCCTCCCTTAGGAATGTGTGATCTGAGCTTCCAATGGCTATAACTGCAGCAGGAAGCTACCAAGACCAAGCTAAAATGGCAGCTGCCATTCAGAGCCCACACATCATCCCAAAATTGTACGAAACTAAGTTTTGTATGATTTTATTGGTACATGTATGGACAGCTTTAGACTGTAAGCTCCACTGGGGCAGGAACTTTTGTGAACAATGTATAATTTCTGTAAAGTGCTAAACGTGTTGCAACCATATATAAATAAAAGATAATAATAATAATAAAATGATTGTACATGCCAGCCATTTACAGTTTCACACGGATAACTGGAGGTCCCAACGTTGCTGTTCCTGGGAGTCCATGTGCACTTCATTTCTCTTCAAACCACATCCCAGTAGAGCAGAGCTTTGTTTGCTGTCGAGCCAAGTGATTTAATGGAAAAAATATTTCCTGTACAAAGGCGATAATAATCGGCCACATGACTGTGAAAAAAAATATATCATTTTGATTGTTCCATGCGCACGGGAAAGCTCACTGCAAGGCAGAGACACTGGTGTTAGCCCTGCCTGGTCTGTAGTCATTTATATTCACATTAAGGAAGTACAAGCCATGGGTTTTTATAAAGCTTAAATAAAGCAGATCTTTGCCACAGGAACAAGGCCAACAACGTTTATAGACTGTAGCCTCCCAGCCATGATTAGAATCAGGCCAATGCATTTAGGCAGGGATGTCAAATTCACATTCTTCCAGCTGCTGGTTAGTATATCTCCTATTATCATAGGCAAGAGAACAGCTGGAAGTGCTGAGGTTTGTAGTTTATATCGAGTGGGTGTGATACCGACAATATGTAAACCATCAGCTCCATAGCTGGCCAAATTGGGTGACCCAGTATTACCAGTACTACATCAGTTATTTATCTGCT
Source organism: Xenopus tropicalis (assembly GCF_000004195.4). NCBI lineage: Eukaryota > Metazoa > Chordata > Amphibia > Anura > Pipidae > Xenopus > Xenopus tropicalis. The sequence continues at coordinate 65,329,521 of NC_030685.2, read as the reverse complement.
ATTTAGTGTGTTATAGAATGGCCTATGCTTAGCAACTTTTCATTTGGTCTTCATTTTTTATTTTTTATAGTCCGTTTCTGACTCTTTCCAGCTTTTAAATGGGGGTCACTGACCCCAGCAGCCCAAAAATTTGGTTGTTTGAGGCTACAGTTTTATTGTTATTGCTACTTTATATTACTTATCTTTCTATTTAGGACCTTCTCTATTCATATTTCTGTATTTCTTTTAAACCACTGCTAAACAACCAGATAGCTGCTGAAATTCCAAACTGGAGGGCTGTTGAACAAAAAGCTAAATAATTCACAAAACCCCAAATAATAAAAATTCATTTTTATCTTAGCTGGAATAAAGTACAAGGTACTGTTTTATTATTACAGAAATAAAATAAATCAATTTGAATTATTTGATTCAAATGGAGTCTATGGGAGATGGCCTTCCTGTAATTCAGAGCTTTCTGTATAACTGGTTTCCAGATAATAGATCCTATACCTGTAAATGTAAACTCAAAACAATCCTCCATTACTGCTTTATAACCTTACTAAGAAAATATGGATTTTTATTTTTTTTTAAATAAAAGAATAGGCAGGGCACATTTACAGAATAAGAAACAGGTATATAAAAGGTATATTCTGTACCAAAGCATTCATATACAGGTATGGAACCTATTATCCAGAATGCTTGGGACCTGGGGTTTTTCAGATAAGGGGTCTTTCCGTAATTTGAATCTCCATACTTTAAAGGGCAGATTTACTAAAAAAAATTTTTTAATTTTAAAAGTCTGAACTGAAAAAGTTGCAGAAAAGTCACTAAACCTCTAAAGTTTCAAAGCAAAATAAGGGACGGAGCATCTGCCATTGACTTCTACATGATCTCTGCAAGTTTTAGCTGGTGATTTGCCAGATTCAGATTTTTAGCCATTTTGACGCATAGTAAATCTAGAAAAGTCACAACCTTTTTTTTCTGCGACTTTTTCGAGTTTTGATGAAAAACAAACAATCCAAGCGTTAGTAAATGGCCCCTAAGGCTACTAAAAAATAATTTAAAAATAAAATAAACCCAATAGGATTGTTTTGAGTCGAAAAAGGATTAATTGTACCTTAGTTGGGATCAAGTACAAGGTACTGTGTTACAGAGAAAAAGGAAATATGTTGGTTGATGATGGCTATCCTGTAATTCAGAGCTTTCTGGATAATGGGTTTCAGGATAACATATCCCATACCTGTATAGGATTGGGCTTGTTCTTTTTACTATCATTTAAAGCCAGCTACACATAACATCAACAGGAATCCCTAAATGCAGAATAAATTGTGTTGGCATTTCATAACTTAAGTGCCAGCACTGTAAATTCTATGAACCGTGGCATGTAAGAGTTAATCTACCTTGCTCCAATTTCACTTTACTTCACCTTTGTGAATAAACCCCCTGATTTGGCTTCTTCAGCATAAAATTGCAGGAAAGAAAAGGCAACTCGGAATAAACGATAAAAACACGTGTAGCTAGTGGCTTTATAATGGTCCTCATAATCCTGTATTTTTCATGATAAAATCAAACACATAATACAACAGAAGACTTGTAATAACCATTTATGAGTGAGCGAAAGGATGTGATTAGGCTGACAGATGTGACAGACTTGGAATGGCTTTGTGTAACTTCAGATGTGATATTCAGTGTTATTAGTCCCACAGCACCAATAAAAACTATCACAATAACTATCTGCGGCACTGGAGAAGTAGGAAAAAGCAAGTAAAATTTAAACAGAAATTATACTATATACATTTTAGACTATTTTTCCTTCTGATGTAAAAGAGAAGCAAAAATCTACATTGTATTTTCCTTTTAAAATGGCCGAACCTGTTAGTTTTATCACAGTGGGGTGAAACTGATCTCATATCCCATCTTTCAGTTACCCATTTTCAGATATCAGAACAAGAAATCACATGAATGGTAAGATCATGGGTTTGGATGTAAGTTATGGTATTAGAACAAGCAGACATTAACCTGACTTGTGTATGGCTGTGTCCTCATGTGCCCATATAGAAAATATGGCTCTGCCAGGGGGCGATAAGGTTCCATCACAGTGTTCCCCATCTGTACAGTATCTAGTATATAAAAGCTACACTGGACACCATAGAGCACTTAACTGTTTATGTGCATTGGTGTTGGAGCCATTGTGCATGGAAGCTGGTGAATGTATTACACTTAAGGGTTTTAATGCTGTGGAATTAACTACCACTCAGTTGAACTGAAGAAGATACTTGGATGAATGGTAAAACGTTTACTTTAGAATTGTCTCCATTAGATACTGTATATTATGATCTGGCTGAATGACATTTTGCTCACTGAGGTGCTCCTGAAATACAACTCATTCCTACACTACATGGATAAAAGTATGTGGTCACTTACCTGACCAACATCTCATTCCCAAACCAAGTGACGTCCTTTGTGACTATAACAGGAAGGAATTTACTTCCATTCAGCCTCAATAAGAGTATAAGCGATGGTGGGCACTGATGTAGGAGATGAGGACTTGCTCAGTCCATTCTATCCCATTGGTGTTCATTTGGGCCGTGTTTAAGACTTTGAATAAGCCAGTCAAGTTCTTCCACCCCCACCTCTGCAAACCCATTCTGTGTGGACCTTACTTTGTGCCAAAACAGGAAAGTAGGAGGCACAGAATTGCCAAGAATCTCATTATTTGATGAAGTGTCAGAAATTATAGTTGTGGCTTAATTAGCCAATTCCAGTTATTATAGGGGTACCCACATATGTTTGGCCTTCTACCCCCATATGTAATAAAAGGCACACAGTTTGGCCAGGAGCAGCAACCCAGAGCAACCAAAAAGATTTTTGTCTTTAAAATGGGGACCAGTAAATGATACCTGCTGATTGGTTGCTATGGTTTACTGCCCCTTGGCAAACGAAAAAAAAGTGCCTTTTTTTTACATAACCCCAACTACCCATTGAGCAGCTAGCTCCATATTCAATGCCTGGCTAAAGCCCTTAGTATCTGTTGCCTGCCATATTACTCTGAATTCCTTAGTATAAAGACCATGTTCTCATTAACACAATCCATATATATAGATAAAACAATTAAAACTCACCCAACTGCATGCATTCTCACGTCACGTGACAGGAGGAGAAACCCTGCACCAAGGTGAAAAAAATATCCATTCACCCTAAATCCACAGATGAACACACAGCCAGAAAAATACATCAGTTAAGAACAATTCCTTAAATATATGCAGACAGGCCCGGATTTGTGGAGAGGCCACAAAGGCCCGGGCCTAGGGCGGCAGAAGCTTAGGGGCGGCATGCTGCCCCGCTGCAAGAAAATTTTTAAGTTTGGCTCCCATACGGAGCAGTTGGGACCTCTCCCCACTGCTCCGTATGGGAGTTTAAAGAGCGCATGCGCACTGGGGGGGGGGGGCGAGCGTTTGTTCATGCGCACGGGGGGGGGCACCAACAGGGGCGGCCTCGGGGTGCCCAGAAGAGAAATCCGGCCCTGTATGCAGAAACATTGTTATCATATGTAACGTTACAATATATATCAAAAGAAACGTTAATATCCCATAACATATTAATGCTGATTTAATACACAAAGAAAAAACACTGTTCAATAAGGCCAATGGTGCCAAAAGTATTCAATTTTTTAATCCAGAATACTTCCCTCTGAAGCACCCTTTGTCCTTAGAGATAGCATATGATCAATGGCTATATAAAGCTGAAAGTAGGTAGTCTATGTCCATCTCTAAAAAATGTGTAGCCACAGGTTTATTTGTATTGCCATCCCAAAAAGCTGTGCTAATTGCGGATCAGTGTGCATCCATCCGCAACATTAACATTTGATCAGTTTCCCAACATATGATAACCCAAAAGGGCATGTTACTAGGTAAATCACATACTGTATGTAGTAGTACACGTGATGTGGTATCTTATCCTGAACCTTTTACCTGTCTGCGGGTGTAGAAAGGAGTTACCTGGTGTCATATATCTACAAGAGGTACAGTTCAGGCACTGGAAACAACCTGGTTTACCCCTTGGCAACCACAACTCCTGCTTCTTTTTAAAACATACTGGTACCTCATTTGTTGCGAACCATAGGGGGTTTGAAAGCTATCCTCCTCAGATAATTATCAGCACGTATGGTACTCTGTTGATCTTTAAAAATGTATTTAATGGTAAATTCATTGTACCTAGTACAAAATACCAAATCAGGCTGTTTACTCCTTTTCATATATGACCAATCACACCGTTCCCACACTACCTCTAAAGCTTCACTCAGAACCTTATCGGAATACCCTATATCTTTAAAACAGGCCCACATTGCCTCAACTTTCTGGTCAGCCAAATGTAATGTAATAAATTATTCTGCAGAACCCTACAAAACTGTGATATAGGCAAAGATTGTTTTATAGGTTGTGGCTGGCACATTTTTACATTTTGGTCTGTAAGCTTTCAGAAAAGCCTAATCCAAACGGTTTAAGCCTATTCCAAATGGTCACCATTCACCAGAGGTTCAACAAACAATGCACTTTTTCTAAATCTAACCACACTGTCAAGGGTATTCAACTCATTGACAATATCCCGGAACTCTAATTCAGTACCGTAAAGGGATGGGGGGCCATCATGAACACTAGGTTCCTCCAAAGAAAGTCTCACTGCCTCTACCTGCCAGCCTCATTAAATGAATTTAATAAAGTGATTTTCAATACATTCCCGGTGTGCACCTATCTTTTTGAAATAATTTTGATTCAGCTTTCTTGAGTTGTGCTTGAGTCATTTTCAAAGAGGCATCTTTTTAGTAGTATGTGCTATTGGGTAATCCTAAACAAAAAATTGCCATTTTAAATACTAAGGGCTGTCCCCTAGGATCATATGAATCATGGTGCACACAAACAAACCAAGGGCACACATACATGTTAGTTCACATGAGCCAATTAATGGACAAAGTTCTGTGTTTTACTCCCACACTACTTCCTGTCAGGTGATCTCTGAGGGAGCACACAGCCCATCGAATGGTGGCTCAAGATGTTAAAGGGCAATATTAACTGGTACATATTCCAGTTTGGTAAGATTTTTTAATAGGCCACCTAATATGGTATAAACTGTTGGTTAAATATTTATTCTGGGGGTATAGTTTTCCATATAACAATGTTATATCAGATGTATTGGTATTTGCTTATGAATAAAGGTACTGGTATTTATAGTGCTATTACGGTTAATTGTTATGTTTAATAAACCTTCAACAAATGTGCCCTTTTACCAAACACAAAATGACAGGGTATGAGCCTCTTAAGAAATGACCATACATTTCATGTGTGACTACATAGCAATCTCAAGATAAATGGCTTGATGTAGATCAGTGCTATGGAACCAATTCATTTTTGTCTGTCACAAAAAGGCTTCGGAAAACATCATTCCTCATCCGACATTCACTGTACAGACAACTTACTTTGGGAGGCACAGATAAAGAATGGATTCTGAGCAATAACATGCTGTCTTATCACGAAAGATTTACTGGCCCCTGACAACCAATGAAAAGATGGCTAAAGACCATACTAATTGTTTAATTGCTCATTAATCTGTTTTTGGAACTTTGTCACATAGATAAACTGACACACTCATAAGGAGGCTTATTATTGTGCTCCCGTGGTCTATGGCAACTAATTTATTTTGTATACCATTATAATGATACTTTCCTATTCAGCCACATGCAGGTCATATAATAGATGATGATTTCAGGGTGTTGGGTGGGGATCTCTCTTAACCTCGGCTTGAGCTCTCATTTTAACATAATGGGGACTTTGTATTACATTAGAAAATACTGCATCCAGATGTACAGTTTGTAGCTCCAAAAACAAATGTTTCTTCAACATGATGCCAAAGGTCCTTCTGCCAATAAGAACTGGAAGAACTCTCTGTAACCCCATGACCAAAAGATGTGATACGGGACAGGCCCTGGACAAATAAATAGAAATGTTGTACTAGTACCAAAGTACCACTCCTAATATCAAACTAATTTGTGTCAGCTATCATTATATATCACATTATATTCCCACCTCTGTAGCTATAATCAATGCTAAGCTAGAAGTGAAGCTAGGCAAATTTGCTACTGGGCAGTAACCAATAGCAACCAGTGATTGGCTTTTTTCAGCCAGTTGCAGGTGTAACAATATATGCAACAATTTGATTGGTTGCCATAGGTTAATTTCCCAGTGCTGATAAATAACCCCATCATATGCAAGTTGCAAGAGCACGTTTTGTCTTTGTCTGTACACATTTTTTGGTTACAACCTCATTGCACCCCCACCTAATGGTTTAGAAACTTAGTGGTAAAAACCAATTTCCCTCTTTTGCTACTCTGAAGATTTCTAACCACTGATCTACAAAGGGGGCCCCTTACTGTATATGGCCTTGATTGTATGTTTAAACATGGTAAAGCTTTCACTTTCAAGTAGTCATAGGTAGTGATGACCAATTTTTTTCACCAGGCATAGATTAGCAGTGAATTTCCGCATTTCCCCATTGCTGAATTATTTTGTGAAACTTCCGTGAAAATTTGCAGCGGAAAAATTTGTTGCACGTAAATTTTTTTTGTCGCACGTCAAATTGTGCGCGAACGCATCAGAAAAGGGCAGGCGACAAAAAAAATCAGGTGACAAATGCGTTTCACGAATTTTTTTGCTGTTTTGCAAATTTTTTTGCCAATTCGCTCATCATTAGTCATAGGGAAGAAGGGACTTAAAAAAACACATATTTCCATGTTTCTCTCATATATAGTTATTGTAAAGATAAGAAAATGCAATATATATATATATATATAATATATATAATATACATAATGCAAGATAAATACTTAAATAAGTTCCATTCATATGCCTTTTACCTTGTTTGAGAATTCTGGACATTGTAGTTCAGCAACATTTTAGACTACAAGCTCTACTGGGACCGGTACTGATATAAAGGAGGATAAAATCACTGAAAATTGCTGTTTAATAGTCAGAAAGGATAATAAATAAATATATAATTCTACAAGGTAAAGAAACAGGGCCTTAGAAGCAAAATATGGATTTGTGTTGTCATGGGCTGAGGGAAGGTACTTCTTACTGGATCATTTCCAAAGAACTGCAGAAATCAGCGAATTTTGCATCTATAAAAATGGATAGCATGCACTGTATATGCAGAGCCATGCAATATAACTTGTAAAATATGCCTTGCGCACATTGATTTGTGTGTGAGATGGCGTCTCTGAAGGCAGGGGAAGCATGCATATTTATGAACAGAAATGCACTTATGACACAATCCCTGAATGTCTTCAAAGAAAGAAAGATGCAGAAATTTCTATCACGCGGTGTATATCATGGTGACAGGAAAGGAACAGATCAACTAAATTTGAACTTGGAAGCCATCGAATTTGTATACATATATTCAGAGGAAAGGCACTCCATACCTAGCTTATTCGCCTTATGATACCTGCTTATATGTATTGTATTTCAGGCAGGGACATCATAGCTACTGGCCGTTGTTGGTTGTATTTCTCTTTCGCAGATTTACTGTGAATCTAACAAGAAAATGACAATCTCACCCATCTGAATTCACTTTATTCCAAGTTCCTGACTGCACTTTATAAAAATAATGCAATAATGGCAGAACTGTCAGTACTATACTCGCTAACATCTGGATTTTTACTCCTAGCTTCTTATTTTAAACAGATATGACTGCTGTATGGGAGCACATATCTCTCTGGCTTATTGTGGTATAAGAGATAAGTATATTTTCAGAATACATTTGCTTTTCCTCTTTAACAGTTTGAGTGCTGACTAGAGAGGAGCAATTTTTTGTTTACCAGATATAGATTTGCTTTGAAATTCCTCATTTTGATATGAAAAAATAACCATAGACTCCAATGTATTCTGCAGAAAAATAGTAGCACTGGTAAAAAAAGTTGCTGCAAAAAAAAAAACATCCATAGACTCCAATGTATTTTGAATGTGACACACGCATTTTCTCATAGTGTGAAGGACTCATATCATGAGTCATGAATGATAAAAACATTTATTGTGACAACCACCCAGAAAGGGACATTAGTAGCAAATCACTTATGGTAGAATTGGCCTACAAATATACTTTGTCTGCAGTGTTTTAGAAGGTGCCCCTTTCAAACCCGCTCGTTAAATTGAAAAAAAAAAACCTCAAAAGAGAAATACATCTTTTTCGTAAAATGTGGAGATGAGAGAATTTATTGTGTAATACAGATTGGCGGCAAAATCTGCATTTTTGCAAGTGACAAAAAATCTAAAAAAATCTGAGCTACAATTTTGCCATGTGTTTTTGTTTTGCCAGAATAAAATTTAGTTTTTTTCATGTAGGCAAAAAAAAAAAAAATGCAAAAACTACCCATTCACTTCAATGCATTTGGTGTGAGAAAGAAACTTGAGAAAAAACTCTCAATGATGCCAATGCATTTGGCACAAGAAAAATGGCCTTGCATTTGTCAATAAACCACCCATTTGACATTCCCATTGACACCAACCAAAACCTGAGAAGACATAATGACCATTGACTCCAACACAGTTGGCAGGCCCGGATTTGTGGAGAGGCCACAAAGGCCCGGGCCTAGGGCGGCAAAAGTTTAGGGGCGGCATGCCGCCCCGCCGCAATTACATTTTTAAATTTTGCTCTTATACGGAGCAATGGGGACCTCTCCCCACTGCTCCGTATGGGAGATGAAATGTGTGCGCACAGGAGGAGGCCGGAGGGGACGGCCTCGGGGCGCCCGCGTCACAAATCCGGCGCTGACAGTTGGTGCAAGAAAACACGGCCATTGACCCCAATGTATTTGGCACAAGTTTTCCTTGGTTGCACTAATTTGTTGGCAAAGTGAGACAGGGCAGTTTTGCTCAACACTCATCATGAGCGAATTTTTTTTACCAGGAATGGAATCGCACATAGGCAAATTGTTTCATGAAACTTCTGTGAAATTTAGCTGCGAAAATCTGCAGCCGCATCAAAATAAGGTGTGATTGCGGCAAAAAGGGGTAAGATCACATAAAAAAAATCTCGTGTGTCGCATTCTACTGGCGTTTCACTAATTTTTCCGTAGTTTCACAAAGTTTACCAGGAATGGAATCGCAAATTGGCAAATTGTTTCATGAAACTTCTGTGAAATTTAGCTGCGAAAATCTGCAGCCGCATCAAAATAAGGTGTGATTGCGGCAAAAAGGGGTAAGATCACATAAAAAAAAATCTCGTGTGTCGCATTCTACTGGCGTTTCACTAATTTTTCCGTAGTTTCACAAAGTTTACCAGGAATGGAATCGCAAATTGGCAAATTGTTTCATGAAACTTCTGTGAAATTTAGCTGCGAAAATCTGCAGCCGCATCAAAATAAGGTGTGATTGCGGCAAAAAGGGGTAAGATCACATAAAAAAAAATCTCGTGTGTCGCATTCTACTGGCGTTTCACTAATTTTTCCGTAGTTTCACAAAGTTTACCAGGAATGGAATCGCAAATTGGCAAATTGTTTCATGAAACTTCTGTGAAATTTAGCTGCGAAAATCTGCAGCCGCATCAAAATAAGGTGTGATTGCGGCAAAAAGGGGTAAGGTCACATAAAAAAAAATCTCGTGTGTCGCATTCTACCGGCGTTTCAGTAATTTTTCCTGAGTTTCACAAAGTTTTCGGTGAACCAAAATGGGAAAGATTAACTCATCACTACTCAACATTAGTGAAATTTACCAATTTTGCCAATGAGGATTGACAACCAAACAAAAGTATTATGGTCAACTAGCAAAAGTTAGAGCAGAGTTAGAACAGTTACACAGAGGTGTAAGTGAGAATAGAGATGTGCTGCCTATTTAGTTGTATGAAGACACTAGTTCTATCTGATTACAGAAATGTTGACAGACATTTAACTGTGTCCTGAATATTTTGAACTAAACAATACAGATCAGACCTTAACTGGGTCAAAAGGAAATCTGCAGATTATAAGCAAACCAACATTATGCTGAGCTTCAAATATAATAGAAAAATACATGTTGTAAGGAAAAAAAGGAAATTCAGCAGATCATCCTATCTGGCAATTATAGATCTACACAGTCTTTGGTTCATCTCCAGAAAGTGCTAAGTAAGCACGTCTACACAATAACTTCAGCAAATTCAAATGGAATAGTAATGTTTTCTGCTGGATCTCATAGGATACATCATGTATGTAGTAGAGGTATGGGATTTGTTATCCAGAAACCCATTATCCAGAATTAGGGCTCTGAATTACAGCAACACCATTTTGAATTTTGTGAATCATAATAAACTTTAAATTCTACTGTAACAATTGTCTTGTCCCTGAACATCTTAATGATCCCATTCACTACAAAAAAATGGGAAAAATGCCTTCCGTCATTTATCTGTGATATGTCATCAATTTCTACTTACATAGAGACCAGTCAATAAATCACAGTCACGAACTACCATTAGTTCAGATGGTAGGGTATTGGGTCTCTGAAGTGGGTAAGGTCCCTTATGACCCCTTAGCTTTAAGATCAGATTGTGTACAGATTGTAATGGTTCTAACAGGCCATAGGGCATTGTCAACCCATTCCAGGTGTGTAATAGATAAACAAATACACCTTCAGCTACAGATTTTCATTTTTATTATGTTCTGTTCTCTTCTTGTTTTCATCTGAAAACCCTGTATATGGAGCTTTACAGAGGGTTTACACTTTATGGGGCTGCAAAGCTAAGACTTTTTCGAATTGTCGCACAAAAATGCGAAAAACTCTTTCAAGTTTCAAAGCAAAGAAATTTCCTCTAAAGAAGGGAAGGGATATCTGCCATTGACTTCTGCATGATCTCGGCAAGTTTTAGCTGGAGAATTGGATTCGGATTTAAGCCGTGTTGTTGCACAACTTTTAGTGCTAGAAAAATCTGAATCGGAATAAAAGAAAAGTTCAGACTGTAAATGTCCCCCATATGTCATAAGTAAGAATTCCAGATTTCGTATCTGAGAATCTTCCTGTATCTTAAATGTTGCTAGTCTTAAGGGTGACCTTTGTGTATTATAAGAAATAATATAGAAATAATAGCAATTATTTTTAAAAATTAAGATATTAGAAGTCACCTGTGAGTTCCTTATTTATATAAAAGCACTCTGCAATCTGATACCTATATTTTAATAGGGGGAACATTATACCCTATATACATACAAACATACTGTATATATTATATTGAATATTAGTTTTGCATACTGACATACCCACAGCTAAGCCTATAGTAACACAGTGAATTTAGCTGGATCTCTTGCATAACCCGAGTGTCTAGCACAACCATACTTCACTTTGCTTGTCATCACTTCCAAGGGATCATACAAATCATCAGACCAACTCTCCAGTAATGTTCCCTCAACACTTTGCATTCCATTTCACTCCATTTACAGGTAAGTCACTTAGAAAGTTAATATGTGACACTGAATGCAGAAAGCTCGTATGTAATTGGCCTTCTTTCAACACCGCAGCTCACAAATGCGGATCTATGTCATTGTCATTCTGGCTATCCATCTAACACTTGTGTCTAAATGATAGTTAGCATGTCAGCAGCTTTTGTAACATGAAAGGAAATTTATAGGCTTCTGATCCTTCTTAAATCCAGTGCAAACTCTGAAAAAAGAATATATTTGTAATATAAATGCTAAGTAGTCATATCAGATGCATTCAGGCAATTAAAAATGAGAACCTGGGAGATGCGTTGTTCTTATAACGAGGTGGTGAGAAGATGTACTGCAACTTAGGGGCAGATTTATCTGTTTAGAGCTTAGATTTACTAAGGGGCTGATTTACTAAGACACGAATTCCGACCGAATTGGAAAAATTCCGATTGGAAAACGAACATTTTGCGACTTTTTCGTATTTTTTGCGATTTTTTCGGCGCCTTTACGACTTTTCGAAAATTATCGCGACTTTTTCGTTACCAATACGATTTGCGCGAAAAAACGTGACTTTTTCGTAGCCATTCCGAAAATTGCGATTTTTTGTAGCGTTAAAACTTGCGCGAAAAGTTGCGCTTTTTTCGTAGCGTTAAAACTTAAAAGGCGCAATGTTTTGCGCAAGTTTTAACGCTACGAAAAAATCGCAACTTTCGGAATGGCTACGAAAAACTCACGTTTTTCCGCAAAAATCGTATTGGTAACGAAAAAGTCGCGATAATTTTCCGAAAAAATCGCAAAATACCGATCATTACGAAAAAAACGCAATCGGACGCATTCGGCCCGTTCGTGAGTAAGTAAATGGGCCCCTAAAGATGTGAGTTTAGAGGCAGATTTACTAAAACTCCAATTTTTCTCTTTTTTTTTTTTTTAATTCGAACAAACTTCTTTCCACAAATGCCTGAAAAAGCATGTGCAAGAATAAGTCACGGGCTGGAAAAACTGCAATTTTTTTATTTCTCACACAGTAACTGCAACTTTTTTGTATTGTCACCGAAAAACCCAGCTTCAAAAATCCAAGAACCTTTAAAGAGAAAGAACATCTGCCATTGACTTCTATATGATCGCAACAAGTTTTAGATGGATTATTTTCGGATTTGGAATTATCGCGCAGTAATTCTCGAAAAAATTGTGACCTTTTTTTTGGCATCTTTTGGCACTAAAAAATCTGAATCGGGAAAAAAAAATGGGAACCAATTTATGAAACCCAGACCTGCAGCCTAAACCAGCAACCCACATAGTAACATGCTTGGACCGGCTGCTTAACCTGAAAATGTCTTATCTGCAACCCGATTCGTGACCTGCTGACCATTAAACAAGAAGTGAGATCATCAGAAGTGGACGGGGGTAGAAAAAAAACCTTTAAACAAACATTAAAAGGAGTAAAATATAGATATATAGATAATATAAGATAAGAAATATAGTTGAGCCCTGCAAGCTGACCCACGGCTTCTCCACATCTGAAAATCCTACCTGCAACCCAGAGGGTATCTGACCCACTGCAATTTATAATCCATAAATAGTGATGAGCAAATCTGTCCCATTTCGTTTCGCCATAGAATTTGCGAAACAACAAGAAGATTTGCCGAAAAATTCACGAAACGCATTTCTCGTGCATTTTTTTTTTGTCCGTCTGTGGACGGCAAAACAGTCTAAAGGCATTCTTTTTAAGTACTTACTGCATATCTAAATTCCCAGATCCCTGCTTGCTTCTCTGAGATATGGTGCTGGCAGCCTACAGCAGTGTGAAGCCTACAGTGACATCACTGAAATCTCTCTGTCCTTCCTGTAGGCTGCCAGCGGCTGCCTTCCTATTCTCTGAGCATGTGTGTAACTTAAACCTGTCTCCTGTTCTGAGCTACACATGCCCACCAGCCAATCAGAAGTGGATCTGGCAGAGGGGGGGGGGGAGGGAATGAAACACATGTGCAGTATGAAGCAAGGAGGGAAAGGAAGGGAGAATACCTTTTTAGCTTTTAGCTGCCTGTTCTAGAAAATGTGAAGTAAGTGTGACTGAGTAAATATTTGATTAGGTGAGCCAAAAGTGTGGCGTTTTTACTAAACAATAGGAGGATTATTGGGCAGTATGCTTTTTACATTTTGACTTGCATTCTCCTTTAAAGGAAAACTACACCTCCCCCCCGGCTATAAAAGCCCCCTTAACTGGCCTGCCTCAACCCCCCTTCACTCTCTGCTGCGCTACTTTGCTCTTTTAGGTTGGGGTTTGCGATAGGGACAGTTTTTAAAGTTAGAGACGCAATAAAGGAGAGTGAATGGGGGGGTAGAGGCAGGCCAGTTAAGGGGGCTTTTATAGCCAGAGGGGTGTAGTTCTCCTTTAAATTTAAGGCAAAACATTGGGATATAAATTATGCTAGTAGCCCTATAAAACAATAAAAGCAGACACATAATTGACCAGACAGAAAAGAACATTAATGAATCTGAAAAAGAAGCCAGCGTAGGGGTTATGTATCTATCAAATTGACTCAGCGGAGTCTATTTCCCAGCTGAAATTTGCATTTGACATTAATTTGTAATATCTGAAAATGTAATTTGTGCGATATTATTGCTCTTTCTTTTGCGAGGATAGAAGGCAGTTTTCCAACTAATTCAATTCAAATGGTATCCGTGGATTTGCATCTCTCTGTTTCTGGAAATGATAAGAACAAATTTCTGCAAATGTATTGTATATGTATTAAATATCTTTTTTTTGCCTTGGGTCTCATGCTTCCTTCTGCCCCTTCTGCCCCTTCTGCCCCTAAGTGCAGCATAATAGTAACACAAACCTGCAGTTACTGTACTAACCTTGCATATCATATAACTGTACAGTAATATTTGCAGCAGGTACAGTAATATTTGCTGCAGCTTGCCTTCCCCTTACTTGTTATCTTGTCGCATTAGGCATAAGTGCTAATTTCCCTGCATTTTATCATGTAACATTATACTAATCTGCTTTTTGTTAGTAGATCAATAAAACCTGCTAAGGGGCTTGTTGCCAATGAAGTTTCAGCAGTATGCCCTTAGTGCTTCAAGGTGGATGGGGTAACCCTATGGTTCCCCCAGTTTATGAAACTGGGCAGCAGGGGGCAGACTGATGATGATGAGGGGTGGAGGAATTATTTGAGTGGGTGGGGTAATGATATTGACTGGTCAGGTGATCACATTGGGAAGCAGGGTAATCACATGGTGGGCAGGGATTGCTGTATTTTAGAAGCCCCAGCAGGAGCATTTTATCCGGGTTTCCTAGGTCTGGGACCCAATCAGTTTAGGTTAGAAGCTGCTAACACCGTGTAATTAAAATATCCACCTACCAGGAGTAAGCTAGGGTAAAGCCTGCCTCTTTGTCTTAAGTACAAGGGTAAGGCCCCAAGAGGTAGACTGTCGCCCTGCGTATGCACCCACCCGGGTGCCAACTCTCATGCTCTCATGTTTGCTGGCGGATATCAGCTTAGGTGCCTGCACTCGGGTGGATTCAATGCTACTGGGTGCAGGCACAATTAGAAGATTTTTCAAGTGCGCGGGCAGATTGTCAGCTTGCGCTTATACGTAGGCTGTCAATCCGCCTCATGGGGCCTTACCCTTGTGCTTAAGACAAAGAGGCAGAATAACAGATAAACATATAGGGACAGATTTATAAAAATGTGAGATTAGGGCGCGGATTTATCAAAATGTGAGTTTAGAACTTAACACATAAAAAACTCACCCATGTTCTCTTCATTCCTATGGGATTTTTACAAGTGTATTTATCAAGTGGTGAACTCTAACTTTCACTCATTGATAAAAACTCTTCTAAAAATCCTATAGGAATGAATAAAACGCGGGCGAGCATTTTTATGTAAAAAGCTCTAAACCCACATTTTGATAAATCTGCCCCTAGATCTTAATAAAAACTCACCCACATTTAATGCAATCCTATTGGATTTTTAGAAGTGTATTTATCAGTGGGTGAAGGTTAGAGTTCACCATTTGATAAATACACTTCTAAAAATCCCATAAGAATAAGTAGAATGTGGGTAAGTTTTTATTAGAGTTCAGCGGAGTGAAATTCCATCACTCTCTATTTATGTGGGATTATCAGAGGCATTTTTATCAAAGGGTGAATTCTCACCTTCACCAGTTGATAAATCAGTCTTTAAAAGTCCCATGGAAATGAAGAAGGACTGGAGGCCAAGTTGATGCTGCCCCCCTCGCTCCCCCTGTGCTTACCTGTTTCATGTCAGAAGGGAACGAAGGGGGTGCACATCACTGAATGCGCTGAAATTCCACTTTAAAATCAGAATTTCGGCTCTTTAAGTTACCAGGAGGGGCTTTTTGCCACCCCCGATAACTTGCTGGGCGTTGCGCCTAAGGCGAGTTTCTCGCCTCATGGCACCAGCGTCCCTGCATACAGAGCATTGTGGGAAATCTGTTTTGGGTTTGAGTTTGAGTTTTTGGGGAGTTTGAGTTTTGGGGATCTGAATACTGTATAATTTTAGTGAAGGCAATAGCAAAGGACTGACAGATACTGCTTTTGCAATTGCATTTATAAATAATTTAAAATTCAATTGAAATGTTTACTGTAATTTATAGTGTAAATGTATTTAGGATGGCATTTTCTATCAAAATATTTTTTTGCATCCCTTTTAAAGTCAACTAAAACAGGACAGGGCCATTGCAATTGCCCAGAGCCCACCAGGACTTGGGGCCCACCATCAGACTTTCCTCTGTTATAACTTTTGACTGAAGTATCCCCAAAAAATAGCAGATACCATTTAATCAACTCAGCATAGCCATTGATTTTACTTTCAACTAGAACAAATGTCCCTAAAGGATATCTTTTTAATAAAAAGCTTGTATTTGTGATTACAGTTTATCTTTTCCTATCACTGTTGGTATAGGCTGGCACGCCTGAACCTCAAGTCTATATCAGTAAGCACAGACTTTTTTCTTGTATTTCCTGCCCTACTGTACTTAAGTTCCCCTGCTTGAGGGTAGTCCTGTAAGACATTTATTGGAGCAGTTGTGGTTCCACCAATGAAATCTTTGCCCTGGGCCCACTGGTACCTTAGAGCCACCCTGGGGCTGTTATGGCTGTGCTTGATGCAAAGTTGTACATAAATTGTGCTGCATTGGTTTGAGCATTGTGCCTGTGTACACAAATGCGCCTTTTTCCCACCCCGAACGTGTCTGCGGAGACAAACTATTCTTAGATTCTCTTTAGGGATCCCTTAAAATAATGTACAGTATGCATTCTACCCATACACTGCATTTATACAACTTCATTACAAATTGAGACATCCCGGGCTTCCATTTTTCTTCCTAAGAGAGTTCACCTTTCTTGTAATTTATTTTTTTTAGCAGAATAATGTTGCAACAAGAAAAGTGCATGTATGCAAAAGCAATTCATCATCGACCCCTTCTGTGCTTACAACTCACTGAGGTAATTTAGGTACTTTAATCGAAAGAAAGTTCACTTTGATACGAAGTGCTTTGCTTTCCCCGATAGGCTTTTAATGGAAAATGTTGTAAATCAGATGGAACCAAATAAATCTTTTCCCCCTTTTTTTGTGTCTGTGTAATTATTGATCAATACAGAATATACAGCAGAAATTCATAGACTGTTTTAGTGAAAGATTTCCGTAGATAAAGGTAATTTTGATGGCTCTGCTCCCTGTCCGGTTCCCTGGCATCAACTTAAAACTAATTTAGAATAAATTGTTGATTAATATTGAATACTTGTTTATAAGATTTTGCTTCCCCCTTAAGTATTCTCTTACCAATACTTTTAATACTAAAAGATACTTAAATAATGATCTGTGCTGTGTTATTACCTGTGCACTGCCTTTCCCTATCCCATTATAATTCTGACAACCCCCTGGCTACTTGTAACTTCTCACTTCTTCATAAATGTTCATTTAGTCCTTGCCTTTAGGAGACCTGCTGTTCTGATCAAATTTAAATTAGCTAATTCTAGTAATTCTAAGCAACTTATATTTGTTAAAATTGTTAGTGGGTATAAGGTTATTTGTAAATGTAATTTCTACAGGGGAAGAAGTGTTTCTTTATTACTTTCGGTTCACTGGTTCTGACTCTTGAAACAATGCCACAGACGTCAGTTCTGCTCAAGGTCTGTTACAGTAATCAGCCAGCTCGTGCGACATTGTCTCAAGAGTCTAAACCAACAAAAACTGAAAATAGAAAGTTTTCAACTGCGATTGCATTGCCAAAATAACTTTAAAACCACTTTATTTAAAACCACTTTATTTAAAACCACTCTATTAAGCCATTTTAATTCATATTGGAAAGTTGGTTAGAATTTCTGTTTCTATATTCATGCAAAAAACACAGTTTTAGGTGGACATCTCCATTAGCTCTTTTCAAACTGGAAAATGATTGGAGTTGTAGTCGTTCAACATTTGAAAATTCCTCATTTGCTTTCTGTAAATAATATTAGTTTTTTTTTAACACAACAGTCCCTGGAAGAGATTCTTGATCCAACAGTTATGGCCACTGCAATAATGTCAGCAGTGCAGTTACTACATATACAGCAGACCCCATGGTCACAAGGGGCCCAAGACCGAGGGGTCTGCTGTATCATAGCCCCTCCTTAAAGCCCCACTCCTACCTGAAGGTTCTCCGAATACTAGAGTCACAACACAAGCAGGTACCAAGCAGGCTGGCAGGCTGGAGGAAGAAGGACTGCTTGTGCCGGGCCCCTCTGGCTTTTGAAAGTTACGCTGCTGACTGTATGGTGCAAAGATTGGTAGACCACCATCATTTAAAATTCTATAGATAATTGTGGTCAAGCAGTAGCTGTATGGTCAGGGCAGATTAGGATATGGCTTAAAGGACATGTATTTTGCCCCAAAACTGACTTGTTTGTGCCCCCTAGCTCCCCATGCATTAGAGAAGCTGTAGCTTCAAAGAGTTTCTCTAGCAGACTACAGCAGAATAGCTGACCAGTAAACCCTAATTTAGTATCTTTGTATTGGTTTTTTAAGATATTCTCCTAATCACAGCAATGAACATTATTTGCTGCTCCATAAAGTGGATATTTTGGATTTTCCTTTCTACAATTAATGTGAATTATTCAGAAAAACAGAAAAGCTTCCATCTTTGAGTGTCTGTAGTTAAGTGCAAGTTCAACATGGGTGAACTCCAAAAGAAAAGGAGAATAGGCTGCAAGCACCCTATGTATCCAACTATTTACGTAGGTATAGGTTTATACCAGAGGAAAGTAAGGAGAAAAACAATGTCATAAATATTTATTCAAATACTAATAAATGGAAGGGCAGGATTTGTTTTGCAGAAGGAACATTTGGAGAATCCAAATAATTTCAATTGTGCTGCAGAACTGTAGATACAGATGAACTTTCCATGGGGACCTGATGCATGAAAACTGAAAGATATACAGTTTGTTGTATCCCTCCCCCCCCAATAATCTTACTTTAGTTTTGCCTGATTTTTTTAATCTATCATATTACAAAGGAATATGTTATTTTTCACTAATTTTTATTTTCCTGCTCATTGAAATGCATGTCACTAGTCTTAATGTACATTATTCATTTACCTAATTACATGCTCCAGTGACATAGGAATTCATCAACACACATAAAATTCAGTCAGTTGTGTCGTTTCTATTACAAAAATCCTTGTGCACTCGTCAGATATGTAAAGCAGGAAAAACCTAGTGAGCAGAATATGTTACCATGGTTTTTCCACTGTTAATTCCTAACATGGAAATCAGCTCTTGCTAAAAAACATATATATGCTATAGTGCAAAAAGTATTCATATACTCTAAAATAACATGTCCTCTGCTGGAATACTCTCTGAGTTTCTAAGTGTCCAAAGCAATATCAGCAGAATAACTATTTGAAGACAGTGTTGAGTTTTCATGAACGATCAGAGGCAACCAAACCTAACATCACCATGTTCCATGCCAAGCGTTGGCTGAAGTAGTGTATAGGACATTGCCATTGGGATCTAGGAATCATCTGAAGTAAAGGTCTGAGTCACCAGATACCAGGAGAACACAACCTGTGTGATCTGGGGCTGTTTTCCATGGTATAGGATAGGGTTTCTAGTTTTATTAAAAGCAACATGTAAGACTACAGTGCGATAGGGGCACAATCATGCACAAAGGTCTGTATAGAACAGGTTTGCAGACATACAGTAGAAATGGAAGACTTTGACTCACTTGCACAGATCAAGACCTCAACTGAACACCTGAGGGTTAAATTGGAACACCCACTAAAAGCTAGACCTGAGCTCCAACATCAGTGCCCAGCCTTTTGGCACTGAATGAAACCAACAATATTCCAACATGCTAATGGAAAGTCCTCTTGGAAGAGTGCAGGCTGTGACAGCAGCAAAGATAGGACCAACTTCATATTAATATCCTTGGTTTGGGAATGAGATGTTGGACAGACAGGTATCAGGATTCTTAAGGGTAGAGTAGATAGATCAAGAGATGATAGATGATAGATAGATAGATGACATACATAACGACCAGCTAGATATTATCATTATTCTTGCTCTACCTAAACAAAACAAAGTGACAATAGCTGTGCAGGTTTTACTTCAAATCATGTTTGACTATAGAACTTAAATTCTGTTTCCCATTTTCGGGGTCAAAACTGAAGGAACAGTCTGTGTAAAATGATATTCGAGAGAGACCACATTAGTGTGCAAGCAAATGACTAATGGGAGCACCTAAGCATTAAACTGTATCTGTGTTGAGCTCTGCTGGTGACACCTGACTCCTGGGTCAGAAGGAACAGGTCATGTATAGCCATGTGTCGGTATACAAACACTGCCACACACCAGCTAAGGACATTCACAAGGGTCATTATTAGAGACCGGGGGAAGAAATGCAGAGCGCAAAGGGGTGCAAGAGTGCACCCCTTAATGCATATAAAGCATGCTCTTCTTCCCCCAGTCTGATTGGCTGAAAAAATAATTTGGCAAAGGGTGCAGACTGATGCATCAGGGGTTAAGTCCAGCCCTGCCCCTAACTCCTGCACAGTGCCTCTGTCTATAATCCCCTTAATGTACTTGTACAGAGTAATCATGTCCCCTCACAAGCGCCTTTTTTACACAGAAAACAACCCCAACTCTGACAGTCTAACCTCAAAGTTTAAATCTTCCATCCCCTTTACCAGTTTAGTTGCAGTCTCTGCACTCTCTCCAGCTCATTAATATCCTTCTTAAGGACTGGAGCCCAAAACGTCACTGCATACTCAAGGTGAGGCCTTACCAGGGACCTATAAAGGGGCCAAATGATGTTCTCATCCCTTGAGTCAATGCCCTTTTTTATTCAAGACAGCACTTTATTTGCTTTAGTAGCCACAGAATGACACTGCCTGGAATTAGACAACTTGTTATCTACAAAAACCCCCAGATCCTTCTTAATTAAGGATCCCCCAGCACACTACCATTTAGTGTATAACATTTATATTATTTCTATCAAAGTGCATAACTTTGCACTTTTCAACACTTTTCCAATTTTGTCACTCTGCAAAGCGGCAGCATCCTGCATGGAACTTATAGTTTTGCACAAATTAGTATCACCAGCAAAAATAGAAACAGTACTTTCTTTGCCCACCGTCATTAATAAGCAAGTTAAAAAGAAAAGGACCAAGAACTGACCCCTGCGGTACTCCACTAACAACTGGCCCAAATAGAAAATGTTCCATTTCCTACCACTCTTTGTAATCCAGGCCAGTATTCCTCAATTTTTTTATTACATTTTGTATTGTATCAAATGCTTTAGCAAATTCCAAGTAGATGATATCCACTGCCATCACAGAGTTGAGGTTCCTGCTCACCTCCTCATAAAATGCAATCAAATTAATAAATGCAAATAGGGTGGGGGATTATGGTTTGTATGAATGCATGAGTTACTAATGCTCTTTGTTTGCAGTATTCTTAGGGATGCTGATGCATTTACTTTAATGTTTTATCCAGTGCTCTGCTACATCAAGATTTAAAAATGCAAGTAATAAAGTGCAGCAGCTAAATTCAAGGCAGATCCCTCACTAAAAGGCAGAGGTGTTAGCGACACACAAGAAAGTGTCATTTTCCAGTCCAAAATGAATGGCTGGAGCAGGCTGTGTGTAACCAAAGGGCACTGATGCAGTGATATACATCCACTGACAAAGGGAGCCTGCCTGCTGCCTGCTAGAAAGCCACCGGCTGACAGGCAGTAACTCCTAATGCCAGGTATCTGCAAGATAAATTGCACATGGCCGGGCTAGACAGTGCACAGGGCTCAGGCCATTGTTGTTCGGCTTTAGCAAACAGTACTTTTGATGTCATTCGCCCAAAGCCTCTTCTCTCAACAAACACAGGGTCAGCAGTTGCTAGTGGAGACATTAAATTGAACATATTTTGGAGTATGAACAATATTGGAGCATGCAGCCAAATTTCCTTGAGAAACAAAGTGTAATGGAATTTATTGCAGCCATTATACATGATTTCAATCTTTTTTTTTCAATCTTATTTGCCAGCTCGATGCCGCACAAGGCAAAAATATCCACATTTTTCTCATCCGATGGCCATTGCAAAACCAGCCTTGACAGTAACACATAGAGAGCGGGCTTAAAGGGACAATAAACTATTAATTTAGAGAGAAAATGTAACCTTCTACATTTCAACACATAGGGTTAATGTAGAATGAGGGTTGTAGTCCAGCAACAGAACACAATAAAACAGAGTAAGTTCTCAGTAGCCAGCAGCCTTGGGAGTCCAACCTGCTCTGTTTCACTTAACTCTGTCTTTTTGGTTTCATACAGGCATTTCCAACAGAAGCAAATGGTTTCTTCTAGCTCTGAACAACTGAACAGCAATATATCCACCCTCCTTTACCTTGACTGCAGAGTAATCTCAGTAGGTTAGATAACTTCAAGATGGCTGATGTTGCACTAGCAGGAATGATTCCCATTGAAAGATATGGATTAAGTTTGGCATGACTATAACTAGAGACTACAAAAGAATCAGTTTTAAGAAAAGTTTACATACCATTAAAATTATAGACTATGCCAGGGCTGTCCAACGGGAGGCCTGAGGGCCAGATGTGGCCCTTAAAAGCATTTTTATTGTCCCCAGTCTCCATAGACTTCCCTGTATGACCAAGGAAATGTTGAAGGGAATGTAACTCCCTATAACAGGCGACTTGAACCTTTCTTAATGGTGTTGTTTCACCCATATGTTTCTAAACTAGAACTCTGAGGCAACTGTGTGGGCAGGGCCCTCTTCACCTCTCGGTTATTGATTGGTATATATGTTACTCTGTATGTCCAATGTATGTAACCCACTTATTGTACAGCACTGCGGAATATGTTGGCGCTTTATAAATAAATGTTAATAATAATAATAACTGTGGTCCAGCAATATCAAACATTAGGGGCATTTTTTTATTCCTTGGGGAGCAAGTGCTTAAAGGACAAGGAAAGGCTAAGTCGCTAATCGCTTACCTTGTACCCCGGGCTGGTGCCCCTGTTAGGAGAAAACAGCACCAGCCCGGGGTACCTGTAGCGATGCGCTTCCTCCTTCTGGCTTCGTTTAGCTGCTACTATACGACAGGCGCATGCGCAGTAGAGTGAAAAGCGGCTTCTCTGTTAAAGTTCGGCTTTTCACTCTACTGCGCATGCGCGCGAGCGAACCAGGAAGAAGGAAGCGCTGCAGGTACCCCGGGCTGGTGCTGTTCTCTCCGTACAGGGGCACCAGCCCAGGGTAAAAGGTAGGTGATTTAAGTCCCTTGGGGGTGCCTAACATTTTGGCACCCCCAAGTGACTTTGCCTTTCCATGTCCTTTAAGTGCCCCTTATTTGCAACGCTCTCTATTCTTGTGCACTTTGCACGCTGCAATCAGATTTGCATATAACCCCTATAGATTCTTAGAGCAAAACTTTTTCATGCAATTGTTCTACAGAACCCACAACCCAATGAGGAACCTGCATGGTCTGGTTCAGACTCACTGTGTCCCTTGATCATACACCTGTTGCATGGGACTTCTCTGAGTTTTTGCTTGCTGCTATGGGTGGTTATGAGATCTATCTACAAGTTATGTTCAGATGGCCTGTCCCCTTTAATGAGCTCACTTTGCTGCTCCAGGATTGTATTTGTCAGAGAACTCACTGGGTAGGAAGCAATTTTTAGCTCTGTGAATGTTCAAGGTCCAGAGCTTGAATTAATATCCTTTCTTTCCTAAAGGGTTAGAGCACATTGTTTACCCCAATAGTAAGTTGAGTCCTTTACTTTGTTATAAATTGAAAAAACAACTTAATCTGTCAAGTTCCAATTCATGTTGGGACTACAGATTCCAAGAAAGCCCAAAAAAAGAACTACCTGTAGCACTGGGCAACTTTGTTTAAGGCTGGGGAACTTCCTTCCAGGTTCTGGGAACAGAAGAAAATATATTTCAGCAGGAAAACAACTGAGAGCACAAAACAAAAGCACCATTGGGATTAACAAGGAAAAGTGAATGTTGACTGACCACAGCTCAGGCCAACAGAATCTTTCATGGGATTTATACCAAGACAAAAAGAATCTTTCTTTCTTTCCGCAATCTGATGGTAATTCCAGGATTCCCTTGGGTAAAAGCATGCACTTGCTTGCAATTTATCAGAGCAGAGAACCTTTCTCAGTATCATCAATGCATCCATCTTGGCACTTTGCCCTTGCATTTGTGTTTATGAATGAGCCCTAATATTTGGCCATGCTCAACTCTATTTCACTGCAAATAACCGACTAGAGGGCTTATTTACAAGTACAAAGTGCAATTTGGCATGCAAGTCGCCATGTTTTATACCTACAATGCAGCATTTTCCAAATAATTCCCTTCCTGCGATGGGAAAATGCCCTGACGCAATTGAACTAAAAAAAAAGTTGGCATTTTATCATTTCTGGTGTTTGGTATTATAGTCGCATCTGCCAGGACTCATTAGGCACAAGGTACTCTGCACTATAATATGCACTATGGTTGCTGCCATAAATGAGGCTTAAAGGACAAGTTAACCCAAAATATAAGTTAATAAAAGAATACATTATTCTAGACCACTTTGCAATATACACTCATTACACATTGGCAATGGCTTTGGACGTATTTGCATATATAATTGATATGAAAAGCAGCGTTTGCCTGTCCTTTTTTATTCTTGGCCCTGGTGGCTCAGTCTGTTGAAAAAATGTAACACAAGGCAACAGACTGACAGACCTGATTCTCTGGGGGAGACTGAACTTTGCAACATTGTTGAAAAAGTAACAACCACGAGTTCAGCAAATGCTGCTTTGCAAATAACTTTTAAAGCACTAACATTTTTTAATAAATTCACATTGGAAAGTTGCTTAAAATTATGTTTTCTTTTATTATGCAAAAAAATATTTTTGGAGTTGACATGCCCTTAAAACTTCTTGTCCAGAAAATGAGTAGTTAAGTACTTGCATCCCTGGGATCCATAAATGACCCCTTGATACTATACTTGTGTGCAGGGGAAGCCCACAAGTCACAAAGTGCATTGACTCATACTGTATGTACATATGGTTTTTTACTATCTGTGAATACTATTCAGACTGTCCAGTTTGACACCTATGTCTACTCTAGTAGTGCCATTTACTAACTGTCAGATTATTTTTTCCCCAATTCGGATGTGACTTTTTCTGGATTTACTATGCATTAAAACTAGTAATGAGCAAATCTGTCCCATTTTAACAAAAAATTGTTAAATGTGGAAAAATGTGAAAAAATTTGTGAAACAGTGACATTTTTGTGAAAAACAAAAAATGATGCAAGGCAATTTTTTTTTTTTTAAGTGTGTACTTTTTTTTTTTTTTGGTGCAACATTTTTTCACCGCAAATCCTTCCATGCCGAAAAATTTTGCCACCAATATGGATTCATACAGTTTAGCTTCCAAACAGTACAAGCTACTGTTTTATTAGTACAGGTATGGGATCTGTTACCCGGAAACCCGATATCCAGAAAGCTCCGAATTACGTAAAGTGTGTCTCCCATAGACTCCATTTTAATCAAATAATTCAGATTTTTAAAATAGATTTCCTTTTTCTCTGTCATAATAAAACAGTGCTTTGTATTTGATCCCAACTAAGATATAATTAATCCTTACCTGATGCTAAATAATCCTATTGAGTTAAATTAATGTTTTATTGATTTTTTTAATAGACTTAAGGTATGAAGATTCAAATTAGAGAAAGACCCCTTCTCCGGAATACCCTTGGTCCCAAGCATTCTGGATAACGGGTCCTATACCTGCACAGAGGAAAAAAAATGATCTGATTAGAAAGCACTCTATAGTAAATGAACTTCCTGTAGCTCACGGCTTTCTGGATAATGGATTTCAAGATAGCAGGTCCTATTCCTGTACATACAGTGCTAGCTAAGCTTTGCATAATCATTCCACCTTATTAGCCCATGAGTGCAGTATTCTGGGAAGAATCGGTGCATAATGAATACGTGACAATAATAGTAATTGTCCTGCTATAAACCAAGTTCAGTGTTACCTTATTTTTCAGTTCTAAGTATCACTGAGCGACCCGCTCCAGTTTATTCTTCTTCTTGGCTCATTTGGATGGATGTACCGTTCCTTTATTCACCCAGAGGCAGCCATTCTGCCATTGGCAGAGCCAAGAGGGAGCCTTTTAGCATATGAATGGCTCAGACATGTTGCAGCACATACATGTCCCCCATCAGAGGAAGTCAATGGAGCTCACTGCCCTCTCTGTGAACCTTCAGAGGATGGAAAGATCGCCGGCGGTGTCAAAGGTTAGAATTTATGCTGCCAAGTGCTAACAAACAAAAATCTAATTTAGTCCTGGAGTGAAAGACGAAGACCTTCCTGTAATTTGTTCTAATCCATTTGCTGTCAGGAGAACCTGAAGTGCATTGCAGCCTTGGAATATTTTATGTGCTTTAGATTATGAGTGGAGGAGAGGCAGCAAAACAGATTTCACCAACTGAGGTGCTCATCGTACGCACTGAGCTAAAGAGGATAAGTATTTAAACATAGAACGTTAAAGGGGTTGTTCACCTTTGAATTAACTTTTAGTATGATGTAGAGAGTCATATTCTGAGACAATTTGCAATTGGTCTTCATATTGTATCATTTGTATTCGTTTAGCAGCTCTCCAATTCAGAGGTTTCAGCAGCTATCTGGTTTCTAGGATCCAAATTACCTTAGCGACCAGGGAGTGGTTTAAATTAGAAACTGGTATAGAATAGAAGAGGACCTGAATTAAAAAAACAGTCAAAAAGTAACAATGACAATAAAACTGTTACCTTAAAGAGCAATAGTTTTTTGGCTGCCGCTTGAAAGCGGCAAAGAGATGACTGAAAAAGCCATTGACTGGAAAACCCATTATTCTTAGTTCTGAATTACGAGAAGGTTGTCTCCCATAGAGACCACTTTAAGCAAATATAATTTTTAAAAATGATTTTTCTTTTCTTTGTAATAATAAAACAGTGCCTTGATGGGATTTAACATGCATTAATCCCTATTGGAATCAAAACAATCCATAAGGCATGGTGATACTTGTAGATTGTAAGCTCTTTTGGGTAGGGCTCTCTTCACCTCTTGTATCGGTTGCTTTATATGTTACTCTGTATGTCCAATGTATGAAACCCACTTATTGTACAGCTCGGTGGAATATGTTGGCGCTTTATAAATAAATGTTAATAATAATAATGATAATAATAAAGGAAAGATCTCTTATCTGAAAAACTCCAGGTTCCAAACATTCTGGATAATAGATCCTGTACCTGTATATATAATGATATATAGCATATTTGTTTGATGTAGGTTGGAGACAAGGTTTAGAACCTAATGATGGCCTAACTTAACCAAGGGGGAAGGGCTTCTGGTCCCAATTCTATTTCTGGTCCAAATTCTAAATGTGGAACCGACTATTTGGAAAATTATTTGGAGACACCAAAACCATGTGATTCGATGACAGTGCAAAAACCTGCTGAATAATTTGAATCTCCTCCAAGAGGGTAGCGCTATACCCAGGCTTTGTTACTGAAAGCCAATGCTGAATTTGGACATCATTCCTTCCCCCCCCTCCTTCCTCTGAATAATCATTCTATTCTTCTACAGCTCTGCTGTTCCCAAGCAGCTCTGTATTCGGCCACTTCTAGTCACACCATGTGTCCTACAGAAGTTGCAATCTAATTTTATTGTAGCTGAGGTCACAGGGAGCAGACGCTGGAACTGAACTCAAACTTACTCATGTCAACGTCTAGTGTCACAGCTTAGTGACAGTGACAAATTGCCCTTGATTGGAAGGATCCTGTCTCAGCACTAGCCAATCATGATAGCCCTTTGAGCTAATGGTGCCTAGCAGGGTATTCAGAACATAAAAACTTTAAGGAAAGCTCCATTACTTCCAGTTGTGAGTTACCTATGATTCTAACCCTAATATTTTTTAGCTAGTTCTTTATATTATATTATAGGTACATATGTCATAAAGGAATGCAAACAGCAAAACAATATATTTAAAGAGAGAGATTTCATAATAAAAGGTGTAAAACTTGCTCCAACCCTAGCACTCCATAGCAACCAATAAAATATAAAACCATTCACCCTTACATACAATTAACTGATTGGTTGGAACATTTCACTTAAATGGGGGGCATTTACCTTCCACAGAAGTTGTGCTCTATGCAAAAGTTGGTGAATGACAGTTCCTAGATTCCCCGGCACCCATAGCTATTGGTTGTTAAAAGACAAAGTGAGCCAATTCCAGCTCCATTTGCAATACAATGAAATACATAAATTAATCATAGCAGTCATTTTTTTAGCAATCTGCTCTGGAGAATGTGCTGTCTCCTTTCTGTCAAGTGTATACTTATTTCTATGGGGCTGCATTTAGTCATGAGCAAAATTTTTCGCCAGGCATGGATTTGTGATTTGTTTCAGCGTTTTGCCATTGGCTGATTTATTTCGAAACAGGAGCAAAAATTTGTCACAAAAAAATTTGTCACAAAAAAATTTGTCACACGTCAAAATAGTCACAGTCATGCCAAACTGGGTGCGGTTGCATCAAAATAGGTGTGGTCGCATAAAAAAAGTTGCGCTTCGTGAATTTTTTGCTGTTTCGCAAGTTTTTCAGCAAAAATGGGACAGATTCGCTCATCACTAGCTGCATTTCCTTACAGCAAGGACACACAATTCGTATGGGAAGTTTGTGTGCCATCGCCGTCTTTGCAATGCCCACCCAACTTAGCCAAGGGTTTGCAGATAGCATCTGTGTATCCTTGGAGATCCCTCAAATATTGGGATTATAGAATCCAATATGGTGGCTGTGAACACTGAAAAGGATATCTAGTAATACTTTTAAAAGTTGTATTTGATGCAGCAGACCATAATGTTTGGGGAAGCACGAATGCAGAAATAATTTGGGAAATGAAGGTGTTCAGGGTATCCCATGATGTTCAAAACTTCACTGCACAATAAAATATTTTTTAAGTGCTCCAGAGCCAGTTGCTCACTTGTTGGCACTGGGCAACTTTGCACCTAGGCAGTAACCCGTAGCAACCAGTCAGTAATTTACTTAGTTCAGACAGTTGCTAGCAACTCAAAAGTTGATCAGTGGCTATTGATTTCTTCACTACTGCAAATTTACCTGTTGTTAATAAATGAGCCCCCTTACCAGCACTTTATATGAATGTCTGGTTAAGTTTTGGAAATGTGTCCAAAGAAACCATTATTAGATTGTAAGCTCTACAGGGCAGGGACCTCCTTCCTTCTGTGTCTTATACCACATGGCACTTTTTCCCTGTGCATTTATATATATTTATTGTATTTATTTATTATAACACTTGTCCTCCCTGTGTGTAATTTTATATTTTTGTAAGATTGTACAGCGCTGCGTACCCTTGTGGTGCTTTATAAATAAAGTTATACATACATACATTACTTTTACAGATTAATTTTTACAAATGGGAAAATTCTGAAAAAAATGCAGACTGAATAAGCTGGAATTGAATAAGCTAAAGCTATGCAGGTGTTTCTTTTGTCTTTAGAGAAGCCGGAGAATTTAACAACCCCCAATAAACAGTATGGCCGAAATGGAAGCGATGCTGACTTCTGTTGAGCAAAGTGTTTTCAATAGATATCTTAAAAGACTTTTAGAAATTCAGCTATTGCTTTTCTGTCACTAATGCTATAACTGTCAGTCAGCATACACAGGCAGTTTATGAAGCGTGGAGGCCGCTGTCAGTGAATATTGTGCTGCTGTTACTTTCTTGTGTCTTGGGTTGTTAATGTTCTCTGGTCTGTTTTTTTCACCCAAAATGATGTGTCTGAATAATTGTAAATATCTCTTTCAAGATAGATGGATACAAATATATGTGTGTGTATGTGGGTACTCCTCCAGACCCTTAACAATCAGTACCCATAAAAAGAATAGAGTAGCTTTATGATATGTAACAAATATTATTTAACAGTTAGGTTACTCCATAGCAGAGGTTCCATTATTGTGGACTGGCCCCACCCTAGGGGGTCCCAAAATGTTGCTTGGGGGGCTAATAATGAACACCAGTTAGAAAAGGTTAGGGAGGATTGTCTATTTCCCCCCTAGATACTCCTGAAAGTCTAGCTTGAAGGTCAATTAGAGTGAGATTTGGAGGTACTTATTTGCTGATGATATCCTTACAGTTAAGACTAAATGGCGTATGCATTGTTTTTTAAATATATCTGTAACCTTGTTATATAAGGTGGCCCCATAGTTACAGCTATCTCACAGTTTACCCTAAATCTAAGGGCAAGGTCACACTAGGTGGATTAAACACGAGCTGACAATCCGCCCCAATGCTTCAAAAAATCTTCTAGTGGTCATTATGAAACACCTTCATTATGAAATACAAGCCACACATTTGTTTGAATATGTACTTTCCTACAGAGGCAGATAGGAGAGTGTCAAAGGGATAAAGTGCTTTATCATTGAGTAAAGGCAAAGCTTAATTCTTGTGACACTTCCTTCTGAAGCCCTCTATAAAAAAAAGTCCAAAATAAGGGAATATTGTTTTCTATTGAGTCCTATTTAAACAAAAAAATGTTTTTAATGTATTTTTTATTTTATGTAATAATAAAACAGTACCTTGTACCATCTGGGTGTTTTTGACCAGTTAGGGGCTGTCCCAACAGGCAATTCTCCAATTGGTAGCAATAGCATATGTGAGTCTATGTATGGGCACATTAAGCTAGCCATGATGGGGCCTAGACAATCCCATGTTGTTTTTAAATGTTTTCTCAGCCTTAAAGTACAACAAACTAAATTAAGGAAAAATCCCTTTCCTGAAAAATCCAGATTCCAAGCTTTCCATATAATAGATCCCACAACTGTACTTAAGGAAGTTAATATTGGTCATAAGCCTCTGTTCAAGCATTACATTGCATGTGCTTGAAGCCAGATAAGAAATGACTATATCTGATCAAAATGGAGTATATGGGAGATGGACATCCCGTAGTTTGGAGCTTTCTGGATAACTGCTTTATGAATAATGGATCCCATACCTGTATTTGTACACTCTGTGCCACTGTGTAATAATGCAACACATTTGAAGAAGCCTGAAAAAATAAAGAAATGTTAAGTATGCAGCCCTGAATGTATTCAAATTATACACATCTGCGAGCCCCATGTTACTTAAATGTCAGAATGAAAACAGCAATTTCTATAGTTTGAAGATATCAGCATGATTCATAACATATTAGCCCTCACACTTTTAGCTTCCTGTGGTCATGTGACAATAATTCCAACCAATGTGTTGCAGATATAATGTTATTAACTGTTTCACTGCCTGATTACAAAGTCATCTTCTACGTTCAGCATATTACAGGAGCCTACAGGCCCACTGGGGTTAAGGTACATCTGCAGATTACAAGATTCACTGCTCCCTTCTTTGAAGTTAGCTAGAAATATCATTAGCAGGCCGATGTTTTCTATCAGCGAACAAAGGTTTGTGCTCTACAGACTCACATTTGGCTTTCATCTTTTTACGTGCAAGCTTGGTTCATTCTGAAGCTTTTCTTGCAGCATAATGAAAGTATACAGATACATTGTCACATAGTTAAGTTGGGTTGAATAAAGACCAGAGTCCATCAAGTTCAACCCCTAAAAGTGAATCCAGCACACACAAACCTATATCTGTACAATCACATACATAAACTATATATACCAGCATCAATACTAATTGTAGATCAAGGGCAAATGACATGGACAGACCCCTACGGTACTCCACTAACAACATTGGCCCAATTAGAAAATGTTCCATTTACCACCACTCTTTGTAATCTATCCTCCTGCCAATTTTCTATCTAAGTAAAAATATGATATTCCAGACTAATATTCTTCAATTGTATCATTAAATTTCTGTGGGGCATCAAATGCTTTAGCAAGTAGATGACATCCACTGCCATTCCAACATCGAGATTCCTGCTCACCTCCTCATAAAAGGCAATTAAATTAGTCTGGCAAGATCTGTTACTCA
This sequence comes from Xenopus tropicalis, assembly GCF_000004195.4. Taxonomy (NCBI): domain Eukaryota; kingdom Metazoa; phylum Chordata; class Amphibia; order Anura; family Pipidae; genus Xenopus; species Xenopus tropicalis. Next base: position 65,297,565 of record NC_030685.2, on the reverse strand, counting down.
TAAAACCATGCTGGCACAAACTTATAGTATTGTGTCTTGCAATGTATTCAAGTACCCTATCCCTTATTACCCCTTCCAAAAGCCTTCCTACTACTGATGTCAGACTAACAGGCCTATAGCTTTCAGGCTGAGAATGGGATTAGCAATTCACCAGTCTCTTGGCACCATACCAGACACCAGTGATAAGAAATCCCAGTGCTCTTAGCTGCAAGAGAGCAACAGGAGTGTAGTTTGGTGTAGTATGTAGTGCTTGAATTATACACTGTATATATGTGTGAAATGGTGCACAGAAACAATTCCCAGTTGTCCCAAGAGACTGCTGGAAGGGTTAAACAGATCTTAGATCAGATAAACAACAAGCCAGACTCATAGAGCCCCCCACTTTGGTGTTAGTGTATCACAATCTCTCTTTTAGCCCAAAATACTCTGTGGATCACTTCTGTGAACAACTTACTAGACTATATAGAAGCAGGAGACCACCCAGTAGTCTAAAACACTTCTTTATTATAAAGTTTAAAAAGGTATTGTGCTTACAAACAATCCTTGTCAATTTAGGCACTCAGTAAGTCCACTGGTTTGGATCCCCTAGCGGTAAAGGGTAAAGATTAGGGTAAATTAGGTAAAGTAGGGTAAATTAGGGTAAAGATTAAATGCCAGCGTTCCTCTCTACCACCTTCATCTTGTACTTTGGACTATATATTTTAGGAAGAGATTGTTTTGCCAATGAATGCTGTTTTAAGAATCCATGTCCATATTTTGATTAAGGTGTAATTTCAGCAAGCTGCAAACCGATAGGCAGGGTTATTATTGGTATGTGTTCTACTTATAAACTTATTGGGCCCGATTCACTAAAGTCCGAAATAAGGAGCGATCTGCCGCTTTGCAGAGCGATTTGACAAAATTGGAAAACTGGGCAGCAAACTGGAAAATGAGGTTCAATGTTGATAAGTGCAAAGTTATGCACTTTGGTAGAAATAATATAAACGCAAACTATCTACTGAATGGTAGTGTGTTGGGGGTTTCCTTAATGGAGAAGGATCTAGGGGTTTTTGTTGATAACAAGTTGTCTAATTCCAGGCAGTGTCATGCTGTGGCTACTAAAGCAAATAAAGTGCTGTCTTGTATAAAAAAGGGCATTGACTCAAGGGATGAGAACATAATTTTGCCCTTTTATAGGTCCCTGGTAAGGCCTCACCTTGAGTATGCAGTGCAGTTTTGGGCTCCAGTCCTTAAGAAGGATATTAATGAGCTGGAGAGAGTGCAGAGACTGCAACTAAACTGGTTAAGGGGATGGAAGATTTAAACTATGAGGTGAGACTGTCGAGGTTGGGGTTGTTTTCTCTGGAAAAGAGGCGCTTGCGAGGGGACATGATTACTCTGTACAAGTACATTAGAGGGGATTATAGGCAGTTGGGGGATGTTCTTTTTTCCCATAAAAACAATCAACGCACCAGAGGTCACCCCTTTAGATTAGAGGAACGGAGCTTCCATTTGAAGCAGCGTAGGTGGTTTTTCACGGTGAGGGCAGTGAGGTTGTGGAATGCCCTTCCTAGAGATGTGGTAATGGCAGATTCTGTTAATGCCTTTAAGAGGGGCCTGGATGAGTTCTTGATCAATCAGAATATCCAAGGCTATTGTGATACTAAAATCTACAGTTAGTATTAGTGGTTGTATTTATAGTTTATGTATGTGAGTGTATAGATTGGTAGGTGTGCTGGGTTTACTTGGATGGGTTGAACTTGATGGACACTGGTCTTTTTTCAACCCTATGTAACTATGTAACTATGTAACTATGTAACTATTTATAGCATGCGTTAAAAATCTTATCACTTCTTATTTTTTGCTCGATTCACTAAAAGGACACTTGTCATAATTAAGAAGCGATGTTCTTGGCGTTATTTATCTTGCGACAACATATTTTCAAGCAACATGCTGGGTAATATGTTGTGCACTGCGTAATATATTGCTTGAAAATATGTCGTCGCAAGATAAATAACGCCAAGAACATCGCTTCTTAATTATGACAAGTGTCCTTTTAGTGAATCGAGCGAAAAATAAGAAGTGATAAGATTTTTAACGCATGCTATAAATAGCACTCCTTATTTCGGACTTTAGTGAATCGGGCCCATTGTCTCTTATTAAGGGACATATGTCTTCCACAGTTTTGCTTCACTCAGTGTTAATTTAACTACAACTACATCCATAGTATTCTCCAGCATATTATCAATGGATAGGCTAATGGCCCACAGGAAGATTAGTTGCCCAGAGTTAATCTCAGCTACCATGGCAGGTTAATCTCCCCGTGGGCCATGAGCCTAAAGTAAAACTGCACAAAGAAACTCTAAAATGTCATCCAGGGCAGGACCTAATGGATGCAAAAAGGCCCTTTCATGAGAATCCAACATGTGCGTTTTACACTTGGCACTCTGTTCTTTTGTTATTTCTAGCACTACGATATATGCATCATTCTGAAGTTTGATTACAGGGTTATATTGTTACTTCAGTAACCTTAATATGTTAGATAACAATGAAATACCCGACGTAGTGTCAACAGGGATAAGAATACTATTGCATATGTGCTAAAGTATCAGCTGCATACTTTGGGCCCCTTTATTTACCTTTTATCTTTTGTTGCTTGCAAACAAAAAACAAATTACCAGGGGTGTCAAATAGTTAGTTGCTCCCCGGTTACCTGGGGTTGTGCTCTTCTCCTTCATAAAAATCACCACCCTGGGGAACTGTTTACTGAGCGCCATGCCATCATTTTCTTTCTTCCTCCCAGGTGTCCCTATTTGGTTTCTAGTAGGACATGCGCTTGCCTAGTCCCAACAAAGGCACCTGCAAGACTATGACAGCACGGTGCTTAGTGACCAGTTCCATGGGCTGGTGCATCTGTGAGGAAGAGGAGCACTAGTCTAAGGTGATTAGAACTATTAGAATCACTGAAGTGTAACAAGAGTTGCAGAATTTGAACATATAACTTTGCAATTTCAATAAAATGTAACATATTTATATATTGTCATATAAACTTTACATGGCGTTAAAATATATTTCACCCGGAGGTATAGTTTCTCCAGCTCTGATATATTGCTGTGCAGTGTATAGGGGTCATGTTATCGAGTCACTTACAAGGTAGTTGCATTGAAAGCTACAAGCTTGAAGCTAAAATATATCTACCAGCCTGCAATATTACGTATTCATGGCCAGGGTACTCAAGATGAAAAACATATTTCTTTCTCATTTCCAAAACAAAACTTCCCATTCTGTTCAGCTGGAGAACAATATTAAATAAATAAATGCAGTTACAGGAATCCTGCATGTGTAATATGCCCATATCATGCCTAAAACCTTATCCTTGTAGAACATAATGTATGCTTTTAGATCCACTCATATTTTATGACTCATGGATTTTTTGTAGATAACAAGTTGTCTAATTCCAGGCAGTGTCATTCTGTGGCTACAAAAGCAAATAAAGTGCTGTATTGTATAAAAAAAGGGCATTAACTCAAGGGAAGAAAACATAATTTTGCCTCTTTATAGATCTCTGGTAAGGCCTCACCTTGAGTATGCAGTGCAGTTTTGGGCTTCAGTTAATGAGCTGGAGAGAGTGCAGAGACTGCAACTAAACTGGTTGGTATTTATGGTTTATGTATGTGAGTGTATAGATAGGTCAGTATGGGTTTACGTGTGTGCTGGGTTCACTTGGAAGGGTTAAATTTGATGGATTTTGGTCTTTTTTTAACCCAATGTAACTATGAAACAATGTAACATATCAGCTATACCAAGACGTTGTTTCAATATGTGAGCCAATCTACTAAACACTTAAGAGAAGTATTTGCTAGTGTGCAGGGGTACTGATGCAAAATCACAGCACTCCGGGACCCCTGGAAACTCCTAATGTTCCCTAGAGGCAGAATAGTGGGCAGAGATGCCTGGTTTGGAAAGGACAACATTGTAAAGCATATGCTATTTTTTCGGGTAGAATGAATGTCTATACTCCTTCCCTAGTGATAGACTTCTTCTCTAGGGTTGCATGTTCTCTGGAGAATCTAGTTGCCCAGAGTATGCATGTGAGGCTGTGTCTGGAAATGGAAGGGACTATGGCAACATTAGCTCTTTGGGCTCACAGATGAAGATGCCCTGCGTGAGGTTGGGCACTTGATAGTGAGCTTTGGTCATTTGACACTGTCTATGGCAGGTTATTAAATACAGATAATGCTTGTCCACCCATAAAGGTGACTCAAAATTAAATTTTTAAGACACAACCAATTTATGAACCTCTTTATGGTAGAGTCATTACTGCTCAATGACACGTCCCATTCCTATACATGTTATTACAGACTCCATTGTAAATGTTATTGCAGTATGAGTTTTTTACATCATAAAGCCTAAAACATTTTTCTACATTTTACTGTTGATTTTCCTAGACATGATTGCTTGGGCTACATGCTCCTTCTATAAGGAAAACCATATGTTGTGTTTGATGGACATGTCTGGCATTAAACTGGTGTCTCACAATGTAAAATGACATAGCTAAGATTGGTGTCTATAATAGTTGCTGTGATAATATAATGTATCACTCACTCAATAATGTGGGAACAGTAGAGTTTTTATACTCCTGTATTCTCCAAGTACATTCATACGATATATTTTGTATTTGCACTTGCTTGTGTAAAATTTCAAATAGAAAACATTTCAGTCAGAGGAATTGTTCCCATTAAGTATGTAAAGGACCACTGTATATGGGTCCCAAAGCACCTGTACCCTGTGCACTTTTTTTGCAGAAAAAATGTATGTATGTATGTATAGGGTTCCTACCTTAAAATTTGGGGTCTTTTTTGGATACACTAGTGAAAAAATGTGTGAGCTCTCTAAAAACTCCTCTCCCAATTGTAGTTATCATTTATGTCTGTGTCCACTTTGTGTGAAGTGGTCATTTGATTCACATTCTTTGCTGGCTGAAGGGGTCATTTTAATGATCATGTGTTCCCCTTATATATGCCCCTACTTACTTTACATGTGTGCCACTGGGAATGGATGTTGAATGAATGCATGATGTCCCATCATGCTTTGAGCCTTAATAATATTCTGGAGAATTCTGGTTTTAGTCCAGTGGCTGGAACCACAATGCTACTGAAGGGTAACATCTCCGTAAAAATTAATATCTCAGCATGTCTTGTAATTGCACTATTTAAGGCATGGATGTTCAGCTTGGTGCAATCTAATATAGGCCGATGGTTGGGGCATCATTTGAAGGTGGGCTATGATGTAAGGGGTGGGGATGTGGGTGGGGAAATGGGCAGGGCAGAGGTGGGCCTGTGAGTATAAAGGCTAATCAGAAGGTGAGGAAGAGGGTGGTATTTATAGGGTATTACAAATTTACTGGCAAGTACAATGCCAGTAAATTTGTACATTGCCAATAAATTTATAATATCAGTGCTGGACCTAGCTGGTGATTTACTGGCTAGGCTAGTTAAATACTGGCCAGATGGCAACCCTACTAGCTAGCCCCGGTAGGTTGCCACATTATTAAAATAAGCACAGTCGTTCCAGCAAGGATGCAGTTGCTGCCACATAACCAGGGTTGGATTTTGTATGGATTGCTTCTAGTTTTTGTCAGCAATGACAAACATGGGAACTGGCATATGCTTGTTTGAGCAGCTTGTTTGCTATTTGCTTTAGGGTTAGTTACACTGCAGCAGGTCTTTGTTTGCTTACTTAAAGGGCTTGCGGTTTCCATACACAATTGCCAAGAAATGTACAAGAGTTACAACCAACTCTCAGCAGCATTACACCTCAAAATCATTCCTTCTTGTTTGTTCTGATCCAGTGTTGAAAGTCAATGACAAAACTATTGGCTAGATGGTGATAGAATTAGGAAAAAAAAGGCTAAGTAAAGGCCTCCTTCACCTGTTCACCAATTGAAACACAGCCGAAAATTGTCAGAAACAGGCAAAGATTGAAGCTCAGTCAAAGCTTGTGGTCAGGGGCGGAGTGACCATGGCCAAGATGTAGCCACCACATTATCACCACATTATCATCATTATCAATGCTTCCTGCTTCAGTAAAATCAGCTTCTGCCATTCTGCCCAGGCCCAGCTTAACAGCGGGGGTGCTCAGCATACACATTCATGTTATTTGCAATGTAAAACTGCTAATATCATAAAATATAAAAATGTATTCAGAAGAGCCGTTTTACTTTTTATAAAGATTCCTTTATTCGACATTTCAGCCATCTTCAGGAACCCTATCCCATTCCCTTCGTTATTTTTTCCTCTAAACCAAAATCTGGAATTTAATGCAAAGTCTCACTAATTCAATCAATGTTAAAAAGAGGGGGGATTACTGGCCCTTAAATCCTTTGTAATTGGAACTGTAATATAAAATGTATATAAAAGTATATAATGTGAAGTGATAATATTCCTTTAAAGAAAAAAAATATACAAAAAGGCTTTTATTAAACCCCGAGAATAGCTAAAGAGAAAAGATATATATGCCATAGTTTTCCATGTGTTTGCTTTTTTTATGGGCATTAAAAATGTATGTGTGACAGAAGAGCTTAATTTCATCTATATTATCATTTTACTTTTTTATGTTGCAACACAAATTACATAACAGTAAAAGTGCAGATCAGCAGAACTGCAAACGATCCTATTGAAAGGGTTATGCATTTTTTAATCCAGCTGTAACAGGCGACTTTATTTTTTTCCCCAACAAGAACTTTTGTGTCTCCGTACATTAAAGTTTCCTGGAAACAGGGTGCATTTCAGCAGAGACATTACGCCTTACAGAGTTGTAAACTAATCACTAATAAAGTGACAATAATGAATCCCGTTCTTATTTATGGAGTTCATCGTATCTGATGATTTGCTGTGTTGGATTCATCCTCATAGAACTATAAATACAATGTAAAGACATAGAATCTCTATTATGCTAATGTGGTTGTTTCAAGGAGAAATAATGTTCAAACACTGGCTGCTATTATGTGGCATTTAAAGATTTAATTAGCTATATTTAGGGACGGACTGGCCCACTTGTTGGGCCCTGCCACCTCCCTACAAGTCAGACACCAGCGCCCACCTTTGGAAAGAGTCAAACAAAATTAAAAATGTCTGCGTGTTCCACTGTGGAATGCACGGCCATCTTTAATTTTTTCACCTGGTGGTAGGGCCTAATTGACACTGAAGTAAGTAAGTAGCAAAGTGGAGCAAGGGCAGGCAAGGGGGCGGTGTTGGCTGGGTGGTGGGCCCTTGAGTTTGGTTCCCAGTGGGCCCTTGAGTTGAGTTCCCAGTGAGCCCTAGGTACCCCAGTTTGGATATATTTCCTCCTGTTTGTTAAGGCAACTTAAGGTGTAACATACGTTTTTCAATTTTTTTTATAGTTGGTAGACACAATAAAAATGATAATTAGAATGCGACTGAGCAGCGATCTGGTTTTTTCATGTTATTAAGCAATTGAGTTTTTTTTTTTTAAATATAATTGCTTATTTGAGTCAATTAGCTGGAACATTCACAAATTTGTATTTTGACAAGAAGGCTTCCCCATGTTACTAGGGAGTTCCATGACCATGTAGAAGATCAAGTCCACAGAATGCGTGGAACTCCAAGGTTCTAAAATTCTTACACTTTAAAGTAGATGCTTCATTATTTTTTACAATACAAAAAATTCAATGAGTCATGTGATGCCTAAGCACCAGTTATAACTGATAACATCATTAAGTATTGTTTACAAGGATATATTTTACTGCTTATTCATGGCTTCTGTGTATTAAAAGGAAACTAATGAGAAAGGTGCAGATCTAAAGGTCCCCATACACGGGCGATTCTAGCTGCTGATATCAGTCCCTTAGACCAATGCGGCAGCTAATCGGCCCGTGTATGGGCACTGCTGACGGCCTGCCCGACCAATATCTCGATCAGGCAGGTTTAAAAATCTAGTCAGATTGGGGTCTGCATCGGCTAGTTGATGCGGTTCCCAAGCCGACTCTGCCTATGCCCGTCATTATAATTCGATTAGCCTGGATTCTCCCGATATCGCCCACCGTAGGTGGGGATATCAGTAGAAGATCCACTCGCTTGGCGACATTGCCAAGCGAGCAGATCTTAAGGTGTATGGGCACCTTTAGAGTTCCAAGCTTATGTATGACATTCTCTACATTTTTCAGCATGGGGTTATCTTTTATTATCTGTAAATAGCTGTTTTGGTGGTCTTCACAGCTATATGAAGTCAAGGCCATGCATTTATTATCTATATAATTCCTTACAGTGTCCACCCTTTCACTTATAGCCTACCTGTTCTGTTCTCCTCTGATTGACTTGATGTCAGTGTCATGAGATGTGGCTAAAATGGGGCTTAGCTGTGTACTGACTTTTTACAAGTGTACAATCTAGCTTCATGTTCAAGTGTACAATCCAGCTTTATGTACAAATGTACAAACTAACTTCATGTACAAGTGTACAATCTAGCTTTATGTACAAGTGTACAATCTAGCTTTACGTACAAGTGTCCAATCTAGCTTTACGTACAAGTGTACAATCTAGCTTTACGTACAAGTGTACAATCTAGCTTTACGTACAAGTGTCCAATCTAGCTTTACGTACAAGTGTACAATCTAGCTTTACGTACAAGTGTCCAATCTAGCTTTACGTACAAGTGTACAATCTAGCTTTATAATCATTTAAGTTCTTATTGTTTTTTACATAATGACTTTTGTCAACCAAATAGCTCTTGCGTGTGATTTACCTTGTGAACTATTGCCCATTTGAAAGAAGCTTTTTGACCCATTACCCTTTTTTTACTATGAGCCTATAAAGGGCATATTCTGTTGTATTTTATTGGAGCCACACTCTCAGGTGCTTGGGTTTTTGGCATTCCGTTTCTCACATTGTATTATAGCTGAATTGATTGCTACTTTATAGGTTTTCTTGCAATCTTTATATTTTCTAAATGACTTTATTGTTTCCTCTGACACATATGTTTTTGACACTCATTTTTTAACTGCTCTTTTTTATTTGTAACATGAAGGACAGCCATTAACACTAATCTATGAACAACTAAAAGGTAACCTAGCAGGCCCAGGCCCAGGGCCGCTGCTCCCTATGAGCAGAGTACTCAGTCTGCATAGGGCACCAACTCCCAGGGGGGCACCATCCCAGCTGCTCCAAAAAAATCATTTGTATATATTATAACATACCCCCCAACACTGTCCCGCCGGTTTTTATAGCGCATTCCCGCTGTCCCGGATAGTTAAATCAATCTATGGGGGCTATTGTGGGCACTTACTATGGTAGCATTGTCTATGGGGGCAATTGGGGGCACTGTGTGTGGGGCCCCTATAGTAGGTGTTTTTTTTTATTATTTTACTTCCTTAATATATGGGGGAGGGGGCACAAAAGTAAATTTCAGCTTAGGGCACCCATTTGGCCAGCAGCGGCCCTGAGCAGGCCCTTACTTGAAATGTAATGTGTCTTGTTTTTTAAGTGTATGTTTGATTTTAGTAAGTTATTTCAAGGTGCCTGTTCCTCAAGGCTTATTTTACGATTTTTAATGTGATTTGAGGTCACAAGATCCAAAAGAACACCGTCATTGGTTGCCACTTTAACTAACTGCCAGCTAAACTGCTCATGCAAGAAATGTGTGAACATACTTCCCTTTGATGTGCCGGTAGTTTGATTACTCAAATCAGCTTCTGGATAATTAACATCCCCAGTTGTGCATCCCTTTCTATCTGCAATAGGAGCTGTGCCTTTCCCCCTTGTTTAATATTAGGTGGTCTGTAACTAACTGCCGTATTTAACTTGCTTGCGCTCTTACACCCTGTATAATGTTCTACCAGCCTCATCACTGCTTTCTGCAATTAATTAATCCTTTATACTTGGCTTCAGGTCATGTTTAGCACAATGACTTTTACCTCCTTTATTTCAGTTTACCCATTATGTCCTGGACAAGATATTCATTTTAATATTTTCTCATTCAAATCTTTCATTCATGTTTTAGCATCATACTCCCCATTAATGCTCAAGCCCCTCCATGTTTGCAACCTCTAAACAGCATATCTCATGTATGGGTATCAGGAGACAGAGGGAGCAAATAGGGAAAGAGATTTTGTACATTGTAATACAGCAAACCCAACTGAATGGCAAGAACTGCAGCTCTGAAAGTATATGTGTGTTCTACTTTAGAAACACAGTGTGGATGTTTAGTATGAATTACTGCAAAGGGGTAAAAGCATGTCAGGAATACAGAAAAACTTGATTGTAAAGTAACAGAAAGCAAGAGACACCAGAGTGGTTATAATGAAATCCAGGGCAGTGGCAGAACTAAATGTTACTGGGCCCCACAGCAAATTCAATTTACGGCCCCAAAACTTTGGTAAGTCAATCTACTGTACCAAGATGTATTGAAATTGCTTATTATTTACTGCCTTATTAGGCCCCCTTCAACAGCAGGGTCTGCTTCCTCTGTAGTTTCTCTGATCCAGTGGGAGACAGCTAAAGTAAGGAATAGGAGAGAATGAAAAAAGTTAAGAGCAGGATGGAAAAGATATATTGCAATAAATGGCAAAGGAATTGTGGTACAGTACAAAAAAGGGCGAGATTTGCATTTGAGCTTCTCCAGCAGAGTCCTGTGTTGAAATTCATTTTTTAAAAGCAAAAACAGATATTTTTCTATTGAATTTTGAAATTTCACATGGGGCTAGCCATGTTCTCTATTACCTCTTTACCCTCTTTTACTGCTGAGCTGCAAGTTGGAGAGTCCAGCTCATGACTCCTTCAGTTACATTGAGAAGGAGAAGCAATAGCTTGTTTGAATAGGTGCTTGAAAGCAGTTCTTATGTGTAGCGCTGGCTCCTTCTGAAAGCTGGCCCCTACACACCAATATTACAACTAAAAAAATACATTTGTTGGTTCAAGAATAACATTTTAAATGGCAGAGTGAATTATTTGCTGTAAACAGTGTAATTTATAAATAAAAAGTACACTATAAATATCATTACAGAATCCCTTTAACTACTGGGAAACTTCACAGTGCATTTTATTGACATAGGGAGGGGGCCAGACCCAATATTTGCAGTAGGGTTCATTGGTCTCTAACAACTATACCCTTGCAGCACGTTGCACGTTGTGTCGTTGTCCTGACAGGGGTAACTTGCATGAAGCGGTTTTCACTGTATTATTATTTTCACATTAATAACTACATATTATTGCTATTTGTTGTTACTTTCTGAGTTAATAACAATAAAGTTCCTGGTGTTGGTCTTTCTAGCTGAATTAAGAAAAAAATATAAGAGCACAAATTAGACTTTCACAATGTCCATTTACCTTATGTATCCCAAGCTCAAACAAACAAAATCATCTTTTACAATTCTTTTTCCAGTTGTACAATATTAACTGAATATCTAATCTATTTACTTATTTTAAAGAAGTAGGAAAGGTAAAACCAATGGGCAGACTAGTTGTTAGGCAGACTTGCAATAGGCAACAATCGGTCCTTCCAGACCAAGTCATAAGTTCATTGGTCTGTGTATGTCTGACTGATATCTGTCCTAAAATCAGTCAGATATCAGTTGGGCAGGTTGGATTATCCTGGCATTTCATGACCAGCAATATATATTTGTAGACATACCAATGTTTTAGGGCCCTACACTGAATTTACTGTGGGGCCCAGTAACATCTATTTATGCCACTGAGTATATGTATGCAAGATACACACCTATGATTGTAAAGATTGAATTTATCTGTTGTGAGAAACCATATTGGCTCTGCAGTGACACTAATAAAACGGAAAGCTGCAATCACTGAAAGAGCCTGATTGATGGCCCTTAATCCCAATGCTCTCCCAACAAGAAAGGATACAGCACAGAGCAATTATTTGTACTGAGATGCACTTTTGCAATCACTTTGCCAGCGGTCACTGAAAACTGATCCGGTCGAATAACCGCAAAGCCCCCATGGCTTCAGTCAAGCCCCTTACAGCAAGGAGTTTTGGGATAAACCCCCCACCCCACAGTGCGTGCCCCCTGGAAATCAATAAGACATGAGAGCAAAGCTTAATTGTGGGCCAACCAACATTCTTTCCTTTGCTCTCTCTGTGCTTTACACTAGATCATGTACAGAGAAGCTGAATGACTGTTTCAGGAAGGAATGCAATGGCAACATCAAAGGGAGTCAATTAACGTCTGCCGTGTGTCTGTGACCACTTGTTCCAAGCCCACTGTCAGCAGCAAACACAATGTCATCCCAGTGAGGCAGCAGCAGCACAAACTGAGGAAATTGGGGCTGCATCCTGTTAGCACCATGCAGCAGAACAGCTGGCCCAATTGGCCAATTAAGGGAAAGACAAAGGCAGGACACAAAGCAGTTTAACAATGAAAACAGATTCTGCAGTTCCGTCTGTTTTTCTGGCGCTTGCCTCTAGGGGGGCCTGTTAGACTGTGGCACAAATACAGATCTGCACTGTAACAAAGCCTGATTAACCCCAAGCCTAGTCCTTACTAACTCGGCCATTTCCAAATTAAAGGGGAAATACACTACCTTAAAAAAAATACAGGGGTCTTCCAATATTTTACCAAATAAGCATTAGAGCTAAAAGCAGTGATCTTTTTCCAATTACTTTCCTCCACCCAAAAACTGAGAAAGAATATATAAAATAAAATAAATTATTTGTAAATTTAACTACAAGTCAGTTGTTTCAGTAGTATTTATATTTACGTGCATGCATCACAGAACATGTTTCATAAATGGATATTAAGTGTTAATCGCTCAGAATTACATTCCCTTCTGTTATGCAAACAGCAGTTTTTGGATAGAGCACCCCTAAATAAGCAGTAATGGGAGAATATTACATTCGTATTAGATTTGTGTGCACACAAGACTAATCTCCTATACTAATTTCCATTTACTGTATATTTAGTAGTAGTAGGAGATACCATAAGGCTTGCCTCTGCACACAATAAGCAGGGCTGTTTTCGACATGAGGCATCAGTGGTTCATTATCAGGGGCATCAAAAAGTCACCCCCAGTAACTTTAAAAGACGTTTGCTTTTCAACCAGTGACCAGTAAATGCTACCTGCTGATTGGTTGCTATGGGTTACTGCTCCAGAGCACTTAGTGCCTTTTAATACATAGCCCCATATACTCTTTTGTGGGTACTCAATACCATTTATCTCCATCTAAATGCCAGACATCACTACATAAAATCAAGTCTATTTATCCAGCTGTGTATTGAATGTAGGTGATTATATATAGACTGTAAGCTCTACGGGGCAAGGACCTCCTTCCCACTGTGTCTCATACCACATGGCACTTATATATATATTTACTGTATTTATTTATTATATCACTTGTCCTCCCTGTGTGTAATTTTGTATTCTGTAAGATTGTACATCGCTGCGTACCCTTGTGGCGCTTTATAAATAAAGTTATACATACATACATACATTTGTGTAAAATTCCTGCCAGGGACCCGGGGGTTTCCGGATAAGAGGTCTTTCCATAATTTGAATCACCATACCTTAAGGGGCCCATTTATCAATGTACGATTGAGTCCGAATCCAAAAAAATCTTATTTTTTCTAAGTTTTAGAACTGTATGTATTTTCCGCAACTTTTTCGTACTTTGCAACAATTTGTGCGACAAAATCGTATTTGTCGCACCAATTTGGGATTCATTCAAGCTTCGGTATGGTGACTTTCCTTGGGCCAGGTTGGGGCTGCAGAGTGCCATTGAGCCCTATGGGAGACTTTCCTTGGGCCGGGTTGGAGCTGCAGAGTGCCATTGAGCCCTATGGGAGACTTTCCTTGGGCCGGGTTGGAGCTGCAGAGTGCCATTGAGCCCTATGGGAGACTTTCCTTGGGCCGGGTTGGAGCTGCAGAGTGCCATTGAGCCCTATGGGAGACTTTCCTTGGGCCGGGTTGGAGCTGCAGAGTGCCATTGAGCCCTATGAGAGACTTTCCTTGGGCCGGGTTGGAGCTGCAGAGTGCCATTGAGCCCTATGGGAGACTTTCCTTGGGCCGGGTTGGAGCTGCAGAGTGCCATTGAGCCCTATGGGAGACTTTCCTTGGGCCGGGTTGGAGCTGCAGAGTGCCATTGAGCCCTATGGGAGACTTTCCTTGGGCCGGGTTGGAGCTGCAGAGTGCCATTGAGCCCTATGGGAGACTTTCTTTGGGCCGGGTTGGAGCTGCAGAGTGCCATTGAGCCCTATGGGAGACTTTCCTTGGGCCAGGTTGGAGCTGCAGAGTGCCATTGAGCCCTATGGGAGACTTTCCTTGGGCCAGGTTGGAGCTGCAGAGTGCCATTGAGCCCTATGGGAGACTTTCCTTGGGCCGGGTTGGAGCTGCAGAGTGCCATTGCTTCCTATGGGAGACTTTCCTTGGGCCGGGTTGGAGCTGCAGAGTGCCATTGAGCCCTATGGGAGACTTTCCTTGGGCCGGGTTGGAGCTGCAGAGTGCCATTGCTTCCTATGGGAGACTTTCCTTGGGCCGGGTTGGAGCTGCAGAGTGCCATTGAGCCCTATGGGAGACTTTCCTTGGGCAGGGTTGGAGCTGCAGAGTGCCATTGCTTCCTATGGGAGACTTTCCTTGGGCCAGGTTGGAGATGCAGAGTGCCATTGAGCCCTATGGGAGACTTTCCTTGGGCAGGGTTGGAGCTGCAGAGTGCCATTGCTTCCTATGGGAGACTTTCCTTGGGCCGGGTTGGAGCTGCAGAGTGCCATTGAGCCCTATGGGAGGCTTTCCTTGGGCCAGGTTGGAGCTGCAGAGTGCCATTGAGCCCTATGGGAGACTTTCCTTGGGCCAGGTTGGAGCTGCAGAGTGCCATTGAGTCCTATGGGAGGCTTCCAAAAACATGCACAGAAGGATCAAAGTCAGAAATTTTTTTGCGCCTTTTACGATCGCTCAGATCCGAAAATTTCGGAACTTTCGGATCATACCACGATATTTTCGTACACCCACGATGCGATCTGAAATTTTTGTATCTAATACGATTTTTTCCCACTCGTACTATTTGAAGTCCACAATTCGGACCAAAAATCAGCCCCTAAGTCTACTCAAAATCATTTAAACATTAAATAAACCTAATTGGATTGTTTTGCCATTCATGCAGCTTAGGTATTATTGAGAAAAAGGAAAACCTTTTTAATCTTCCATCGCTAAGGGAGATGGCTATTATTATGCTTTGTGGATAACTAAATTCCAGATAAGGGATCCCATACCTGTACCGAAATGTTAAATGAACACTTGTCTGGATGATGCCATGCAAATGGATGGAGCCTCTTCTTAAAGGCTAATGGCACATTGTGCTTAATCTATTAAAATATGTGCTTAATTGCATCAATTTAGTGGTCCATAGCAACCAATCAGATCTTAGCTTTAATTTTCTAACTTGCAGTATACTGGACATTATTCAATTCATTTCTAAAGCAATAGTGATGTAGGCTAATTATTATAAAAAGAAGGGAATTAATAAATGCTTTATATAGGAATATTGTTGCTTGGCAATAAGTAGGTTGTACAGTATGTGCGCAGCTGTTGGGAAGTGCAAACATACATCGAGAAACAATTAGCAAGTTCTGCAGTTCTGATAAGATATACCAGAAAAGCAGTTGACAGATCAACCGTTCTTTACATGTGGCCTGAAAGCATTGATCTTCTGAACTTCCGACAGCTGTTGGCTCACACCAAGAAGAACATATTCAGTATGTACGTTAACCATATAAGTATGATGGGCATGTGATTCTAAGAGCCCACAGTCCCTGCCATTTAGTGTATTTGGGTCTACTATATGCTGCCTGGGCAGAGTGCTAATGCAACATTAAAGGGGAACCCCAACCAAGCACAATTCCCTGCACACATGATGTCAGTAAGGAAAGAAACATCGCAGTGCAATGCATTGTGGGTTACGTAGTTCCTGCATGGTGTCTGTAAGCTGTGGAGAATTTGTTACAATTTGTACATCAATGTTTTAGTCCCTTCTCCCCTGCAAGAATTTCAAATGATTCAGAAAAAGCAGAACAGTTTTGCAGCCAGTTTTCAGCATATAAAAATGGTATCTATTCAAACTTTTTGAAGAACAGGTTACAGTTATTTTACAGTGAGGTATATTACATGTTTCTGTGCTGTGTGGGGCTCTTTAAATGAGGTGGTCAGTGCCTTTTCTTTAAGGCCATTAAAGAAAATGCACCCCCCCAAGGGTACCTCGCCACAGCCCCCACAACCCCTGCAGGGGCCCCGGGACTTGCCTGACCCACTTCCCCCGAGCACACATTAATAAAACTTACCTTTAACACATCAGGGTAGGGAAATGATTGGCCCGGGGGATCTCCGGCAGGGATGGAGTCTGGGTCAGCGGGGCCATACATAAAGCGAAGAGAACTCCAAACACTCTGGACAATAAAGTTTCATTAAAAACAGGTCTTTATTATTCCATCTAAAAACAGAGTGCCTAACGCGTTTCGTGCGCATGCGCACTTAATCATAGGCATAAAAACATGATGATAGGAGGGTTTAAATAGTGTTTCAAAGTGATTGACATACAGAATAAGACAGCAACATGCCCACCAGGACTGGTGCCAGCCCAGTCTGACCTTGACTAAGTGCAAACATACGAAAGTACAAGGAGTGCATTTGGAAGCAAGAGGAATGGAGACCTCGGTATAGTGCTTGCGGGGATCGGGTCTGGGCCCAGTCCGACACTGCCTGTACATAACACCTGCCCTGTGCATCTTTGCAGCATGTCATGTTCATTGGTGCTCCTTGCTTTAGTCTCCTAAATGATTTGCAAAAAAGGGGCATGGCAGGCAGTAGCATTGGAAGCACAAGGCCTCCAGCAAGGCAAGAGAGGGGCTATGGAGCAGGGGACTATCATACAGCAGACCCCACTGCGTTGTGGAATATGTCAGAGCTATGATGATGAGGATGATGATGATAAACTCTTTGCACTCCATTACAGGAGTGTGAAAGTCTTGTGACTGATTGGGGCTGGTGCATTGTGGGCAAAACAACAAGTTACTCTGCACCTGTTCACACTTTGCTACTTTTCTACCCCTTCTATACAGTCAAACCTATAACCCCAAGTGAACAAGCAAATAAACCAGTGCTAGCGTGCCTTTACATGTTACTCTAACTGAAGATAGCCGAAGGATTTTGCTCACGGTATATGTGCAGTTTCAAGCCTTGTAAATAATAAATTAACAAATAGAAGAAGATATAACACCTTTGCTTTATTTCCTATCTGTTCTCTCAGAGCTATATAAATAAACCGGTAAAGTTTAATAAACTTTGAAAGAGCCATTTTTTTGTTGAAACCAATAAAAAATTTATAGTTAAAACCCTGCCTGAAGCAAGGCTTGTGGAGTTTATTGGATCCAGCATATAAATCTGCTTGCTTCCTGGAATGCCCATAATTGCCCATAATTTGCCCATAAATTATGATAATTTACTGCATTCATTTTTACATTAATAAATCTGCATGGAATAATTTTTCTGTCTTTATTTTTTGGGAACCTATAAAATGTTATCATGGCCTGAAATTTTTATGGGCATACAATGCCCCAGACACCTAATTACTGCCGTGTCTGTTGGACTATACATTTCAGAGGAATTCAGACAAGAATTCTCTTATTTTCGTAGTACAGCACTGTACATTAAAGATGCATTAGATCGTATTGTACATCAGCCCCCTGAACTTTCATTTGTTACCAAGCTCTCTAAGCCGCATCCATTTTGTTTTCTAAGCCAATGGGAGTTTTTTTATGTTTGGTTGTTTAGAATATTTTGTTATTATTTATCCTAAAATGTATGTTTATCCTCCTATTAGGGGTTAGATATTGGATTTTATAACATGAATTTATATCATAATAATAATTGATAAATGAATAAAAAGGTACTTATGTCCAAACATGCTCATTGCGCTTCCATATAGTTGTACCAAGAGCCATTTATCTCAGATGAATCGTGCACAAGTGCGCCTATTGATGCTGGGAGACCCTGGAGCTACCAGCACCCTGAACATGGTGGTAAATCCCGGGTTGCCTTAGAGATTTGCTTCAATGGTCACACCAGACTTCATCAAAAGAATCACATCCTAATAGCGTTTTAGGCTGATGCCAGACTGAGCGTATGGTGTATATTTTCGGCAAGCCGAAAATCGGTTGCCGAAAATACCGCCATACGCTCCTACCTGTGCCTGTACCCGAATGAATGAAATACGCTGGGGTGCAGGCACATGTAGCCGATATCCGCCGACGATACAAAGTCTCGCATTTTTTGGCAGATATCGGCTACATGTGCCTGCACCCCAGCGTATTTCATTCATTCAGGTGCAGGCACAAGGCAGCCAATTTTTATAGTAGCAGGGGGGTATTCTCGGCAATTGTTTTTCGGCTTGCCGAGAGTACACCCGTGTGGCATCAGCCTTAATGGTTCCAGAAAATGATGTAATCCCCACTCCAAAAATGCTAGCTACAACTTTCCTTCGATTTATTCAGTTGCTTTTGTTTTACCAGATTGGATTAAATTGTGGTGGATACAACTTCTTTGTGCCCACAAAATTGCAGGAATTCTGGAGAAAACTGTAATATTGTAGGTAAAAACAGGATGAATCATCATCTCAAAATCATTCTGCCAGGGGCACTGCTGCCATGAGGCGGGTTGAGATATTCACCTAAGGTGGCAGCAAAAAGCCACTCCTGGAAATTCGGCTCTGCTAGCAAGCAATGTGGCCCCTTCCAACCCAAAAACCTAAGTGTGGAGGGGTGGTATCCCATAGATCACCTCAAGGTTACACTAGGGGTTGGATCACCCCTGCATTCTGCTCATACTTCCAGGGTCTGACTGGAGGGTGCAGGGCCCTCCGGGGCTGCCACCCCAGGGGCCCCGCACCCCCCAAGTTGCCCCCCACAGCCACATCCCCAGCAGGGGCCTGCACCCCCCTAACCCCCTGACACCCGCCCGACATCCTCCCCTGAATGAGTGTAGCTGGGATCGGGTCTGGGCCACCCAGTCCAACCCTGCATACTGCACTTGGTAAGTAAATGCCGATTTAGAACTTTTTCTTTGTTTTATGGGTGGTACAGACATTAGTGTTGCTGTCTTGAAGTACTAAAGTCTTTGATTCAATTCCAACAAGACACCATCTAACCAGTAGTTATGTGCGGGTCAAGAAAAACTCTACCCACACCCAACTCTAACCTGCAAAACCTGAACCTGCAATTTTGCCATTGTAGGATCTACACCCAGCCCATGTCTTCTCTGATTCCAAGACAGGAATTCTTCAAGAGAAGGGGATGGGTGTATTACCCTAGTCTGACACCCAAGAAGAAATTTGATCAAAGTACTTTCCCTGGTCCCCTATTTTCCATGCTAGGTCCTTGGTCAGGAGACACGTATCCCAAGATCCCAATGCTACCATGCAGGGAGGTGCCAGCCTATGAAAAAATTTGACCAGAGGTAAATAGTTAGAACCACCATATGGTGTTTACCTTGACGTGGTATGGTGTCTTGTCATCATAGATTTGTAACTAAAAACCCTTGTTCTTAAAAATACATTGACTCAGGGGCACTTCTGCCATGAGGCGAGTTGAGAAACTCGCCTCAGGCAGCAGAAGCGCCCCAGTTACAAGGGGCGGCAAAAAGCCGCTTCTGGTAACTTAAAGAGCCGAATTTCCGGTTTTTAAACCGGAAATTCGGCTCTTCTAGTGCAGAGAGCGCAATTGCGCTCTCTGCACTAGCGATAAGACCGCCCCCGGACCCGCTCCTGCACTGGAGAGGTAAACGCTGGGGAGCAGGGTGGGGGGCGGCATCCAGGAGCCGCCTCAGGCGGCAAGAGGGGCCCAAACGCCCCTGCATTGACTTGAATGCATACTAAATTACTTGGAAAAATTACTTGTATGTTTGTAGTTAAGAAGAAGTTTGTTTTGACACCCAGGCCAGGATGGAGCCAAGAAATTTGCAGTGGGAAAAAACTCCATAATTACTAGTAAGGGGCACTAGCAGCGGCAATTCAACAACAGCTGGGCATCTGCAGATTGGGCAGCCCTGATTAAAAGAGGCTTTTTCTTAACTGGCATGTCTAGCTCTTCTGCATTTCCAATGGCCAAATGTTTAACTTTTGACATAAAAAGACTCAGTCAGGAGAAATGTGCAGCTTGGAGCACCAGAAGAAGTTGTGAATTGCACCTGAAAGAGCAACTGGTACTGTAGGCCATGCATTATATATATACATCTATGTGGCACACCCAGTGCAAAAAGCTTACAAGACAGTGATGACTAACAGATTCAGCATAAAAATATTTCTATACAAATACTTTTGATTCTAAGTTTCCAGGTTGCATTGAAACCTCTTTTATATGACAAGAACAAAATGAACTGGCACTGAAAAAAGGCTGCAGCTGGTTTATTAACAAATTAACATAAATAATAACCAACATACTGTACATACACATCACTTATGTGTAAAGCAATGTAAACAATTACATTTATATAACATTTAATAATTAACTTCCTTGTAACCTCTGAGAGCCGCTGAAGGCTGCAAACCATTCTATCCAAGGGTAAAGGGCCTCTGGGCCCCTTTTATCAATTTGGCCCCAGGCCTAACCACTCTTACGCTCTACACGTCATACCCCTATCACAGGCACAAGGGGCTTATTCTCCCATCCATGTACCATAACCCTTAAAAAAACAAGACATTCTCCATTAAAACTGATATATTATACCTATATAGATGTTACAAAGATATAAAAAAACAACAGATTATTCAAATTTGCATTATACAGTGAAATATTTCTATTCTCCATGTCATTTTAATGTAATACTTTTTAATATTCACCTGTGCAGGGGTCTAACAATATATTGTGGGATTGCTCTGTATCCTTCTTATCTTTGATTCATCGGGAGCATACAGTAAAGGAGATAAAGGCAGAGTTGATTCATAAATCAGCCGGAGCAGGAAGAGATTAGTGATTGTGAAGAGCGAAAGCCATATACATTTCATTCAGAACAGTGTGGAGGGAATATTTGCAGATCGTACAGAGTAACCTCTGAGCACCTGTATCATTGAGAGCTCAAAAGCTTAAAAGAAACAAACCTCAGTGCAACCTTATACTACGATAAGACAAGGTGTAAGGCAGCTTCAGGCCATGTTTAAACCAGTGAATATGAAGATTTTAGTGAGCAATTCAACACCCTGCTTTAGGCCTGACTGCTCAGTGGGTACATAGTCCCAAAGTGCCTCTATGGTCCATCATCACCCTTCCATCACCTGTACCATAAATCATTCAAGGGTATATTATATCTACAGGATTACATCCAAAATGTGTATGTCAAAAACATCACAGTCCCATTTCATGGACATCATGTATCCTCTTCCACGTGAGCATATACAATCCAGGCTTCTCCAATATGCAGCTCAATCCTGAACATGGCCCAGGGATTTGCCTCTGTCAAAGACAAAATGAGCAGCAGCACTCCTGTGGTTTTCTTTAAAGCTTAATAGTCCTATGTTTTTTAAGCTCATGTCTACCCACATAGGACTTGTGATATTTGTACTTCTCAAGACTCTTTCCTGTACACACTCCCATAGCTCTTGGGCTGATCATTGTATGGCTAGCTATATCCTATTCTGCTGCTAGACCTTTAGTCCTTTATTCTTTTTTTGGCTCATATCAACATAGAACTTGTCATATTTGTAGTTCTCAAGTCTTTCTTCTCTATAGAACTCCCATAGCTCCTGGACTGATCATTTTGTGTCCTCTGTTCTTAAGCTGGCCATACACGGGCAGATCCGCTCGCTTGGCGATGTCGCCAAGCGAGCGGATCTTCACCCGATATCCCCACCTACGGGTGGGCGATATCGGGTAGCAAGTATCTTAAAAAAAAAAAAATCCGATCGTTTGGGGCCAAACGATCGGATTACATTTGCGGCCATGGGGCAGTCGGTTCGGGGACCGCATCAACGAGCCGATGTGGTCCCCGATCTGACTGGATTTTCTAACCTGGCCGATCGATACCTGGCCAATTTCAGGCCAGATATCGGTCGGCCAGGCCCCTCGTTTCTGCCCCTACACGGGCCGATAAGCTGCCGAGTCGGTCCAAGGCCTTTAGACGGATATCAACCCACATAGGACTTATCATAGTTGGACTTCTCAAGACTATCTCCTATATAGAACTCCCCTGGCTCTTGGCCTGACCACTGTATAGGAAGCTATATCCTAGTCTGCTGCTGGTTTATAAAATTTGAATATCCTGGTCTTATATAACCTATACTAGCCTATATAATAACTTGTACTTTAATAGAAAGTGTAGGACCAACCCAGACAGGGATTTATCTGCCTGTTGCTACCAGGAAGTAAACTTCTTAACTTTTACAAATAACTAAATGATCCATATCTTCATCCTTTATGATATCAAATAGAGCTGTGACCATGGAATTTCCAATGCTGTACTGACGTGCATCTATGAGCACTGGCTGTACAAAATCATCAGTCATTCAATTTTCTAGTATGGGTATGGGATCCGTTACCCAGAGACCCATTATTCAGAAAGCTCCAAATTACCGGAAATCCTTGCACTTGATCCCAACTAGGTTACAATAAACCCTTATTGGAGGCAAAAAAATCCTATTGGGTTTATTTAATTTTTAAATTATTTTTTGTAGACTTTAGGTATGGAGATCCAAATTATGGAAAGACTCCTTATCAGGAAAATCCCAGGTCCTGAGCATTCTGGACAACAAGTTCCATACCTGTACCAGTCAATTACTATGTATACTGGGTTCAAGTCACTGAGACAGTGGAAAAGTAATACTTTTATTTATACAAATGTGTGTATTTTAATCTGTGGAACAAATGTTTTAATGATTATATAGGTTTATATTGATTGTGTTATGTGATGCTACCACCAGACGTGGCTAAAATGTATTGGTTAGAAATCAGTTTGATTTGGGCTTTGTTCTTTTATAAGCACCCAAACAGACCTTGCAGAAGACACAGATAGTGGAATGATCAATGGAAGTGACATTAGCAAGATGCAGTACCAGAGGCAATTGTTCTTGTAAGTGTCCTTTGTACTCATCACTTTATGCCAGTTGGTTTTTACAGTACGGCAGATAAACCTGTCATCTTCCAAGTCTCTACACAACCAGCAAGTGATAGATTTATTTTGAGGAAAATATCTTTATTTCATACAAGTGGAATGATGCGCATGCACTAGCTTAATAGATTTTAATATTCTTTTCAATCTTCCCATGACCACAGCTTTTTTTTACTTTCATCCCTCTGTCTTGGTAGAATCACTTAATAATTTAAATGGGTATAACTACCCTCAAAGAGATTTACTTTATAACAATCTTTTTAGGATAATGCAAAGCAAACTAAAAACCATTCAAAGAGTCTAGGTGCACTCTACAAATTGCATTGGTTGTGCAAAGAGCAAATGGGGTTATATGGTAAAGACCTTTGGTAGGTTGGCTTTCTGTGAAATCAAGAAGATGTATAAGGTCCTTTTTTTAACAGTGAAAGCTGTGATGTTGTGGGATCCTCTACATGAATCAGTCGTACTGGCAGATACAAGGGGTTGGATGGCTTTTTAGACTGGTCCAATAGCCATCTTGGAGTCAGGAAGGACTTTTTCCCCCTGAAGAGTTTTTTTGCCTTCCTCTGAGTCAGCTAGTAGTTAGGCAGGTTTCATATAGACATATAGACATAAAAGGTGAAACTTGATGAACATGTGTCTTTTTTCAACCTAATGTACTAGGTCACAGTGAAGAATACAGTTTGTAATGTAATATGGTGCTATCTAGTAAAATTATCTGAAGTAGCACATTTTGGGTATACAGAAACCTTTAAGGGTCCACCTTAAGTTAACTGTTAGTATATTATAGAATGGCCAATTCTAAGCAACCTTTCACATGGTCTTCATTTTTTATTGTTTGAATTTGCTTCCTTCTTCTTCTGACTACAATATTATTGTCAGTTTTTATTATATGTTATATGTATGTTTCTTTTCCGGCCCTCTATCCCATTCTGTCATTCAAATCACTCCCTGGTTGCTAAGTTAATTTGAACCCTTGCAACCACATATGCGATAAAGCTCCAAACTGGAAAGTTGCTGAAAAAAAATGAAATAATTAAAAAATAACCACAAATAATAGAAAATGAAGACCAATTGCAAATTGTCTTAGAAATGCTCATGCCTGTGATATGGTATCCATGTGTTTTTGGCCTGTGAGCAGATTGTTGGTTGGACACCATACAGGATTGGCCCTTGTACGTCTGCTTTTGGTACGATCAAACTACTGAGTCACTTATAAAACATTTCATGAATGTAGGCTGTGCCGCTGTCAGCAGTGTTTATTTAACTTGTCCGACCTTTCCGAAAAAACAAAACAAGATATTTGATTTTAGTGGGGCAGAAGCAAAATGCTGAGATCTATTACTGAATGGAAGTAATGGAAGTTTGATACACCGACACTCAGAAAGATTTATAAAGCATTTTGTCTGAAGGATTGTGTGTGGGCAAAAAAGACATCTATCAGAAATGCCGCTTTCCGCTACTCATCCCAGAACAACAAATAAACTCATACACAGTATATATTACTGTTCTTATCTTGTTTTGCTAGGGAAGCACCTAATTTAGCATGTCCCTATGTATATATCCACTGTTACCAGTTGTGTGTGCTGCTGGATATAGAGCCATGTGGCAGGAATTACATCACTAAGCACCAATTATAACTGATTATATCACTTAGTACCATTTATAAGAATTGTTTTACACAATATTCATGGCTTTTTTGTGTTATAAGGATATGTTTTAGTAATGTTTCTCTATCTCTCCATGCAAATACCCCTGCTAAGGATTCCTAAATGAACCTTGATTGATAGACAAACCAGCCAATCAATAGCATGCAATGTGTGATGTTGGCAATGGAGAATCAAATGCACACTTTGCAAATGGATGAACCCAAACTGCTGGATTTAGATTGCAAACTATATGTAATTGATAACAGTGGGCCTTGTTCTTGATATATATAGGTTAGGTACCAGACATAAAAATAGCAACCTTCCACTGCCACGTGCCATTATTACCATCCAAATGTTTATAACCTGATCTCCCCAATACAAATACCATACATCATACATTTTTGTGTATTATAAGGTATATTCCACCCCTGCTCCAAACAATAAGCATATTAGGCATTACCTAGGCAATCTTTTTGTACAAGAATATAAACGTCTTATTTTTACCATTAACCTGCCAATTTTATATAGATATTTATAAACATATCTAGAAGGCTTTGAAACTTGAACATACTTTAACATTAATGCCAATGTCCTTTGTACCTGCTGGATAAAGAGTCCCCTGTATGTGAATCTTAAAAATCACTCTTAATGGCAGCAAACTGTAAGATCATTAAGAAGATTATCAATTACCATACAGCCATTTATGTTGCTATGTTTTGTTACTAGGATATATACACCCACTCAGACAGGCAGCAATTATTCTTAAACCCCCAGTGACACTGTTCCCCTTAACTTCATCTTTCTAGACCTCCCCGTATTTTCTTCCTCTTACACTTTGCATATTGATCTGTTGCACCCCACTTCACCCTTCCTACACCCTATTGTTCTGACACTTTATTCTCTGAGGAAGGCCAGAAGTCTTTTACCTACCGCAGTTTTTCCACTACTGCAACCCACTAGCATCCCTTTGCCAAAAAAGCAGACCATGTCCACTTTCTATTGGATAATAATGGAAGCAGCACATTTATTAACAGTCAAGATCCGTAACTTTACAGAACTCTAAGTTTTAGGCTAGGCATCTGAGAAGTAAAATATAACATCATAACCATACATATCCTCAACCCTAGAGCAAGGGTCCCCAACCTTTTTTACCTGTGAGCCACATTCAAATGTTAAAAAAGTTGGGGATCAACACAAGCATAAAAAGTTCCAGGGGCTGCCAAATAAGGGCTATTTGGTACACTCAATATGGACTCTCAGCCTACAGGAGGGTTCTGTTTGTTAGCACACTGGTCATTCAAGGCAACTGGTAGCAATATCGAAGGGTTGCTCGCAAGCCACTGGTTGGGGATCAATTCCCTAGACTAATACCATGGGAAAATCTGTGTATTGGGGCTTTATTCAATACCCTTGCACCCCACATGTCTTTTATTAGCCACAATTCACTGACTTCATGGTATTAACCTTGCTGCCATTATGGGACCCCATAGCCAAGTTGACCTGCTACACATTGTCCAGCCAACTATTTAAAACACATAATTACACATTCACTCCACTGCTTCCCAGAACCACTGCCATTGCTTCAACATTTTTTAAATTACACACATAAATTTAGGACCACCTTCCCCTCGTACCAAGAAGGAAGGATGGGCTGTATCTGCCAAGTTCTGCTCCTGGTAGGAAGGAGGAGGTTCCTACAAGCCCCTCTTCCTTTAATATGCTGCCCCCCCAGTGTATTAGGTGCCCAGTCTCCCCACCTGACCTGTTTCCCAATCCCGTCTTCCCCTTCCTTCCATTCATCTGCTCATTCAAATACAGTGGGTTTCTTTCTTTATCACTGTATTACCTAACACCCTCCATTCTGGTCATCAACTGATCTATTAGCATTATGTGGCTTATGTAATTCAAAGAGATGCCAGGCGTTTCTACGTTTATTAGTTACACTTTGGGTTTTAGACAGCTATAATTATCATGCAATGCATGCTACAGCATCTCTGGAAATGTATCTCACTGCGATCTCACTTGCTGCAAATGATGTGAAACACACAATTAATAATCAAATATTGCAATAAGGGCTAATTTTTCTACTGAAAAACAACACTGTTGATTATCTTCACCTAAATGGGTCTCTGTAGTCTTTTTATATCTCCACTGAGAAAACATGTCTTGCAACTGAAAAATATTTCTGTGAAGAAATGTTTGAAGGGTCACAGCAAAGGTTTCCCCAATGCCGTGAGGATTAATTTAAATGTCTTCCAGTTTGGAAAATGTTCAAAAAAAAGATTTTTTTGTTGTAAACTACAAATTGAGGCAAACTGCTTCATAGTAAAGTAATTCATTTTTCTGTCGTATCTAAGTACGGACTGAAGTTTTTTTTTCCTCCATTACCCTTTTGGGATGCGCTCACACAAGGTATATGGTGCATGGAAGAGGGAGAATAGGTAGGGAATAAAGATGGATTTCAGTGGATATAATATGATATCCTTCTACTTTTTACCTTGCTGTAAATTATCAGCCTGTGAAAACACGGCTGAATTTTAAAATCCCATCTGAGATAAACAAAACAGAAGAGCTCATTTACCAGTGTTACTGTGATCAAACACTTGGGGCCCATAGTGGGAGCACTGCAGAGCGCAACTCAATTGGTGCAAAGGAATCTTCATGGCTCCCAAGTATCTTGCGCTCCCATTGCCCCCCCAGCTTGCGCATTCTGAATGACATATTTTAGGGGGATGCCTGTGTTATCCCCACATCCTACCTCCTTTGTATGCACTGACCATGAAGATAACTCTTTGGGCTCCATTATACCTTGAAGTACAAAAATTCCATAGAGAATATTGAAGGTATAGTTGCCCTTTTAAATCAAATGTCAATTAAGTCTGAGGGGCAGGCAGAATTAAATGTATAGATGAAGAATGAGCATCTCTGCTCCTGAGAATATCAATAAATGTAGCTCAGTTGAATCCAGTTGCTATCCCTAGAGATTTTTGCAATTATTGTAATTAGGCCTTGCTCTATACCCATAATAAAGATTTGTGTTGGAGTTTACATAAGGTGTTTATTACTAGGGGGGCACCCAATCCACTCTTTTTGGACTTGGTGAAATCTTGAACTGAATCTGATGCCTAATTTTTATATGGAAGCTACAAAAATAAAGGGTAAGGAGAAAAATCATAACTGTTATCACATGGTCTATAGCAGTGATCCCCAACCAGTGCCTTGTGAGCAATGTTGCTCACCACTCTCATTGATGTTGCTCCCAGTGCCCTTAATTAAAGTATTTGCCAGTATTTAAATGCATGGCTTAAAGGCAGGTTTTGGAGGTACAAGGAGGCTAGCGGCCCACATGGGCTACCAATTAGCCTACCACAGCACTTTTTTGGCATCTCAATACATTTTAAATGCTTGCGTGGCTCCCCAATAGTTTGTTCATGGGTAAAAAAGTTAGGGACCCGTTGAAATCATGAAGTCTATGGGAGATTTGTAGATTGTAAGCTCTTTTGGGCAGGGCTCTCTTCACCTCTTGTATCGGTTATTGGTTGCTTTATATGTTACTCTGTATGTCCAATGTATGAAACCCACTTATTGTACAGCGCTGCGGAATATGTTGGCGCTTTCTGAATAAATTTTAATAATAATAATTACTGTAATTCAGAGTTTTCTGGATAATGGGCTTCCAGATAACAGATCCCATACCTGTATATTAAGGTCATGTCACACCGCTTCACAGGGAAACTCACAGTCATAGGTTGCACAGTTAAGTGTCACAGTCTATTGTTCCATTTGCTAGATTTCAAGACTGTCCATTAGGGATGACCGATTTTTATACAGATTGGCGTGAAAATTGGTAAGTGGTGATAATTTTCACCAATGTGTTAGCATGCATCAGAAAAAAAATTGTGGATTTTTTGTGGGGAAAAAAAAAAACTCTTGACACCAATGCAGGAAAACATGGAAAAGAATGTCCATTCATTTCAATGTATTTGGCGTGAGGAAAAACATGGTAAAAAAACAATCATTAGCTTTGATGCCTTTGGCAAACTTTTGGTGAAATGTCACCAATTCATTTATTTTTTTAATGGAAATGGGGCATTTCTGCTTATCACTACTGTCCATAAGTCAGAAATAGAGTTCTGTGCCTTGGAGTGGCCTCAGAGTGGCTTAAGTGTCAAGAGTATTCTTCTGGCAGTGGCCCACTGGCACAGGGAACCCCTTAAAGCCTGTATATCTTCCTAGTACAGGTATCGGACCCCTTATCCGGAAACCCGTTATCCAGAAAGCTCCGAATTACGGAAAGCCCATCTCCCATAGACTCCATTGTAATCAAATAATTCAGAATTTTAAAACTGATTTCCTTTTTCTCTGTAATAATAAAACAGTACCTTGTACTTGATCCCAACTAAGATATAATTAATCCTTATTGGATGCAAAACAACCCTGTTGGGTTTAATTAATGTTTTATTGTTTTTTTAGTAGACTTAAGGTATTGAGATCCAAATTACGGAAAGACCCCTTATCCGGAATATCCTTGGTTCCGAGCATTCTGGATAATGGGTCCTATACCTGTACTATGCATCCAATACACAACTGATTGTGAACACACAAGTTTTGAAGATAGGGTTTTATTTTTCTTTATTATTGTTCTTATGTTTATCATCATTATTGCCAGATATTCTAGGCTATTTCTCTCAGCTCACCATTCCTATTACTTTTCAGACAAGAGGAAAGGGAACAAAGCCTTCAAATTCTTGAGGCACAAACAGACTTTAATGCTTCCTTTGTATCAATTTAATTCCTAATCTGCTGATATCTGGCTAAAGGTTTCATTGTGGAAATGGATGCTAGTGATACTGAGGCTGGAGGCATTCTATCTGACTTGAATGACAAAAATAGAAGTTGTTGTCTTTTTTTTATTTCAAGGCTTCAAGTAGAGAAAAGAAATATGACATTAGAATGTTAGAGCCTTTAGGGAGTAGGTTGGCTCCTGAAGAATAGCATCACATAGGTTTGCATATATATCTCAATATCCCGAGCATCACCAGAATGTGGACTATTGGAGGGGACTCTTAGCAACAAGCTTATGTTTTATTCTTTCCCTGCTTTTCCATATTATTTACTACTATCCTGGAATGAAAAATTAAAATTGTATGAGGATGGAAAGAATAAGTGTGGATTTATTTAGATTTATTCTTTCCTTCATATAGACAAAGAAGCTGTAAAGGACATTGCACAGAAAGCTGCATATTCAATGTGACCATTAGGTTCAGGCAGCTCGTCTCCCAGCACTAATGGAAATGCCAGAGATGGAAGGTATTTTTCTTAGGGGCCCCACAAAAATCTTATTATAAACCACATTCAATTTCCTCTCATACTAAGAATTAATACATTTGACTGTAAATGCTCTTTAAAAAGGCTTTATTGCATAATTATATATTTTATAGTTTTTGACTTGGCTGAGCTCTGGGTATTTAAACAAACTTTCCTGTCCCCTCTGAACATTCTCCTTTATACATAGAGAGGGGGGTTATTCTAATGATAATCTTTATGATGAATAATGCCAACAAATATTAACACTTCTGCACAGGTTGGTCAACCAAGAAACCTGATTGAGGTAAAGATAGAGCCATTATCCATTTATCTGTTTCCTTTGCTGTTAGCTGGACTAATTCTAAACTGTACTCTATGGGGCAACTTGATTGACACTGTTTGCGGCAGGTCTAAAGCAACAAATTAACAGCTGACATTTGCTTATCATCCATTTGAAAACATATCTGATTGGTTGCGCTGGGTTGCTAGGCCTGTTGCACAATTTCCAGATGTATTGCATTGCCCCATAAGGACAATTTTGATGAGCTGTGGATTACTTCTGCTATGTGGCTCTTGACTGCGGATATGGAATAAGACAAAATGGGGCCCGAGACATGGTAATTATTTGGTACCCTAGAGCTACCTGTAAATGTAGTATCTCTCATACAGAGCTGGGCACGGTAGTTCGAAAAAGTGAGGAACAACAGATATAGTAGAGCAAGGTAATGTCAGCAGGGCAATATGGAATTTGCATAACACCTTGTGGGTCCTCTGCAGGGGAAGAAGGTATATTTATGGGGTTATGTTTTGTTATTGGTTCATTTATAGCTAGGCCTGTTTATATCTTTATTTTCCCTGCCTATGGCCCTCCTGGTGCCCCCTTTTCCCCTTCCTGTCACATGACCACTAATTTCCTGTTTCTTACCTTCATCATTTATAGCAGTGATCCCCAACCAGTGACTCATAAGCAACATGTTGCTCACCACCCCCTTTGATTTTGCTCCCAGTGGCCTCAAAGTAGGTTCCCATATTTACATTTTTGGCACAGAAACACAGTTTTACTCCAAGCAGAGCCTCCTGCAGGCCAGCAGGCCACATGGGGCTACCAAATAGCCAATCACAGTCCTTATTTGGCAACCCCCAAAGACATTTTTTTGTGCTTGTGTGGTTCCCCAACACTTTTTACATCAGAGTTTGGCTCACAAGTAAAAAGGGTTAGGGATCCCTGATTTATATTATGGCTTTACACTGTCATCACATTCCTTTCCATGTTATCGAATCTATGTGCAATTCATATATCAACTACTGTTTCGAATTTTAGAATTCCTGCCTGATAGACAGTGCAGCCAATCACCAAGGCATCAGTAACAGGAAACGCTGTGGCACATTTTAAAGGCACATTATAAAAATATATGAGACCAGAATGGAATTTCAGCTGTCCAACAAGCTTTCACATATTATGTACAGTACTAGATAAAGCATTGTTGAGACTTTGTATAAAAAGAATAAAGCAAAGGATAGATCAGACAGACTGACACAAGGAAGGAATGAATGCAATACTCATTTTTCACAGAAAAATAATTTTGAACCTGCCACTGCCAGCAAGGTAATGGTATCATGTAAAAATGTTTTTGATCAGAGAGCAAGCGCCTGTGTCTCTTTGATATTAGGCCTCAATGTCCCAAGCCTAAAGTGACAAGGGAGATGGACACAGAACTCCAGAGCAGAGATTTATTAGCTGAAAAATATGGATCACGCTCTGTCAGCTCCAATCTGCTGCTTCATACACTTGGCGTCTCCAGATAGACTGCGGTCTCAGGCAGCTATAAATGAGCATTTTCAGTGACATCCTAATTACAGCAGTAGGACTCTTTAAAATCAAGAGAGTATATTTACTATAAATATTAATGCAGAATGTTATTAAAAAAAGGATGCAAAACAAATATCACATAACAAGTGGGTTTTATGAACTGTAACCCATAACTAGGAGTATTTTGTGTCTGCTAATTCAGTTATGTTGCACCATCAAATACAATGACATTAGGGGTCATTTATCTAGACCCTGAATAGAAGCAAATGAGCACTAAGGGGCGCTAGTGCTCATTCAAAGAGCAATGCTGCACAGGGTCTGGCTGCACTCTGATCCATGTGCTGGGTAAAAAGTAATTTGGCTCAAAGTGCAAAGGGCAGTGCCAGTGAGCAAGTCCATAGGCCAGGTGGTATCTATAGGGCCCCATGGCAGCTTGTGCCCACCAGCGCTTCCTTACTTGCACGTAGAGCTGACAAAAGGACAAAATAAGTGGTCAAAATGGACATCAGGTTCTAAAACTAGGCAGCCGTCCCACAGGGGAATGGGGAAAATTGCACATTGAGGCCTATCTTTACTGGAAAAGAGAGCAGTATCTCAGATACAACATGGTGTATATTGGGTGCGTGTGCCCCAGACCTGAGATGTGGGATTTTGATTGATTAAGAGAGATGAGGACAAGTAGCTTGGGGTATAGAAGGTACATGCTAATTAATTAGAACCACAAATATGAATATTTAATTTAATATTCATGAATATTTAAATCCATTTAATTCCATTTAGACAAAGAGCCATAAATATAAACGGCTTTAACTCCAAAAGGCACATACTCTCCTCTATCACTTTATTGATGCCAATAATTCTTCCCAAACCTGTAACAGTAAATAAATGCACGGGAGCCGGAACAGGGAACGACAACTCATTTTCCAAACATTTTTTCCAGAATATTTCCACTTTGGGGCACCAAAACAATTGCCTGCTACTAATGACGCGTGCCATTCATGCAAACATATTAGCACCTTTCTGTAGATTCCGCACAAAGCGGAAATATTCTATTCCCGGGGGTCCAGCTGGCCAAATGTACAATGGAAGCTGGGAATTTTAATCTATTTCCTGTACTTGGCAATCTATTTCCCGTCATTGTGATGGTGAGACATAGGCCATAATGATGTGTGTGAGGCTGTTGAAAGAGTCCAAGGCTGTTGATTATAACAAGTGCGTCTTTCATGTAAGCATGGGAGTAGTGGGAAACTTCCTACTTACACTTCCATTCCTTTGATGTGCCAGACTGGTAGCACAGCAGAGAACATAAATATATAAATAGGTTACTTTATTATTTATTAAATACATGAGCAATCATAATGAGAAAATACATTTTGGTGTCAAAGATGATATGGGGTAGATTTATTATAGAGTGAACTGGGGATTCCAAAAGGGTTCAGTTTTTTTCTCCAGGGGGAGAAAAATCCTGTGGGAGAAAGGGGGTGCTATTGTGCCTGGGTCTCCTCTCCCACGGGCACTACCAGACATGGGGCGGTGTGAGATCAGACTCAAGGACAGAACATAAAAGTGTTTGTGCTCACATTCATCTATTCAGAGGAGGAACCCGGCTGCATACCCTGCACCTGGGCCTGTGCAACCCTAGTTACCCCAGTGCAGCTCAATTTTTATTAATTCTCACATTTATTGAAGCTTCCAAATGATGTGCAAGCCCCCCCAGCCCTGCCTTGTGTATACGGGGCTGCCATATTCAGCAGAAAGTGGGGCATTGTGCAATGGTAAATAAGCCATATAGCTTGTTATTAGGTCAACAAAAGTCAGACCCCACCCAACCCTAACCCGCCTACTCTCAACCCACACCTAACCCAACCCAGCAATCCATTTATACACCCGTCGCAGTCCATCCATGACATCATGAAGGGGCAGGGCAGAGCAGGCATGCTCCTATGATTAGAGGCTGCCTAAAGCAGCCCGGGGGTCCATGGCTTTCTCCAAAAAATACATCAACAACCTGAATATGAATGTTATTATACAGCTTTTTTACACACATATCAGGTTGTGCCTGACCACTGTTTAAAGATAAAGAAAACATTTAGGTAGGAAGCGCTACTGCTAATGCCCCTTCAGTTATGGGTTACATGCATGTTTTTGATTGGCTGGTGTGACTCCATGAAACTAAAAAAAAAGGGGAATGGACAGTCTGAACTTCTTTTCCTTAGCTTTTCCATATGCAAGATCTACAGACGGAGGGGGTCAGCGACCCTCACACTAAGGAGCAAACATAAACAGCTCTGGGATTGGAGAAGTACATTATAAATCATAATCATCTTGAAAAAACTTTCATGGAAAATCAATTATAAAAAAGCTGGGCTGCTCATATTCAGACAGCTGCTAGCTTCAATATAAAAATATAAAAAAAACACCAAGTTTGCATAGAAGTGTTAGAAGGTCGTGGTCGGCAGAGAATATGGCACACTGCACATATAAACATGTCACTCATCTCCTTTCTGCTGCTAAACATCTGCCATTTATGACACCAAGCGAAAATATTCTTCCCCTGTTGCCAAAGATGCACAATGTTTAAAAAAAAAAAAAAGTGTTGCAGCACACACTGCCATTCATATTACAGGACCCCAACTCCTAAACACCCCCTTTCCTGTTAGTTAGAAAAGAACACATTATTACATTTTGTTTTCTCATTACACTCATACATTACAGAAATTCCTTCTCTGTGTTGCAGAGCTTGGAGAGAAACCCTCGGGCTGTGTCTGATAGAGAGAGTTGCACCCTCCGGCTGTGGGGAGGCAGATGCTTTGCAAGAACTGCGTGAAGTACAATCATGCGACGCTCGCTATTAAAACGAAAGCCCAAACTGCTGCATCGCTGCTGGTGGGTGCCAAGCATGGGTGTGCATGCGTCACTTCATAAATATTCTAAATGCCACCGCACTCATTGCACACTGGTGAACAGAGTAATGAGGTTTCTGAGATTAGAAATATGTCTTTCATCAGATTTCAAAAATCAGCAAATATATTCTGATAATGGTGGTTTATACTGACTGTATCTGTATTGAAGTTAACATCAATACCATTATGGAAAGGATTGGCATGTAGGAAATGTTGACAATTTGAATTAATTTTGTGGTCATACTCAATGTACCCGAAAGTTTTAAAATGTAGTGGTGAGTACTACTTTCCTTTTTTTGCTATAGTTTATAAAGGAGCAGTGGCCAGCTCCATGTTGTCATGTTTTAGTCTCCACCATGGCCAGTTACAGTCATCCAACTGTATCCCAATGGTGACCAATAAAAGGGCAACCATTTGGGAGTTTTACCATATTTCTAAAACTCTGTCCATTAGGGGGAGGAATTCCATAGTAGCTTAATGCACAAAATATCTTAATGCCCTTTGCATATCGATAAAGGGTGAATGCAGACCTTCTGACTTTGTCTGTTTTGCCATTTGTAATCTCTTGTAGGGTATGATACATGTACACTAAACTGTTGAGATTGACACCATCTCTCCATTAGGTGTCTTTTCTTCATACTGTTCCCCTGAACTGCCCCTCTCGGGTATAAGCATCTTCCTCTTTAACTACATTGCACAAATACTTTGCATAGTAGTGTTTCTCTTTCCAAATATATACTAATATATATTTATCATCCAGGGCCAGTGGTCCAACTGATGAAAATCTCAGATATGAAAATGTATCCATTGCTGGAGTTTGGTTCCAGCCAGTTTTGGGTTTCCATTGGGCATTCGGGTTTCTTCCCATAATCCAAAAAACATACAGGTTAATTGGCTACTGGTAAAAAATAACCATAGGGGGGCTCATTCATAAAGACTGGGCAAATTTGCCCTGGGCAGTAACCGATACCAGCTAATCAGTGATTAGCTTTTTTTTTTTTTTTCAGACAGCTGCAGGTATAACATTGCAAGCAAACGCTCAATGCAGCTTTCTTCCCAGAATTCTATTGTCATTGTGATCACAAGAGGGAGATGAGCCTGGCACAACTGAACTGCATCTACTACTATTGCGCACACATTGCTTTGCAAATCATATGCAATTGCTCTAAAGTCAGTCTGGCATCATTCCGATGTTCAGGGTGAGACTGGCATCAGCGCCCATTTCATAAAGTGCATGAGTGCTCTACCTATTAACGAAGGGCAAGTAGGGAACCCTGGAGCTACTGCCTTGTCAGGAGGTGATCCAGCGCTGATCCTGGGTTCCTCTGCATCAATAGGAGCAGCAGCGCTCCATTTGGAATGGAAGGCATTCATGAGCTCTAATAGGATTTCCCAGAAATCTACTTTATTGTGGTTTGCGGTTGGGGAAGAAGTCATGAATTTCCTTTAAAATGGATCTGGAATAATCAGCAATCTTGGATATAATATTCTTCTTTCAATTTTTCATTTTGATACAAAAACATATAAGCATCCATATATTATTGGTAGTGTAACACCTATTTGGCCAGTAAAGGGTCAATCCAGGCTAGTATTAGATAGAGCATGTGTTACATGCGATCCCCCCATTCCCAGGATGGGCCTCCGCTAAGTGGGAGATGACCGTTAGGAGCTATTGTGGAGATAAGGATGTTGTCGAATTACAACTCCCTGATGCTGTAGGGTGTAGAGGTAGTAATTAGGATGCCAGAAGGTTCTTTGCTGAATAACTGTAGAACGTTTATTGTCACAGACAAGGTTGAAACAGGGTTATACTCACAATACTTGAGGTAGATAACAAATAGTAGCAGCAGTTGTAGTTATGCAAGGCAGAGTAGCACCACACTGGAGGTAGATGAGGAGCTAACAGCAACCCTAAGGATAATCACCCTTCACTGGAACAGATCCCTACAGCCAACGGTGGATCAGGGGTAGATACTGCCTGATACCTGTGTCTGAACTGCGGTCCCTACAGCAAGGCAAACAGACCCTGGGTATTGCTAAACCTTTAACTTTCTCCTATGTTGGAGCCAATACTGCTCATGCTAGATAGCCCTGACTATCTCACACTATATAGAGTGTGCTATAACAGGATCTATCCTACTACTGACTTCTCCTCATTCACGGGGCCCTCTCCCCGACTTTCGCTAGAGCACCAAGGGGCTACTCTAGGGCAGGTGGCTTTACTGGGGCCTATTCTGATCCCAGGCTCGATGGAGATGTTCACTGAGAGTCAGAAGGCAGCCAAAGAGGAAGCCACCCCTCCTTGCTAGACACTTTATCAGTCTGCAAGGGGAGTGGTCATCCTAACTAAACCAATAAGGCATAAGGTATAATGAACTAGATACATGGGACTTTGCCCAGCAACAGTACCAGGAAATAGGCAGTAGGGATTTAAAGCCAGAGGGACTCTAATACCTATGGGACCCTACAGTAGTGAAAGGGGTTTTTAGTTTACTAAGATTTTCTAAAGAGATCCAAATATCAGGCTTCCAGACAATAGTAGAGCTGATGGGTAATTCAGTGTAATACAAAATACTTGTGCAGTTTTAGTTGTGTTATTACTGTTACAAAATTAAATTTTTTTCATTGACGTCTTCTTCACATTTATCATCTGAATGGTCTAAAGAAGGTCAAAATATTTTTTGGCACATGTTTCCAAACTGGAACAAGAGCAGTGAACGCGAGCCAAACATGAGCATAAATCAAAATAGAATTTGGGGCGAGTTGCTTTTCTGGGTACTCTTTGATCATTATACCAGAGTTATGGCAATAATTTAATTATCTCTAACCCTATCCCCATATGTAATAAAATGTACTAAGCTCGCCCAGCAGCAGCAACCCATAGCAGCCAATAAGATGTTTGCTTTTAAACAGGTGACCAGCAAATGCTACCTGCTGGTTAGCTTCTATGGGTTACTGCTTCTGGGCAAACTTAGCGCATTTATTACATAACCTCCCTAAGGGGAGAAGCATATGTAGAGGATTGTCTGCTTTCCTCCACATCTATTTTGTACACAGATTTTAATGTGCTGACATCGTCCGTACATGGGGCAGTGCAGAAATACAGCATGACAGTAGAGTACAGTTATTGGATCTGCTATCCAGAATGCTCAGGACCTAGGGTTTATGTTATTTGGATCCCCATACCTGAAGTTAAGCATTAAAAAACCCAATAGGATTGTTTTGACATCAATATAGATTCATGCAGCTTAGTTACCATCAAGTACAAGGTACTGTTTTATTATTATAGAGAAAAAGGAAATCATTCTTCAAATTTAGAATTATTTGCCTATAATGGGCTCTATGGGAGATGTCTTCTTGAAATTATAAGCTTTCTGGAAAATGGGTTTCCAGATAAGGCATCCCATACCTTTGATAGAGAAGCAAATATAAAAAAGGGGGCATTGACGCTATAGATGCTTGGCCAGGCCGCCCCTGT
This sequence comes from Xenopus tropicalis, assembly GCF_000004195.4. Taxonomy (NCBI): domain Eukaryota; kingdom Metazoa; phylum Chordata; class Amphibia; order Anura; family Pipidae; genus Xenopus; species Xenopus tropicalis. The sequence continues at coordinate 65,259,331 of NC_030685.2, read as the reverse complement.
ATGTATGAGTATGCAGTGCACTTTTGGGTCTAGGTCCTTGGGAAGAATATAAATGAAGTAACATGCAAGTAAACTGCATGTTTTAGACTACCAAAAAAGCTAGAAAAAATGGGTTAGTTGTCTTCAAAGGCACTGGACATAAATGGGTGCATAGCCTGCAATAGTATTTTGTTTTGGTTCATTGTTTCGGAATATAGGAACCGAGGCATGGGACAAAGTAGGCGATCGGACCAAAATGTTCCACATTTCTTGTAGAGATTCTGTAGAAGAAACCATTGCAGTTTTCCCAATATTCACATAAAAAGTGACTTGTGAGGATGAAATATGATACAATAAGGCTAAGAAATCACGTTCATACATCAACATAGTTTTGTATATTAATTTAAATCATAGTGTGTAGGAAAAGATCTACACAACAGAATGTAGTATGCCACAAAAATATGTGTTCCTAAAAGACGGCCATTGTATGATAAATGAACTACAAGGTAAGATGAAAGAGTATATCTCACTGCTGAATGTATATCACATTAATCACCAATGAGGAGCTATTTGAAAGCATTCTGCATGAAAGCTATTTAGGGCTAAGTTTATTTGTCATATAGTAATGTCTTTCTTGGGGATCCCTAGCCAGGCAGGTTACTAACTTAGCTGAAACTGTGTTTAACCCCTTGGGCAATCATGCCGGGAGCAAAAATACCATTGAATGTATGGAGTAATGGAACAATTTGTGCATTAGCAGTCATTAAAAAAATGTGGAGAATATGGCACTTTTGTGCTAACCTACACACGCCTATTATACAGACATTTGGCATGGTTTAAAGTGGGAATTTACCCCTGAACAATGTAGGTCTCTAGAAAAATGTATTGCATAAAACAGCTTATATGTAAAACCTGATTCATAAAATTATACTTTTTAGTCGTATGTGCCATTGGGTAATCCTAAATAGAAAATTGCCATTTTAAGCACTACTGATTGCCTCTTGGGATCATAGGATTCACAGTGCACACAAACAAGCCAAGGTCACATAAACATGTTAGGTCACATGAGCCTATTAATGGACAGAGTTCTGCCTTTTGCTCCCACACTACTTCCTGTTACAGTTGCATTATTTCCTGTCATGTGATCTCTGAGGGAGCACACAGCCCATCACTAAATGGTGGATTAAGGGAAAAGATGTAAAAGGGCAATATTTACTGATATATATCTATTCCAGTTTAATTCTTTAATAGGTCACTTAATATGATATAAACTATGTTGTTGGCTTTTGGGGGTACAGTTTTCCTTTAAGGGGAAATAGTCATTGAGGGGCATTTTTATGTTTCTCATAATCCCTGTGTTGACTGGTATAGCTGTTAAAAAATTAATAGCAGCATAATGAGGCCAGGCAGCCTCTACTGTAACAGGGCTGTGAGTATCAGCAGGGGTAAAGGAAGGAGCCATACATAGAACACCTTTCCTAAAGGGGTGGTTTACTATCAGGTTAACTTTAAGTATGTGATAGAATGGCCTATTCTTAGCAAGTTTTCAATTGGTCTTTATTTTTAATTCTTTTTTACAGTTTTTGAATTATGTGCCTTCCTCTGAATTTTTTCAGCTTTTAAATGGGGGTCACTGACCCCAGCAGCCAAAAACTATTGTTCTGTGAGGCTACAATTTTATTGTTGTTGCCACATGCGGGTGGCATGGGCCCCTGCAGGGGTTTAAGGGGGTTGCGGTGGGGGCCCCTAAGGGGGGTGCAGATGAAGCAGTTGGCAGGGGCACCTTGGTGGGTGTGGGGCCCCTGGGGTGGCAGCCCCAGTGGGCCCTTCACCCCCCAGTCCAACCCTGCATGTAAAGGAGAATGTTATATCCTTATAATCTCCTTTATCCTTTATACAACATTCACAAAGAGGACTTCGAAGGGATATAGAAACCATTTAAACCTTAGATGAGAGTATATATTTCCTTATACAGTTATGGGACCTCCAGAATCCATAATGCTCGGGACCTTGGGCTTTCCAGATATGGATCTTTCCATAATTTGGATCTCCATATTTAATTCTAATAAAAAAATATTTTAACATTAATTAAACCCAATAGGCTTGTTTTGCCTCCACTAAGGATTAATTATATCTTATTTGGGATCCAGTACAGGTACTGTTTTATTATTACAGAGAAAAGGGAATCATTTAACCATTAAATAAACCCAATAGGGCTGTTCTGCCCCCAATAAGGGGTAATTATATCTTAGTTGGGATCAAGTACAGGTACTGTTTTATTATGACAGAGAAAAAATGTATTTGATTAAATGGAGTCTATTGAAGAAGGCCTTTCTGTAATTCAGAACTTTCTGGAAACCTGTTATCCAGAATGTTCCAAATTAGGGCAAGGCCATATCCCATAAACTCCACGATAATCAAATAATTCATATTTTTAAAAATAATTTCTTTTTTCTCTGTAATAATAGAACAGTACTTTGTATTTTATCCCAACTAAGATATGATTAGAAAGCAAAACAATCCTATTGGGTTTATTTAATGTTTAAATGATTTTTAGCAGACCTAAGGTATGGAGATCCAGATTACGGAAAATTCTGAGAATTCTGTATAACAGGTCCCATACCTGTAAAAAGCAGCTATACATTTAGCACGGCTGATGTAACACTGCTCTGATACTAACACTAAGGCCCAGCTTGATGTTATATTGTTCAGTTTGCTGAAACTTTTATATATTAAAAAAAACTTGCAGAAAAGCAAAAGGAATATTGCCTGCACAGCTTTATTCTATATCCTCGTAGCCTTATCGGTACAGTACAGGTAGGGATCTCTGTTCCACAGTCACAAAGAAACTGGAATGAAGCACGGCTGGAGGAGGTGATGTTATCAGACACAAGAATCCTCATTATCTGGATATGTTGCCTCGTTGTCTGCTGTCAGCTCTCGCATATAAGAATCCAATATCACAGTCTTTTAATCAAGTTCCCATAAATGGATGTAGATTTATTGGATTGATTTCTAAAAGCTCAGACATTCAAGCTGCCATATTTCCAGGAGAAATCACACCACTGGTCCGCCTATACTATACGCACTGCCAGCTGCTGCTTCTTTACTCTTTCTGTGCCAAGAAACGTATTTTTATGTATGAGTTTCTGAATGAGAGAGAAGTTGCTGTAACTCTTTACATTCTGAGGGAGAATAGGGGGATTTTCTTGTCACTTATAGAACAGAGGTAAAATGTAAAGGGAATGTAATGGCTGCTGTGAAAAGGGATACATGTACAGAGCTGCTTTTATTACAATTCTGTTGCTTCTGTCCTGATCCATATATATATATGTAGAGAGAGAGAGAGAGAGAGAGATTGGAGCACACCCGCCCAAGTTGGTCGCCCCCCCCCCCTCCCCGACTGCGCATGCATGAACACGCAGAGAGTGCGCATAGCATATATTTAAAATCCCATGCGGAGCAGTTGGGAGTGGTCCCCATTGCTCCGTATGGGAGCAAAATTCAAAAATCTAGTTGCGGCAGGGCCCCTAAATTTCTGCCGCCCTAGGCCCAGGCCTTTGTGGCCTCTCCAAAAATTTGGGCCTGGTGGGAACCCTACAGCCATGCCACGGTGGGAGTTCCAGGGTTCCCCAGTGTCAATATGCGCACTTGCACAATTTATCACAAAGGGCACAGTGGATGCAAGAGAGCTCATTGAATTATGTGATTGTGCAAGACCCATGTTTGGACACAAGCACTAATAAATAAAAATAATCTTTTGTGTCTATTTAGGCACAAACCATACTTGCACTAGCTGTCATAAATAAGAAGGTTTGAGATGAACTGGGCAAATTCAAAGAATTTGACTGCGAGTATAATTTCACACAGTATCTAGACCATCAGTGTTGGATATCATATTTGTATTTTGAAAAACTATTTTGTAATATATGCTGCTTCATCTTTGAAAATAAAAGTTTGGTGAAGATGTGCCTCTCTTTAATAAATGGCAAGATCTTTTATTCATTGACAGAATCAGAGATGGGTGCACAGAAGGTGACTGCATATTAAATAAGAATTATACATCACTTTAAATCAGTGTTTTCTGCATTCTTATTGGGCAACCTTAAGCCATACAGTTTCCATAGAAGGAAACTACTAGTGGAATACAGTGAATATGTGAAACAAAAACATATTTTGGAAGGCTCTGAATGCTACAGAGTGCTCTGTTTGGCATTATACTTGGTTTTTATGCAACCAAAACTTGTCTCCTTACCAGAAATTCAAAAATAAGCACCTGCTTTGAGGCCGCTGGGAGCAACATCCAGGGGGTTGGTGAGCATCATGTTGCTCACGAGCCACTTGTTGGGGATCACTGCCTTAGTAAATATCCTTAAACAGTGAGAAATTCAAAATAATGGCAGGGTCATTTGTGCTGTAGGAATGCTGTGTATCATGAAGAACTTCAGCACTATTGTATTGATGCATGCAACTGTTATTCATATTGAGAGTTTCAGTTGGTAAATTTAGGCTCCATCCCGTCCATAACTAGAAAATAAATGCAGGTGTAGTTACTGATATTTAGAAACCTATGTAGAATGATTTATTTTAGTGTAATAATATAATCATACTGTGTATTTAATGATAAACTAGCAATAGTCAATGTTTGCTGCAAAACAATGGTATTACTTTTGTTATTATATTTATTTTTTTGTAGTTCTTCATAATAGGCAAAGATTCCTTATTTGGAAATCTCAGGTTCCAAGCATCTGGAATATGAAATACCATGCCTAGGAAACATATTTGGGTTCTGTTCTGGAGCTGGTGGAACAAACACAGTTCCTTTTTTAGCACAGTAGGTTTTGTTCTTTAACTTACAGACGCCCCACTGGGTCACAGAAATTCCACCACATTTAGGGGCTGATTTACTAAGACACGATTTCGAATCCGAATTGGAAAAATTCCGATTGGAAACGAACATTTTGCGACTTTTTCGTATATTTTTTGCGATTTTTTCGGCGTCTTTACGATTTTTGCGTAAAAACGCGAGTTTTTCTGCGTCTTTATGATTTTTGCGTAAAAACGCGAGTTTTTCGTAGCCATTACGAAAGTTGCGCAAAGTCGCGCCTTTTTCATAGCGTTAAAACTTAAAAGGTGCAACGTTTCGCGCAAGTTTTAACGCTACGAAAAAATCGCGACTTTGCGCAACTTTCGTAATGGCTACGAAAAACTTGCGTTTTTACGCAAAAATCGTAAAGACGCCGAAAAACTCGCGTTTTTACGCAAAAATCGTAAAGACGCCGAAAAAAATCGCAAAATTACCGATCATTACGAAAAAAACGCAATCGGACGCATTCGGCCCATTCGTGGGTTAGTAAATGTGCCCCTTAGTCTGTAGGGGACAACTCATATCTCTGACAATTAGTTGTGCAACCCACAAGCCATGTCATAGCCAACCAATTCACATTTGGCACTATTTGACTACATATTCAAGAAACATATCAGTGTTTCCTCTCTGACTCAACAGCTTAAACTGAAAGTCCTTGAACTTAAATGAAACAGTATAAACCCTGCATTAGTAAATTACTCCAAATTTTATGACCACTCTGTTAGGCTTCACCATCCTTCTCCAAAATTTTCCTACGCCCTTTATTCTTCTTAGTAAAATGTTAGTCCTGTAAATTATGTACCAATAGTTATATCAGTACAGTAGGAATTGTTATCTATGGAGACTTAGGGGAACATTTACTAAGCAACTTTGAGAAAAAGTTGATTTTTTTTTAACTTCTAGATATTTTTGAGATTTGGAATGGGTTTTTGGCAGTACTAGATTTTTCTGATATTGTTTCTTGAAAAGTTCGAGTTTTTATGAAAATAACGTTTCGTATGATTATTATGAAAATAAATGTTTTGTTGACTTTTTTTGTCAAAAAAAAATTTGGCAGGTTTGATCTGTTGAGTACCATTAAGTCCAATGAAGGCTTAGAATAGAAGAGGAATAGAATAGTCAGTGGCTGCCTGTACTTGACACATTTTCAAGGAGGTTAATCCCCTCATTTTTCTGTTTTGCCCAGTTTCAAGGGGAAGTTACCCCCCTCATTGGTTTCTATTTCACACCTTTTCAAGGGGAAGTTGAACACATTATTGTTTTCCAAGAATGAGTGCCAATACTCCTAAAATGTTCCCTGGAGCAATTCCTGTTTGGGAAAAATAAGGAGGATTAATGGTAACGAATGTCCATTTAAACTCAAATTTTGTCGGGTTTTAAAGATACTTTCAGTTTGAAAAATTCAATTCAATAAACTCGAACGATTCAAGCATTGTCGTGACATTTTATAAATACAACAGTGATCAAGTTTAATTCAAATCTGTTATTCTAATGATTATTCTAATTTATACCATATCAAATTTATGACTTTCAAGGCCAGAAAAACTTAATTTTACTAAATCAGCCCCATAGAGTTAATATTTAGCTAATTCATTCTTTTTGAATTTCTATGTTGGGCCTACTATGCATTAATAAATACTGATGGATACCAGCACTAAGTACACAAAGATCAATGGAGACTGAGGGCATCAGTTGAATAGGTGCCTGCCTGGACCTTCTTGCATAAGAATGTAACCCCAGGTTCTGTCCTTTCTGTACTGTTTGTGTTAAATGCAATAACAAATAAAAGGTCATTTTTTTAATTAATTATCATTTTAAAGGCAAAGGAGCTGTAACATGGTAGAGTACCAGCAATGTGAGTGCAGTGATGGTGGCACTGTCATCTTAGTGACAGACATTCCATATTTAGTGATATAAAATGATTGCAGCCCAAGAATTCAACAAAAAATTTTCAATAAATTTATTTGGCAAAGTCCCAAGTAGTAAAATAAAAGCATCCTACTCCCATATAGGAGAATTATTCCAGCCCAGTTTCATTAAGGTGAAAGAGTAACCTTTTTATGAGAGAACTATAAGGCTTACCCCCCACAGCAATCCATCAAACATTTAGGCACATCCTAGGGTTTTGTTGGCTTTTAAAATGTTTAAAGGGAGCGAAGGCTGAACTTTAGCTCTAAAATCGGAGCCCTACCCCTCTATCTCATAAAACTTAAGCACAGCTATGTAACATTGAGCAATTAGCCAATAAGATATACAAGTTTCTGAAGGACAATGAAAACCATATGTCAAATGAAATATTATGTTACCACTGAAAGATTTGTTTTAGGTTTAAAGGTATTAAATATTGAGCTGGACAGATGAGAGATGGCATTAGTTATGACAAATGGGCAACAATTCGAATAGTAATAGTAATATCTCAAGGGTCACTCATATGGTTATGGCTTTATAGATCCTTTAGCAAGATAAATTATTTTAGAATATAAACCTAACCTGACAAGGGGTACCTCTGAATTACATAAGCCATGAAACAGGAGGAGAATTGGAATAGTTATTTATATCAGAGTATGCTCAATGGAGTTGCTCAACCACTTTACCCAATTGTTGGTGCAGTACAGCATATATCAATGGTTAAAAGAAACAGAAAACTTCCCTCAAGTTGACACCCCTCACATCCCAAACATAATCATGGATGCAAGAGGATTCTCCAATAAAAATCACCCTACTAGCCCTCTATCACTTATCTAGTTGTTGTGTATCATATTGGGAATACTTTGCCATTTTGCTTACCAATATTACACTATAATCAAAGTTTAACATGGGAGCTATAATGCTGTTAGTGTAGCTGTCCAGAGCTAAAAAAATATTTTTTTTTACCCCTGATGACAACCATCTAAACCCAAGAATAGTCAGTCAAGAGTAAGCAGAGCATGAAGGATTATCATCGGGGAACTTTTGGAAATACTGGGAGATGTAGACCAAAAACATCAGGGATGGATTCTGGAAGCATTACTGCCCAAAATTCATGGCCAGCAGCCCAATAAATACAAGAGGACCTTCGAATAACAACTTGTCTCACAGACAGTCCTCACTATATTTAATTATACAGAAATATTGGCATGCAAACATTACACAAGCAGGATTCCTAATCTATCACTGCAAGGTAGGACTCTCTTGAAACATGCTAGCATTATTAATTAAGCTTGGATGTATGCAATAGAAGAGTTTCATGAAAGGTACATATCCCTTTTAAGATGTTTTTGTAACCTAGAGGTGACTATGCATTATGTAACTGATCAATGATTCTCTGATGCCCATACTAAACACATCAGGGACAGGCATTAGAAGCATGACAATGGAATACTGCCTATATGGCTGCTCTGCAGGCCTCCAATGTAAGGGCATCAAAACAGCAACCCATAGCAGTTATAGATGTGGGTTAAATATGTGGCTGGACTCTTGATTAAACCTGAGGATGGACTACCCAAAATATCAAATTATTTTATTTATTATATAGGCTCTCTTTAACATGCAATTTAACATGCAACATTAAAATCCCCAACTTGTTTTTTTAGCTTCTGTCTATATCCAGATGTAGGTTTTCCTTCTTAACTGGCCTCCTGTTGGATAGATTTACATCAGCGGTTACATAATCCCCAGTATTTAAGGCACTAAATTATCTCCCTCTTGCCCTCACTTCTGTGGTGGAGCAGTAAATCACAGGAAGAACATATATCCCAAGCCGTCAGATGCCAAAATGCTTTACACAAGGGAAGACCTTTGTGGGATGTTCGGTGCCCTGATACTTAAAGCTCAAAGTGAAAACCCTTTCTAGACAGCAGTAATAACACTGGAATGTGAGAGTTAAAAAGACAGCTCATTCTACCAAGAGAAAGTCTGTAATGTAAGACTGCAGGGTTTACGACTTTTTTATGATTATACGGATAACATCTTATAATAAGGCCTTTATGCAGTTCATTTAAATAATAACATTAACAACCCCCAACCCCCACTGTATAAATAGGCTTAAAAAAATAATAAAAAATCTGCCCCCTCAAATAAGAACTGAGTGGAACCACCAGCATAAGGAATTGTCACACAGTTCTCCCTTGAAAACTCATCTGCATCCATAACAATTCCATGGCCAATGCCGGTGACTGGAGGACTACATGTTTTTAGCAGGAGAAGAAATACTCAGTTAAACTGAAGGCATATTAAGTCCTAGTCCTATTGGTTTATTGATTGATTCAGGTAGATATTGAGAGCTATGTATATTTTGATGTCATTTTTGGGTCCGATACTTGAGGTAGAACTAAAGCCTTGGAGGTTACTGTAGCCTTGGAAATTTTGCCTGTTTAAGAAGAAATCCAAGTCCCTTTTAACCTTTTCCCTGCCAACAACACACATTTTAGGTTGTTAGCAAAGAAATTAAGAGCCTGTTGACAATGTAGAATCTGTACACAGAAAATTGTCCTTAAATAAATAAATAAGTAGGTTACAAATGTTGTACATTATGTTTTGGGTTTCTGTACCAGCCCAGGCTACCACAGGCCTTTAGCAGGGAAGATCTGTGCCCCCAAAGATGCCCCAGTAGCCCCCCATCTTCTTTTCTGCTGATTCCCTGAACATGCTTTATGCTGCTGTCAAGTTCTAATAAATGACATAAAGAAAAGAAAGGTAACTCCTTATATATCATGTTTTTGGGAGAGATATATCACCTGTAAATGTATATTATTTAATAAAGTCTTTCCAATATTGCCAAGCTTCCCGTATGTGTCCTTTCTAATGAAAGTCAATTGAGGTTGCTATTTCATAGTTTAAATTAGAGAATGCTTTCATATTGTTCATATACTTTTTCCTCTGCAAAAGCAATCAATATGAACCCTTTGGAGAATATAGGTATGGGACCTGTTATCCAGAATGCTCAGGACCTGGTTTGCCAGATCTTTCTGTAAATAGGATCACTGTACTTTGCCTTCTAAAAAACAATTTAAACATAAAATAATGGGATTGTTTAATAAAAAATGGGATTGTTTTGCCTGCAGTACAGATTAATGATATTTGTAATATCTATCATCTATCTATCTATCTATCTATCTATCTATCTATCTATCTATCATCTATCATATATCTATCTATCTATCTATCTAGCTATCTATCTATCTCTATCTATCTATCTATCTATCTATCTATCTATCTATCATCTATCTATCTATCTATCATCTATCTATCTATCTATCTATCATCTATCTATCTATCTATCTATCTATCTATCTATCTATCATCTATCTATCTATCTATCTATCTATCTATCTATCTATCTATCTATCTATCATCTATCTATCTATCTATCTATCATCTATCTATCTATCTATCATATATCTATCTATTTACCTGTATGTCTGTCTGTCTATCTATCTATCTATCAATGATAATGGGATCAAATACAAGCTAGTTTTATGACAGAGAAAAAGAAAATCATTTGTAAAATTGGAATTATTTAATTATTTGATTAAAGGGAAGTCTATGGAAGATGGTGTTCCTGTAATTTAGAACTTTCTGGATAACATGTTTCCAGATAACGGATCCCTATTAATAAATACTGAAACTGCAATTGCAGGAAAAGTCACAATTAAATTTTTGTCTTAATTTTTTCCCCAAAAATGTTAGTATTTGATAAACATGCTCTTAAGTGTATAACTAGCATTCATGCCCCTCATGTGACATATAGAAAAGAAAGGTAACTCCTTATATATCATGTTTTTGGGAGAGATATATCACCTGTAAATGTATATTATTTAATAAAGTCTTTCCAATATTGCCAAGCTTTCCGTATGTGTCCTTTCTAATGAAAGTCAATTGAGGTTGCTATTTCATAGTTTAAATTAGAGAATGCTTTCATATTGTTCATATACTTTTTCCTCTGCAAAAGCAATCAATATGAACCCTTTGGAGAATATAGGTATGGGACCTGTTATCCAGAATGCTCAGGACCTGGTTTGCCAGATAAGGGGTCTTTCTGTAAATAGGATCACTGTACTTTGCCTTCTAAAAAACAATTTAAACATAAAATAATGGGATTGTTTTGCCTGCAGTACAAATTAATGATATCTGTAATATCTATCATCTATCTATCTATCTATCTATCTATCTATCTATCTATCATCTATCTAACTATCTATCATCTATTTATCTATCTATCTATCTATCTATCTATCTATCATCTATCTATCTATCTAGCTATCATCTATCTATCTATCTATCATCTATCTATCTATCTATCTATCTATCTATCTAGCTATCATCTATCTATCTATCTATCTATCTATCTATCAATCTATCTATCTATCATCTATCTATCTATCATCTATCTATCATCTATCTATTTACCTGTCTGTCTGTCTATCTATCTATCTATCTATTTACCTGTCTGTCTGTCTATCTATCTATCTATCAATAATAATGGGATCAAATACAAGCTACAGTTTTATTACAGAGAAAAAGAAAATCATTTGTAAAATTGGAATTATTTGATTAAAGGGAAGTCTATGGAAGATGGTGTGCCTGTAATTTAGAACTTTCTGGATAACAGGTTTCCAGATAACGGATCCCAAATCGCTATTAATAAATACTGAAATTGCAATTGCAGGAAAAGTCATAATTACATTTTTGTCTTTGTCTTTTTCCCCAAAAATGTTAGTACAGGTATCGGACCCCTTATCCGGAAACCCGTTATCCAGAAAGCTCCGAATTACGGAATGCCCGTCTCCCATAGACTCCATTTTAATCAAATAATTCAGAATTTTAAAATTGATTTCCTTTTTCTATGTAGAAATAAAACAGAACCTTGTAATTGATTCCAACTAAGATATAAATAATCCTTATTGGATGCAAAACAATCCTATTGGGTTTAATTAATGTTTTATTGATTTTTTAGCAGACAAGGTATGGAGATCCAAATTACAGAAAGACCCCTTATCCGGAATACCCTTGGTCCCGAGCATTCTGGATAATAGGTCCTATACCTGTATTTGATAAACATGCTCTTAAGTGTATAACTAGCATTCATGCCCCTCATGTGTACCTTTAGCCTTAGGCAATGAAATACAGGGGTGGCAAGAATAGCGGGGAATCAAGAGGAATCACCCACTTATATCATTAGCTAAAAAGCAAAACAAAAATTACTAGAAAAAAATAAACTAAAAGGAGCAAACTTATTTTAAATAGGGTATATTTTTACCTTTTACACACAATATATTTTTAATTAGCATTTCTTGTTTTATGTTTCTGCAAATAGCACAGAGAATCTACAGGTAGGTGTTATCGCTGCTCTGCCTTTAAGGCCAACTACAAATAAAATAATTCAGAACATATTCTGTTCGGTCTTTGATTCTTCTTACAGTCATGATGGATTATTTGTGTTAACAGGAGTTTTCTTTTATCTATGAGACAATCTTGTTCTGCTATGATGGAGAATAGCCAAAAATATACACCACTGGTTACTACTGTTTACGCTAGACTTGATCATAGCCCAAAAGGGTGAAAAGCGATAGGACTGTTTATATCAGCTTTTCATCAGAGATATTTCTCAGCAGTATTTATGTGCTTCAGATTAGGGCTACTTAACATAAGGAAGGCTCTTGACATTACAAGGGCAGCTCCCGTGTCATAGGGTCTGTCAGCGAGAATGGAATGAATGGTGAAGGGAATAAAAATAAACAACTGCCTACAGATTCTTGTAGACACATTTCTGGTGACCAGTCAGCAGTCTCGTTCTATAACAAAACACCAAGATAAGAGAATAAAGCCATACCATGGCTAGCAATCCAATCAAGAGTTGGCTTTTATGGTGAAGACACATGGAGCTACTAGTAGCAGTAAAGCTGGCCATACACGCACCGGTAATATAGTATGAAACCTCGTTTGGTACGATATTCGGTGCGTGTATGGCAAGTCGGCGAGTCGACCGATATCGCAGGAGGCTGCTGATATTGGTCGACTCGCCTGAGCAAAATCTGCCTTCAGAGCTGAATCAGCAGAAGGAGGTAGAAATCCGATTGTTTCTACCTCCATATCTGCCATTTCAGCCCTGAACGTCAGTGGCCGATTGGAAAGATCTTTCGTGTGACCGATGGTTGCACGAAAGATCGAAAATCGCAACGTATGTGGCTACCTTTACTTGTCAGGGCTACTAGAAAAAACAATGCTGATCATTTACTGATAATTGTCTCTATGTGTGTTTTAGCAGAGGCAATTCTCTATTGAGAGTATTCTCTATGGCAAGGTATTTCTGGTGATTAGTAGCCTTGAAAAAGTAGCTGCTACTAGTAGCTCCGTGTGTCTTTGCCCTGAGGAAAACAGCATAGGCTGCACAAGGTTGGGCTGGGGCTGCAGGTTCAGTAGAATCGATCTCAATTCGATGAGGTTATAAAGACTGACACCTGTAATATTTCAGTGCACTCAAAGCAGATTATTGAGTGTCAGCTAGAGCACTATGGGTTATTTGTATCTTTGATGCTGATGAACTCCTACCTTTTGATCTGAAAATGTTTTATAAATAACTCTGTGGAGCTGCGCGTGATTTATTCCCCTTTTTGTCCTCATCTGCATTCTATCTTTGATGCTAAGCTGGTGGATCCAAATTGTGCCAGATGCTCCGCTAGACACTTGGATATCATGTGTGCAATAGAGATACAAATTCTACATCTCAGATTGATTTCTATGAAAAACTTGCAGTGCTCCCAACATTAGAAAGAGAATCTCAATATTCTCATATCCGTCACTCTGTGCCGACTCGGCCTGATTTTTCTCCCACTGAGCCTTGGTTCTTTAACTTAAATCTTCTGCTAGAATATTACACTTTAAAGCTTTCTATTCCATTCATAGGTGTAACTAGAAGCAAATGGGCCACAGGGTTACATCTGAGTTTCATTAGTGTTTAAGGCTGGTATTATTCCATATTTCCTTATAAGAGTTGTCTGTATGGAGGATCCTGCTCATATAAAGATATGTAGATAAATAATAATGATAATCTATACAACCTACGTTGGGAATGATGTACCTACTGTTGAAGTACCTACTGTTGTAAAATAAAAGTATATTAGATGTTACCTTGAAGCTTTATAATCAAGATATGATAGCCTTGGGCCTTGTGCTTTATATTATCATAGAACTTCTTGGTGGCTTCTAATATCTTCATATTTTAATATATTCATAAATCACAAATATATAGTATTCCTAACTCTTTTTTAAAATATAAAAGGGGTTCCTGGATAGAAAGTAAGGATTCCTATCTGATAAACTCCTATCTGGAAAAGATAAAAAAAAGGGCAACTCCACCCAAACACAGCTTAAGCCTTTTGAAAAGTAAAAAATAATTTAAACTTTGCAATATACATCAATTAAAAAATATTCAGCCTTTTCATGTTTTTAGGTGTAATAATATGGCTTGGAACAGTTCCCTAAGCCCCGCCCCCTGTCCTGCTGATCTGGCTGACTACTTTGAGACTCAAAATAAATGTAACAGTAGTCATATTATATCTTCAGCCTGCCGTCAGCCTGCATCCTACTAATAGCACAATTCCCTTCATATGTGATGTCAATGCGGAAGAGAATGTCACACTGCAATGCATTGTGGGTTATGTAGTTCCTGCATGTTCTCTATAAGCTGTGGAGAAGTTGCCACAAATTGTAACATCAGCGTTTTAGTCCCTCTTCTCCTGCCAGGATTTCAAATGATGCAGAAAGAGAAGAACTTTTTTGCAGCTGGATTTCAGCATATAAAATGGTATGTATTCAAGGAACAGATTACGGTAATAGGTATATTTGGGGTTTCTGTGTTGTGTGGGTCTTTTTAACAAATTTTGGTTTGGAAGCCAGAGTTCCCCTTTAAATAAATTAAGCAACTCTCACCTATCACCTTAAATTTGTTTGTTGAATTGGAACTGACCGCTACCAAAAACCTTTGCTTGTCAGCTAGAGGGAGAACAGCCAAAGAACTGCTAGATGGACAACCCCTCCAGAGGCCCCTGTGATGCTGGTGTCCCTGGGATATTGCCCTCCCTACCTGCTCTGTCCCTCCTTAAAGCCCGCTTGGAGGCAATGCATGGGAAATTGACTGCAGAGCATGCAGAAGTGACAGCAGTAAAAACATCATGACTTGCTATCTCTAGAGCATCAGTTTATTATATCCAACCCACACATAAAAGCAGCTGAAGTTGGTGCACATCTGCTCACAATCATGTTGAACCAGAATCCCCCATTGGGGTGTAGAGGTTTGCCCTGCAAGGGATCTATATGCATTGTCCGACAGCTCAACAAACCCCAAGACAGTTGGCTTGTTTGCTCCCCTATAAATATTGCCTCCTTGAGAGGTAGGAAATGCCTTTTGTGAATTACACCTCTCTGTTTATGTTATGCCAAAGTCTCTGAGATTCCTGGATTCACTCCACTTAGTGTGTCACCTCCCTTTCTACTTTGTTACTCTCCTCCAAAGAAAACACTCTGAGTCAGGACATTTCTCAGATGCAATCCAAGCGGATCCGAATGCTCACACATCATCTAACCAAATAAATACATCATTTCTTCTGCCCCATCTGGATATCAATTCCACATTAGGAACCTTTATGCCTTAGAGTATGTAGTGTTCCAGGATAAAATTCTGCACCTTTCATGGGACTGCAAGGTGGGTAGACTGGCAAAGCCCAATCTCAACCATCTGGGTGTTGTTGAGACCTGTTGCTCTAAAGCAAATGGTGGGCAGTGAGGCTAAATTACAGATGAAAGGAAGAATATCAGAGGTATTACTTACATGGCCACCTTTATATCAGTGGTTGTTAGATTTTCTGACTCATGGGTCCCTAGGAGTTTAAAGATTTCTTCAAAGCCGCCATCCTCATCTTATCACATAGTTCTGTATGTGATTAAACAGTCATTCCACCATAGTTAAAAGAATATCCAGGGTGGCAAAAAAGTATTAACTATAAAACTGTTTTTATGTTAAACATAAAACCCAAACTGGCCTTTAAGCTGGCCATACACACACCGATAATATCGTATGAAACCTCATTTCGTACGATATTCGGTGCGTGTATGGCAAGTGGGGCGAGTCGACTGATATCGCAGGAAGCTGCTGATATCGGACGACTCACCGATCGGCCAGGTTAAAAGATTTTGATCGGGCGCCATAGAAGGCGCCTGAGCAAAATCTGTCTTCAGGGCTGAATCGGCAGAAGGAGGTAGAAATCCTGTTGTTTCTACCTCCTTATCTGCCGTTTCAGTCCTGAACGGTTAGTGGCAGATTGTACGATCTTTCGTGCGACCGATGGTCGCACGAAAGATCTAAAATCGCCACGTGTGTGGCCACCTTTAGACTAAGCCCATCTGCTCCATGCCCCACTGCCCCACTGGGAATAACTAACCAATCCCAACTACTAACCTTATAAATTTAGGTATATATAACCAGGGTTTTAAAAGTAGCACATATGGTGCTACAGTAGGGTTGCCACCTCAGCCCTTTAATACTGGCCACATATTGAATGCACATCATGCATGGCTAGTTGACTAATTAGTCTGAAGCATGCATCTAAATTAATTGCTAATTAGCCATGGAGGATGTGGATTTTATTTATGGCTGGTATTAAAGGGGTGAGGTAGTAACCCTATGCTTAAGGACACTAGGCCCAGCCTACCTTCGCTTCATAAAGGCCTGAACCCCTCTATGTGTAGGCACTGGAGCCACGTTTGATTTCCAGCACTCTGCAGGCACTGGGCCCTCACAGCACATCTAATCTGAGAAGATATTGGCCTAACCCAGGGGTAGGGAACCTTGGCTCTCCAGCTGTTATGGAACTACCAGTCCCACAATGCATTGCAGGAGTCTGACAGCCACAGTCATGGTTAATTAAGGAAAATGCTTGCTGGGATTTGTAGTTTTATCACAGCTGGAGAGCCAAGGTTCCCTACCCCTGGCCTAACCCATTTACAGATGAACCCAGCGAAGTTACTGAACATTGCCTCAGGGCAGGGATATACAGTCACTTCAGAGGCTAATGGAATAAAAACAAAAATCAGTAGTTAAGCTGAAAATGTATTTGTGATTCATTAGCAGCTTATGGGAGAGATTCCCTTTATCAGGCTGGTGAGGCAGAGCAGAAGCTCTTTCTATTATATGTGATAATAATCTGGTGCTAGCTCCGTTAAACACACACAAACCCCACACACTAAAAGCCAATGTTACAGCCCCATATTAACCTTCCCCAAAGACTGTTAAATGTTACGGTCTGCTTGCATGTTGGAATGCGGAATGCTAACCCGTAGGAGAGAACAGGGGATTGCTGTTGTTGAAATTAATGTGTTTTTCATTACATGTGTCATATAAGCAAAAAGAGGCATTCTCCCCTGTGGTTCCATTGCTGCAGTGCTTCTTCCCACAGTAACTCAAGCATATCACTATCTTTGTTGATAAATTCAGATTTCCATAGATGCTCACATGGAAACTGGTAACAGTGCCTGTTGTGAGTGGGGAGCTGCAAGGTGGTTTGTGTATGGAGTCGGCCAGTCGTTCAGACCACACATGGATTAGGGAACGATAGAAGGGTGATAATGTAGGACCAGTTCTATGTATATAATTGAATAGATTATAACCTTTTTTTCCTGAAAAGCCTTGGGGTCCACCTACTAATGACACTTAGTGCCACTGTACCCTGGTGAGTGCCATATACATATTGCTTTGATTCCATTTATTGTGCTCAGAGTCAGCAATAACAGATTTAAGTTGCCATAGGGGGGCAGATTTAAAGGAAACTATACCACCAAACAATGTAGGTTTGTATAAAAATATACAGTATTGCATAATGCAGCTAATATGTATAACCCTGTTTTACCTAAATAAACCATTTTAAAAAAAAATATTCATTTTTAGTAGTATGTGCCATTGGGTACTCCTAAATAGAAAATCGCCATTTTAAGAATTAAGGGCCGCCCCCTGGGTTCATACAATTCAGGGTGCACATGGTGTACATGAGCAGAGCTGTCAACCTACAAGGTTTGGTGTTCAGGGCGCGCACTGCCAAAACTTTATCACAAAGCCCAAGTGACATTACGCACTCGTCCTGAAGTCGAAAAATTATACCCAGAATTTCGGAAAAATTGAGAGAATGCTGAAAGGGTACGAGAAACCGGGGGAGAGACATTGAAATCAGGTAACTCCCGAACAAATAGGGGGTAGAAAGCTCTGCTATTTCTGGTCATGTGATCACACAGCCCATCACTAAATGGCAGCTCAAGGGAAAGGATGTAAATGGGCAATATTTACTGATATATATATTCCAGTTTGACAAGATTCTTTAATAGGTCACTTAATATGATATAAACTATTTGTTGGTTGAGTATTCATTCTAGGGATATATTTTTCCTTTAGAGCGAGTTAGCAACCTCTCTGCCCATGTATAGGTCCTTTCCGATGGCCTTCGTGACAAATATCTGGCTGATTATCAGGAAAATTCTGGCCCCAAGCCACAAAAGCAACTCCTCTCCAATTAGTTAAATGGTCACTATTACTATTACACTGTTTATAAATAACCATTACCCTCCACTGAATCAGACGGACCATGAAGTTTACGCTTTATGCTTAGAGCGTACACACAACAATCCTTTTATACATTTAATCATTTACACACATTAAATGTGTAAAAAAGCTGCCATATTGTTTGCTTTTGAAAACTCTCCTTACTGAACTAGCAATAGCAATAAAAGTAAATTTATGACCTTTTTATAAATTGTTGTCAATAAAGAATCTTCTCTGTCTATTTAAGCATCATGCATGTAAGTTATGATACTTATAAAAGCTATTTCCATTGAAAAAGAGACATTAAATAATTAGTTAAGATAAAGGCAATCAGACTTATACAAGCCTTCACAGGAGAAGAGATACTGTAAAAAAGATGATAACAATAATAATGAGATTTGCACATTTTCAAGGTCACAAAAATTCCTTTCATTTACAGCACAGTCATATATACCCAGCCCCAGAAGTCATAACTAACAGACAAAAATAAATACAAGTGTAATGTTTAGAGAATACTCTTTAAACATAGAATGTTATATTTTTTACCTTTGGCTGTGGGATAGCAGATGTACTAGGGAGATATGGTGCCTATAGTAGCAGTGGGATAATAGCCTCTGGGAAGGGACTGTGGCTGTGGGATAGCAGGTATAGTAGGGAGAGATGGTGCCTATAGTAGCAGTGTGGGGATAATAGCCTCTGGGAAGGACTGTGGCTGTGGGATAGCAGGTATAGTAGGGAGAGATGGTGCCTATAGTAGCAGTGGGATAATAGCCTCTGGGAAGGGACTGTGGCTGTGGGATAGCAGGTATAGTAGGGAGAGATGGTGCCTATAGTAGCAGTGGGGGGATAATAGCCTCTGGGAAGGGACTGTGGCTGTGGGATAGCAGGTATAGTAGGGAGAGATGGTGCCTATAGTAGCAGTGGGATAATAGCCTCTGGGAAGGGACTGTGGCTGTGGGATAGCAGGTATAGTAGGGAGAGATGGTGCCTATAGTAGCAGTGGGGGGATAATAGCCTCTGGGAAGGGACTGTGGCTGTGGGATAGCAGGTATAGTAGGGAGAGATGGTGCCTATAGTAGCAGTGGGATAATAGCCTCTGGGAAGGGACTGTGGCTGTGGGATAGCAGGTATAGTAGGGAGAGATGGTGCCTATAGTAGCAGTGGGGGGATAATAGCCTCTGGGAAGGGACTGTGGCTGTGGGATAGCAGGTATAGTAGGGAGAGATGGTGCCTATAGTAGCAGTGGGATAATAGCCTTTGGGAAGGGACTGTGGCTGTGGGATAGCAGGTATAGTAGGGAGAGATGGCGCCTATAGTAGCAGTGGGGGGATAATAGCCTCTGGGAAGGGACTGTGGCTGTGGGATAGCAGGTATAGTAGGGAGAGATGGTGCCTATAGTAGCAGTGGGATAATAGCCTCTGGGAAGGGACTGGGGCTGTGGGATAGCAGGTATAGTAGGGAGAGATGGTGCCTATAGTAGCAGTGGGATAATAGCCTTTGGGAAGAGACTGTGGCTGTGGGATAGCAGGTATAGTAGGGAGAGATGGTGCCTATAGTAGCAGTGGGGGGATAATAGCCTCTGGGAAGGGACTGTGGCTGTGGGATAGCAGGTATAGTAGGGAGAGATGGTGCCTATAGTAGCAGTGGGATAATAGCCTCTGGGAAGGGACTGGGGCTGTGGGATAGCAGGTATAGTAGGGAGAGATGGTGCCTATAGTAGCAGTGGGATAATAGCCTCTGGGAAGGGACTGGGGCTGTGGGATAGCAGGTATAGTAGGGAGAGATGGTGCCTATAGTAGCAGTGGGATAATAGCCTCTGGGAAGGGACTGGGGCTGTGGGATAGCAGGTATAGTAGGGAGAGATGGTGCCTATAGTAGCAGTGGGGGGATAATAGCCTCTGGGAAGGGACTGGGGCTGTGGGATAGCAGGTATAGTAGGGAGAGATGGTGCCTATAGTAGCAGTGGGATAATAGCCTCTGGGAAGGGACTGGGGCTGTGGGATAGCAGGTATAGTAGGGAGAGATGGTGCCTATAGTAGCAGTGGGATAATAGCCTCTGGGAAGGGACTGTGGCTGTGGGATAGCAGGTATAGTAGGGAGAGATGGTGCCTATAGTAGCAGTGGGGGGGGGGTAATAGCTCTGGGAAGGGACTGTGGCTGTGGGATAGCAGGTATAGTAGGGAGAGATGGTGCCTATAGTAGCAGTGGGATAATAGCCTCTGGGAATGGACTGTGGCTGTGCGATAGCAGGTATAGTAGGGAGAGATGGTGCCTATAGTAGCAGTGGGATAATAGCCTCTGGGAATGGACTGTGGCTGTGCGATAGCAGGTAGGGAGAGATGGTGCCTATAGTAGCAGTGGGGGGGGGGGGGGGTAATAGCTCTGGGAAGGGACTGTGGCTGTGGGATAGCAGGTATAGTAGGGAGAGATGGTGCCTATAGTAGCAGTGGGATAATAGCCTCTGGGAAGGGACTGTGGCTGTGGGATAGCAGATATAGTAGGGAGAGATGGTGCCAATAGTAGCAGTGGGATAATAGCCTCTGGGAAGGGACTGTGGCTGTGGAATAGCAGGTATAGTAGGGAGAGATGGTGCCTATAGTAGCAGTGGGATAATAGCCTCTGGGAAGGGACTGTGGCTGAGGGATAGCAGGTATAGTAGGGAGAGATGGTTCCTATAGTAGCAGTGGGATAATAGCCTCTGGGAAGGGACTGGGGCTGTGGGATAGCAGGTATAGTAGGGAGAGATGGTGCCTATAGTAGCAGTGGGGGGGGGGGGGTAATAGCTCTGGGAAGGGACTGTGGCTGTGGGATAGCAGGTATAGTAGGGAGAGATGGTGCCTATAGTAGCAGTGGGGGGATAATAGCCTCTGGGAAGGGACTGTGGCTGTAGGATAGCAAGTATAGTAGGGAGAGATGGTTCCTATAGTAGCAGTGGGATAATAGCCTCTGGGAAGGGACTGGGGCTGTGGGATAGCAGGTATAGTAGGGAGAGATGGTGCCTATAGTAGCAGCGGGATAATAGCCTTTGGGAAGGGACTGTGGCTGTGGGATAGCAGGTATAGTAGGGAGAGATGGTGCCTATAGTAGCAGTGGGATAATAGCCTCTGGGAAGGGACTGGGGCTGTGGGATAGCAGGTATAGTAGGGAGAGATGGTGCCTATAGTAGCAGTGGGATAATAGCCTCTGGGAAGGGACTGTGGCTGTGGGATAGCAGGTATAGTAGGGAGAGATGGTGCCTATAGTAGCAGTGGGGGGATAATAGCCTCTGGGAAGGGACTGGGGCTGTGGGATAGCAGGTATAGTAGGGAGAGATGGTGCCTATAGTAGCAGTGGGGGGATAATAGCCTCTGGGAAGGGACTGTGGCTGTGGGATAGCAGGTATAGTAGGGGGAGATGGTGCCTATAGCAGCGGTGGGGATAAGCCTTTTTCTATATCTCCAAAAAGAAGGATATGGACGCTATGTGAGTGTATATATATATATATATATATATACATACACCAATATACATACATGCATAGATACATATATATTGACTACTGGGCAAATAATACAAACAAAGTCAGAATCCTGGAATTTGCTAAGTTAAGAGCATCTTTCTTTACAAGAATGCGCGACAGAGTGAGTAGTGTATTGCTTGCAGTCACCAGCAGGGGGAGCCCAGTATGCAGAAAACCTCCAACATCTCACTGTTTTTATCAGAACTATTAACATAAAGTGAATATGACATTGCATTTCCAAAATCTTATTTTAATCAGAGGGGGACTTGGAATAACTAGTTTAAAATGAAGCCTGATTTATGACGACTCTTATATTATTTGATGAAAACCTTTAATTTATTCACACAAAAACCTTTAATGGTACATTACACAAAGTTTCCCCCCCTCCCTGCTTGGAAAGTCAGTGTCTGCATTAACATTGCACTTGGGACTAGATAAACTTATTTCTTGAATTGTTTGAAGGCACAGTCTATTACTTATATAGCAATTAGTTTGTAATATGATGAGGGCATTTAAAAAAAAAAAAAAGCTCTTTCTTTAAAGATACAGCCAAGCATATATTTACTACAGTCATTTAACTCAGCATTTTTCCAGCCCCTTTTATTATGTGGGTGCTTTGTATTTTTCTCATATTTACATAGAAGTTAAGGTTAAAAAAGATAGACACGCCCATCAAGTACATGATTTTGTTTATGAAAACGCCTTGCAGGCCTGTATTGCACTGATTGGCATTGCTGACTATGTCAAAGTTTATTATTCACAGGTACTTTTTTCACAATCCTTTACTGAGACTTTATATCTGTTCTTGCCTAATGGAGCTTAAATTCTATGGACTCTATGGCATTCATTCACTGTGGTTAAATGTATTAGGGGTCAGTTATGCTTGCTTTATTATCCTTCCTGTATTGTGGGAGAAAACCAGAGCACCCAGAGAAAACCCATATATACATAAACACAACATTCAAACTCTTTGCAGATAGTGCCCTGGCTGAATTTGAACCTAGGACCTTAGCAGTGCAGTTCTACTTAAAGAGATAATGTCATGATTTTTATTGTATATTTTTTATTTCAAAATTGCATTGTTACATAGCAAATAATTCACTCTACCAATTAAAATTTTATTCTTGAACCAACAAATATATTTTTTTAGCTGTAATATTGGTGTGTAGGCGTCATCTCAGTGCATTGTGCCTGAGTCTGAGCTTTCAGAAGGAGCCAGCACTACACATTAGAACTGCTTTCATGTATCCTATTGTTTCTTCTTCTCACATGTAACTGGGGGAGTCCCAAGCAGGACTTGGATTTCTTACTTTTGATTGCTATTATGCAAACTGCTGTTTTGCTCCCTTCCCATTGTTCTGCTGATCAGCTGCTGGGGGGGGGGGGATATCACTCCAACTTGCAGCTCAGCAGTAAAATGTGACTGAAACTTATCAGAGCACAGATCACGTGGTTGTGGCACCCTGGGAAATAAAGAATATGGCTAGCCCCGTGTAAACTTTCAAAATTAAATATAAAAAAATGCATGAACTCAGTAAGTAATGTGGAATATGTTGGTGCAATATAAATAAAAGACAATAATAATATACTTTTTAAATTCACAAAAAATGGTCACAAAATATGATATCTGTCTGATTTGGCCACCAATACTGTGGGTGTACAAGGACTTGCCCGATGAGGACCTCATCAGTACAACTATGCAGTCCTTGCCCAACCATTGGTCCTTAAACCTGACCATTTTGCGTTTAGGCAGGCCATCTCTCATTTAGTCAGCAAGTGAGTATAGGAGGGAAGCCCACAGATTTCATTCTACCAAATGTTCTTTTGGGTGCCTTTCTAATGCCTCATCAGCAACTAAGTTACTGCCTCCTCCAATAGGAAACATTGGTGTTCTAAACGGAACATATAGGAGCAGAGTCTATTGACCTTTACTTACTAGCCTACATATTTGTTAGCCTTTAGTTCTCCTTAAAAACCCTATTTCTCTGCTGAAGGTCAGTCTTGCCTCCCTGTGTATGTCCATCTCAAGTTGGATAGTTGCCTCGGATGGGGTCTGCTTGGATTCTGCAAGGGCATTACACAGAAATATCACAGTATGACTTCACTTATATTACTGTAGAAGACACTATATGACCATGGGTGGAAAACTGACTCAAAGGTTGTGTGCAAAAAGTGGATATCAATTATTCATTCTCTAATTGGTCTAAAGTTATACGTGGTGCACTGCAGGCTTTGTCATGGGACCACTTTAATTTAATTTGTTTATTAATGATCTAAAATAAGGCATTGAAAGCAATATCTCTGTGTTTGCACATGCCACAAATCTCTGGAGTCTGCCCAATAGACTCTACACAGAGCCAAAACATGGACAGATGGGGATAATAGTATCTTAGTCGCAGATGGGATTCCTTGCAGATAAATATAAGGTTACATGTAACAAAATTGCATACAACCTGTGGGAATATGTTAGGTACCTCCTAAGAGCGCCACATATCTGTGGCACCAAAAGGGACACATAATGATTTTATAATATTATATATAGTGATCAAAATCAAACCTTTAGTAGCTGCCAGGAGCCAGCTCAGAACAGAAGGAGATTTGATAGCCCTGTACTATAATGCAACTATCCATGGGAATTTCAGTTTCACACTGACCCAGGTATGTTTACTTTATTTTATTTTGTAATTTAACTGGGCAAAAAAGTCCCCAGTGATGTGTTGATTTAGGTTTTATATTATTAAGCATTGATAGTGTGTTACTTATGCAGATTCCAGGCATAAAATATCCCCAGTATGGGTAGCTTCTGTTTTCTGTTTTTTAAGCTCACCACCAGAGCCTGGTACAGTGCTGAAGGGCGCCCAAGGCAAGTTCAGGCATCACCTGCCCACATTGGCAACTTTCCCCTCAGCTTAAGTCCCACCAGCTTGGCACTTCCTTTAGTCTCTCCCTCAACTTACCTCCCACCCTGCTCAGCAACTCATCTTCTTTCTCTCACCATTCCACCTAGGGAGGAATGCCACCTGGCCAAGCCAGTAAATTACCACCCAAGGCCCGGGGCCAGTATTACAGATGCACCTGCGCCCTTTCTGGTGTTAGACAAAGTTGGCAACCCTATGCCTAGGCCCAGACTGGCAAATGTCAAAGGGGCTGCTGTAAGATGCCACAGCAGACACTATTTAGTAGGCTGGTGGGGGGACTGTTTTGGCCTTTGCATACTTGAAATGTCAGGGCCTATTTTAAATCTCAGTCCGGGCCTGGTTCCACCGCTACTGCCCCTCACAGATACACAATCAGCAAGTTAGTACTGAGCCAGAGTTTGCTGAGGTTTGTGCCAGGGTCCTTGGGCCTTCTAGCTTTGCACCCTACACACGTGCCTCTTCTGCCTAGTTCCAGTCCTTCCCACCATATAAGCAATTTTTTCAAGCAAAGTATGGTTCTGTTGTTGTGAAGGGGGACTTGCAATGCAGCTGAGCTGAGCACAGGTAACAGGTCAGCCCTATTACAAATGCTACACAAAGATCATAATTATAATCACAAGCATATTACTGAGGTATGAATTGTGTTGGAAATACTTGAATTCTGTAATTATGTAATTTTTTGTATTTGTCGGGAAGGTTTTCCACCCTCATGCTGCAGAAAGGGACTTGTTTTTTTCTGTATTTAGAATAATCACATCAATAATGGCAACAATATACTGTTCATAGTTTTTGCTAAAATTAGAAAGTGCAAATCAAGTTTTTATTGGCTTCCTCCCAGCAGCTTTCCATTAGGACCTTTAATAAATGCAAAAAATAAAATATTTTCTGGCAAACTGACACCACAGTAGAGGAAAGCACATGCAATATTCTATAAGTGATCTTTTTTATTCACTCCTTCATTGCCTCCTCTATAATCCCATTATAAATTGTGCTGGGAAAGTTGGGAATGTCACACTCAGCACTTTCCGTAAGGTTTCTTGGTTTGTGTCAGAGAAGCGGGAGACAAGGTTATTCTCATCTGCTGCACATTCTCCCTCTCATACCCATGCACTTATAACACAGGATTTCAGGATTATAGTAAAGAGTCACTTTCAAAATGTTACAAAAAAAGCTGGATGGATATGCTTTTTATAATAAGGGCAGGCAAAAATATACAGGTAAGCATATAATAATAATAATGACTTTTATTATGAAACAAACAAACATTTTAACCCAGTTCTTTCCCATGTCAATCTCCTAAACGGTAACATTTCTAAATGTTGATAGAATGATAGATAGTTATAGATGATAAGGTGAGGTGATAACATCTGAGGGTAGGCCAGTGGGAGTGTTGGGGTAGGCAGGGCTGGAACTAGAGGTACCTGCCTAGGGCAGAACGATGGGGGGGCGCCAGGCATGTACCTCTCCTGCCTACCCCTAGACTGTGCTTCCTTGTCATTGGTCCTGCCGCTTGTCATTATGCAATGACTACCCCCCCCCCCCCAACAGAACTGCTCAAGCATGCATGCACACAAGAGGGTTGGGAAAGGTGCAGGGGGAAGGCGGCTGACCAGGTTGCCAAGGGAGCCCGGTTGGCTGTGCTCGCTCCTGGGGGCAGGGCTGGGACATCACATGCCCATTATTTAAAGGAATTTTGCTAAAGATTTATAATCCTAAAGCGAGCGGGAGCGAGAATCCAGGATAATTGAGAATCCAGGATAATTTGATCGTTTGGCCCTGGGGCCAAACGATTGAATTATAACGACGGGTATAGGGACTTATAGGGAATTATAACGTCGGTCTAAGGGACCGATATCGGCAGCTAGAATCGGCCCGTGTACGGGGACCTTAAGAACGGGACAGAAGGCTATAAAAGAGACAGTCCCTTGAAAAAATGTGCCTATCTGGTTCAAAACCGTGCAGGTCGCAAACCCTAGCATAGACAGAGGCTTCTGGGCCATGGTCACCTGTCTTTACCAACTTCAGACTGGAGAGCTAGGGGCACCAACTTCAAGGGCCCCCTGTTGCACCACCACCGCTGTAGCCATCGCAACAGAGATGGTTGGGCATCTGCAGTGCCACGAGGGCAGCAGGACTGGGTTGGTGGGGCCCAACGGGTTTTAATGTGATGTCAGATTTTGCTCAGGGGATCCCAGACTGATAACTGGGTATAAGAGGCTGAGGATTGGGAAGCATAAATGACCTGGGAAAAAAATGTTTCCATCAAAGATACCAAAGGAGAGTGCAACCCGTGCGTCCTTAGCCCACTGGATATGTATTAATAAGAAAGGCTAGATAAGAATCTTTACACTCTTAATTCCATGTGTCTTTATTCATTGCTGATGTATGAACATTGGCTGTGTCTGCTCCTTTTATCTGTGATTTCCATCAGCTCTGGAGGAATCTGACTTCCTACCTCAGAGTTAGACTTGAAAGCACTAAAGGCAATGTAGATACAATGCCAAGATTAGGTATCACATTTCTGAAGGATAGGCTCTGTAACAAGGCAGAGTAAAGAAACGCACGGCTTCATAACTCTGCGCCGCTTGATAAATAGCTTTTTAATCACCAACTCTTGCTCTAATCTCTCGTGGTTAAGTTACATGACAATTTTCTTCCATGTTCACCTTAAATATATGAGTGTTTTATTTGCGAGTGCATGATGTATGTTTATATATCTGAGCACTCGATTTCCCTGCCTGTGAGAAGTACACCGGTTTAACTTGTACATTGCAGTATTGTATCCAGTGTTGGACTGGGGGGTGAAGGGCCCACCGGGGCTTCCGCCTCAGGGGCCCTGCAGGTGCCCCTGCCGGCCGTGTCCCCTAATTCCCTCCTCCCCCCCCAACCCTCCTCACAGGGCCCCTCACTTGACATCCTCCCCCGAACGCGCTTAATTTAACGCGTCGGGGCAGGAGCGGTCGGGCAGGGGGAGCGCAGGTAAGTGTCGGGTCTGGGCCGACCCTGATTGTATCTCATTGGCACAGTGGCACTTATTTAGTGCTGCTCTGGGGGTTTAGGTTCGATTCCAGCCTGGGCACTGTCTGCAAGGGGTTCTATGTTAACCTGCAGCAGGTTAAATTAAAGGGGTTATTCACCTTTAAGTAAACTTTTAGCGTTGTTAAGAGAGTGCTATTCCAAGACAATCTACAACTAGTCTTCATTTTTGACTATTTGTAGTTTTTAGTAGGGATTCGGTTCAGGACTCGGCCAACATTTGGCCTTTTTCGGCAGGATTCGGATTCGCCCGAATCCATGCCTCTGGCCAAACCAAATCCTAAAAATCACATGACTTTTTTTCACGAAAGTTGAAAGTTTTTCAGTGTGCGATGAGATTTAACCCTTCCAAAACCTAATTAGCATATGCTAATTTTGATTTGGTTCAGTATTCATCCGAATCCTTTAAGAAGGGTTTGGCCAAATCCAAAAAAGTGGATTCAGTGCATATTTTTTAGTTATTTTACTTTTTGTTCTGAAGCTCTCCAGTTTGCAGTGTCAGCAGCTATCTGGTTGCTAGGGTCCAAATCACCTTAGCAACCAGGGAGTAGTTTGAATGAGAGACTAAAGTATGACTAGGAGAGGACCTGAATATAGGTGCCCCGGCCAAGCCTCCCTAACCCCCCGCAGGGGCCTCTGCCCGAGTCTCCCTAACCCCCCGCAGGGGCCTCCGCCCAACATCCTCCCCTGAGCATGCTTAAGTTTAACACATCAGGGGAGGGACACCATCGGCCTGGGGAGCGCCGGCAAGGGTCGGGTCTGGGCCGCCGTGGCCCACCAGTTTCCCAGTCTGACCCTGAGCAGGGAGATGCAGTTGTAGTGGGGGGCTATGCTTTGGCCCTAAATGTTAAAATTGGGGGGAAGGGTAATAAGTCTGTATTTGTATGTATTTGAGGAGATAAAATAGACAAATATCATGAATAACTAGTATAATATATCCTTGAACACAGTGCATAGTTATAACAATAGCAATGTCACTTAATTGATGCAGCACTGATGTTTGAAATATACATATGTATGTATCATATAGATAATGTACCCCCTATTTAAAAATATAAAGCTTCTATAAATGACATTAGAATCCAATGATCTGCAGCATCTTGCCTTTATGTGGGCATGAAACTCCTATTTATCTTTTACTAACTGTACATTTTACAGTAGGGGATAATATTATTGTTATTATTCCCTGACCCATACACATTTTTGCTGCCAGACAGGCCTACATCAAGTGCAGGGAACGGTCAGCCCACTCATTCCTGGGAGAGTCGTGACCACTGGACGTAGCAACCCCTACAAACCCCTCCAGCCAGGGGACAGAGAGGGGCCTTAGCTTTGGCACTGTATCTCCTGACCTTTCAACTGCCCTCAACCCCTCTCCTACATCCTAGGATATGAAGCAATGGCAGTGATAGCCTGGCCTCCTACAATGGAGGGGTTATATGATGAATGAATCTTTTCCTTTGACAAATCCGCAGCTAGGGAAGTGGCTGCTGCCTTCTCCAAGCAGGCAGAGCTTTGCAATAAATAGCAGCTGCAGTGTTTAAATGAGTCTCAAAGGAAATAAATTGGATGAATTACTTTACACTCTAACCCTACCAATGTTCCAATGTGTGTATCTATATATATATATATATATAGTGAGATATATATGAATCTGGTAATCCATTTACAAAAAAGATGGAGGTGCAAGCCGCGTGAAATCTCAAAGGAAAATAGAAGCATGCAGCTCTCAGGTTCCCATCTGCCGTGAAATGCAACTCCCATCATCCTTAGCTGGCCACACTCGCAGTTACACAACATAACCACTGGAGGGTTGCATGTTTAACATCTGTAATGAAAATATATCTGTAGCTTTTTTCATGCCCTACAGTTACTGATTTCTATTCAGTGTATTTATATAGAGAGAGAGAGCTAGAAATGAATTCTATGAACAAATAAAAACCACAGGCCTGTATAAATTTTAGTAGGGGAAGGGTTCTTTTATAGCAGCGCTGTGTCACGCCTCCGTCTCTCTTTCTGATGTTAAAGAGTGATTACTATCATTTTATTGTTAATAATGTCCTTCTGTGTACAAAATGAAATGAAAAGAACCTCGCACTACAGTCGTACTTCTAACATCAACATATATGTATATATTATATGTAATTTAAAATGCAGAAGGAGGAATTCCATAACAATATAAAAGCATGAGCCTGGAGTTCATTTATAAAGGTCACAAAATTCTTCTGTAGTCAATTAAATTATAGTAGGTGGATATTATAGTAGTATATATTTTTGTATTTATTTACAGTGCAGGCACGTTAGTGCCTGTTAGCAATGTTAATGTTACAGTTAAACCAGCGAGCCTATAGCAATGGAGCCAGAATAAAGCACAAAGACCTGCACCTATCCTATAGATACAGCATTGTGTTTCCCCTTGAATGCCCCTAGCTTGAGCATTATTTAGTTGCACAGGATAGGGAACTCCAACAGGTGCAACATGCAGCAGGGCCCTGTACTTACTGCCTATATAGGTACAGGGCTGTGTTGTGCCCACACTGCTGCCACTTGCACCTTCTCCTGGATTCTGCACAAAGCACAGGGGGCCCTAACATCCCCAGATGCACTGGAACCAAGCACTAAGAGCTGCTATTTTGCACCCTTTAGTGCTCTATCACTTGCTCCCAGCAATTTGATAAATGAGCAAAGCATTAGCACGAGCAGCACTGAGACACAGAGCAGCAGCCTGACAGCATGATCATGTTAGTTCAGCAACATGGAGGCCCTGTGGAAGTAGCACCAGTAGGATTGAGGGTGCAGCTGTGGCAACATGTCCATGTTAGTATTGCTGGCACTAAGGAGGGTGTGCTATCAGTAGTGCTCATAGTATGCCTGCATGTCTGTCCCTTAAAGGATATGTAAACCCTACATTTTCCTAACAGATATAAAGGTTGGGCACATCACCACCACTGAAATGGTATCATTTGCACTGCATATATTCCTTCTGTTCGCCAGCACCATCAAAATAGCAGCGCTCACCCAGCAGCCATTTTCCCCCTGACACAAATATGTTTCTCCAGCAGAATGCACAGCTAGAGCGGAGTTTCTGTGGAAACCAGTGATGCCGTCTCTATAGTGGCTGCTAGACTGGAGGGTGTGTTTAGTAGCCTGAGTTGCAAAGAACTGAGCATGCTCAGTAACCAACAGCCAAAGTCAGTTTCTTAAGGGAGGGGCTGAGTGGGTTAGAGGAGGAGATGGAATCCTAAGTGATTAAGGGGATGCTGCAGCCTTACTATTAACTATTAACCTGCCAGAGTGGCAGATATTTAAATATTTCAAAGAGGCTGTTCACTGATTACATTTTTTAGTGTGGGGGGGGGGTTACATGCCCTTTAGGTTATATAGGGCACACTGTGACATCAGAACACGCTGTTTATAGGGATATGGTGCACTGTGCTTATACTCTAGATGAGTGATCCCCAACCAGTGGCTCCCAAGCAACATGTTGCCTTGAAGTGACCCCCAGAAGTCTCAAAGCAGGTACTCATTTTAGGCATAAAGACACAGGCGTATCTGCACTCTAATACCAAGTGCTATAGGTGCTATTGACCAAAGAATGTAGAATAGGGTTTAGCACACCAATATGTGAAAATAGTGCTAATTTAGTTCACTGCATTAACCAGTGAAATAAATGAGCACTATTTTCACATATTGGTGTGCTGGCCCTTTTTCACACACACACACATATATATATATATACTTGTACACACCTATACTTATATACACCTATACATTCTGTATCTTGGTTCTATGCACTCTCCTTGCCCTTGTTTATTTATTTTTTTTGTATCCCTGTGTGACCTTGCTATTGTTACTGGTGTAGTCCTCAAGCACTGCAGCCTGCCATTATCCAGTAATAAATCCTGAGGCTTGCTAATTGCTAACAGTGACATCCCTCTCATGCAGAAGTGTGTAGGAAAGAGGCACCGGCCATGAATGTTGCAAATCACAGTGAAGCTTATGAATCAATATCAGAAAATACATGGCTGCAGCTTAACATGGCTTTTCTAAAAAAAAAAAAAGTGGGTGTTGCAGTTTATGAATAGCTGGAGGGATACAGGCAACCCACCCCCGGCTCAGATAGGGCTCCTGTTATTCATCCTTGGCAGGGCCTCCCTTTATTTTTAGCCACAGCTCTGGAGAGCCATGCAAAAAATTAAGGGGCATATTTATTATAGTGAGTAAGCCAACAACACTGGTGATGTTGCCCATAGCAACCAATCAGCAATTAAATTTGAATGGTCACCAGAAAACCAAAGCAAAGATCAGATTGGCTGCTATGGGCAACATCACCGGTGATGTTGGCTTACACACTATAATAAATATGCCCCAAGTGTTTGTCACCTTTTATTGGTTTCTACAAATCTGGTAACTGCATTACACAGCATATGCCACATTTTTATCTCAATAACTCTCTGCACATGGAACTATGAGATGAATAAAGCTATAGATATCTCAAGCAAGCAAATACACTCTCTAAATCTGAATTAAATGTTTTGCCTTCCATTCAGTATGATGCAGAGCAAAGCTTTACACTGAGATGGATCTTGGCACATCTACAATGTATGAGGAAATAAAATGGCAATCGCTGCACAAATGATGGTGCCAGACTGGCCACTAGTTGGCGCTTTTTGTTAACATAAGGATTGCCTGCTGCAGGGAACAGTAACGGTTTTGATTTAGCTCCTAAAAATGAATGTTCCTGCTTAGTCACTGATATGCAGCGTCTAATAGAAAAGTGAAATCATTAAAGGAACCTTAAACATTTGAATCAAATCAGCTATTTACAGGGGAGGAAAGGCAGAGGGAATCAAGCAATAATGTGAGCAAAATAAAACTGAAATAAAAGCCCAGCTCATGAGCAGTATTATCCAACAGAAGCAGCGACAGCGAGTGGAAATGGAGATAGAAATAAGCTTAATAGCTGCACTGTATGTAACTGGTGCATTACATCAAATGTATTAAATATATATATATATATAATTATATATCTTTATTGTTCACAGAGAAATCCCTTTGCTTAATTACGGTGGGTGGTTAAAAGAAAATTAAATTCTATGTCCTAACTAAAGGTGGCCATACACAGTACGATTTGTCATTTGTTGAGGATGCCAAATATTTCCCCTGATATGCCCACCTTGGACGGGTGATATAAAGCTAGTGCAATTGTTTGCCCCTAGGGCCAATCTATCACATTACAATGAAGGGGATATAGGAAGCCAGAGCGAGGACTGCATCAATAAGCTGATTCGATCCTAGATCCAACAAAAACAATCAAGCCTGCCTGATCGACATCTGGTTGATATTTGGCCAGATATTGGTCATTGGTCAGGGAGGCCTGTTGGAGGGCCTTATACACGGGCAGATAAGCTGCCAAATAGGTCTGAAAGACCCATATCAACAGCTTTAATCTGCCTATGTATGGCCAACTTAAGCCCCTTTAGACCACAGGGCCCAGGTGTAGCGGAAACCCTTGCATCCCCTGGAGGGAAGAAAGGGAAGATCCTGCATACCACAGACCATTGTTACTGGTTTATGGCTACTGTGTAAATTATAGGCATCCCCGAAAGTGCTTTTTCTTTTGACATGAACATTTTTTAAAGAATACAAAATTTATGAACGTTTTTTTCTATTTTTGCAAGCATGTTGTAATTATTACCCCCTTTAATTTCCTATTTTCTTTAAGGCAGCAGTCACATAAGCAGGCAAATAGGAGTGTGGGGGGAAAT
The DNA here is from genome assembly GCF_000004195.4 of Xenopus tropicalis. Lineage (NCBI taxonomy): Eukaryota > Metazoa > Chordata > Amphibia > Anura > Pipidae > Xenopus > Xenopus tropicalis. Next base: position 65,225,700 of record NC_030685.2, on the reverse strand, counting down.
GGTTTATAATTTTTAAACCTATATAAATAAAGTAAGGGTAACGGCACACATGGCGATTAGTCGCTCCAACTTTTTAAAAACCTCCCAAAGAGAGAAGATTCTTTGTAGATTAATAAATTGCAGTCCTGGTTATTTCTTACTTACCTGTTCTCAGCTAGTCAACTCCTGGACCTGAACTAGTCTGCTATTAACACCAAGCCAGTTCTCATTAAGAGATTCTCATGGCATTAAGAACGTAGGTTGGAATAAGAAAGTTGGAGCCACCAAAGCAACACAAGCTGAATCTGCACTTGAACATTATGGAGGTTAGAAAGTTAGTTGATGTCACCAAAGCAATACAAGCTGAATCTGCACTTGGACATTATGGGGGTTAGAATATTAGTTGGAAGGAGAAAGTTGAAGCCAGCAAAGCAACACATGGTGCATCAGCTTAGAGCATGGATATTATGGAGCTTAGAAAGTTAGTTGGAAGAGAAAGTTTGAGTCACCAAAAAACAGAAGGTGCGACAGTTTGCCACTTGGACATTACTAGGAATATAAGTTTAGTGGGAGAAGGAAAGTTGGAGCCATCGAAGCAACACGAAATGTGTTAGCTTGGCACATTGACATTATGGCGTTACAAAGTTAGTTGGAAGAAGAAGTTGGAGTCACTAAAGCAACACAAGGTGCATCAACTTGGCACTTGGACATTATAAGGGATAGAAAGTTAGTGGCAGGGAGAAAGTTGGAAAGAAGAAAGTTAAAGAAAGTACAGCAAAATAAAGGGGCAACAGAAGAGTCTGGAGGTGGAGAACAGAGAAAGAGTGAAAAGCAAATGAGGGATGAGGCAAAGGACAGAAAATAAACAAGAAAAGGGCCCAGCGAGGGAAAATGGTTTGAGAAGTCCTAATCGTATGAGGTTAAGAGTACCCTGTAAAATGAGTTCCTAACATAACCCAATTTAAATTTCAGTAAAGGGTTATCAACAGTCCTGATTTAACTGAAGGATTTTTTAGAGTAATCTGTTGGAGTAACTATACACCAATTAGTGATATTGCCCCTGATAACGTTGGCAATGTCCGTGTAAATGCAAAGTAAATTCACTTTGACGTTAAACTCTGATTATAAAAAACGATTCGTACCAATCAACCAGTTGAGGTCCGGGTGTAAAAACCCCGAACCTTCCGCCAGTGCTATGAAAAAACGCAGACATCAACATAAACAGGTCAAGTCAGATTGCTCACTGAAATCCATGGTCGGTCCGGGTGCTCGGGGCCCCGAACCTGTAGCTGTAGGGAGAAGATCCAAATCCAAACGTGAAGAACACCAAGCGCTCCGGACTCAGGGGTTTCACTTAAAAGCAGGTTTTTATTGTTGTTCCATTAAAAGATTAAACGCCTAACGCGTTTCGTGCGCTTGCGCACTTACTCATAGGCATCACGTGCGCAAGCGCACGAAACGCGTTAGGCATTTAATCTTTTAATGGAACAACAATAAAAACCTGCTTTTAAGTGAAACCCCTGAGTCTGGAGCCCTTGGCGTTCTTCACATTTGGATTTAATCTGTTGGAGTAAGTATTTTACATCAGAGAAATATTTGCTTGTGCTGTGCAGTAAGAAGACAATGCTGGTTCAGAAGCTGAACCTTGGCCTGGGATGCACCTTTACTTACCAGAAATTGTTTGCATTCTGAACTTGAACATGAAATTGTAATCTCACAGTCTGGCTCCTTAAACCAGAATACTCCACAGACCAGCAGGACAAAAACTCAATGCCAGGAAGTCTGAGGGCATTCATGCCAAGTAATACATTGCCCCAGTGAACTCAGTCATTTAGCAATTACCCTCCCTTGAAGCCTGGACTATTCACTTGTCACTACTCAATGAGATCCCCACAGAGCCGGACTTGGTAGAGATAATGTGCCCATCGAATTGTGCCAATTTTGGAGCTGCAGGTTTTATCTGCCAGTGACTAGACAGAAATCTATAATGGTGCCACCTTTGCACATGCTTTTGTAGCATTTAGCTTATCAGAATATATCTTTAGGGAAGAGATAGCAGATTTTCAGTCTTGCACATTTTACAAACTACATGTTCCAGAATGCCAAGCGTAGGAACAAATCAGTCAATTACCTAATGTTAATTAATTAATACTAGAAAAAAGAACAATGTGCTTGCTCTTGTTGCAAAACTATCTGTCTAGCTTCATATATTTCAGTAATTATTGGTTCATTGGAGTAAACCAATAAAATCTAATAAATAATTCTGTGTATACCAGTGTTTCCCATAATTCACAATAGGAGTTGAGTACTGTGGTGGCATTGAGTGCCTGTGCAGCAGCTACCTGTTGACCTACCAGCCTGACTATGCATATCTGATGATTTAGCTCTGAACAAGTAAGAACAATCCTTCCTGTGACCAATGGGCAATGTGTATGGCCACCATAACTCCAAGCTATATCGGTACTGTGGTTGACTGTGTAGTGGCCATTATCTCTGCCATAGACAGATAGATGATAGATAGATAGTAGATAGATAGATAGATAGATAGATAGATAGATAGATGATAGATAGATAGATGATAGATAGATAGATAAATAGATGATAGATGATAGATAGATAGATAGATAGATAGATAGATAAATGATTGGAGTTACTGATGGGTGAGTGTATATTCTTTACATATTCAGCAGAAGTATCTGAATTAGATTCACACCTGCGGAGCCCAAGTAAACATTCCCCCCCCCCCCCCCCCCCCCCCCAATGTGAAGGTTATGCCTTAAGCTGGCCATACACGTGGCGATCTCACGATGTTTCGTACGACCGTCGGTCGCACGAAACATCGTCAGATCCGCCACACACCATTCAGGGCTGAATCGGCAGGTAAGGAGGTAGAAACAATAGGATTTCTACCTCCTTCTGCCGATTCAGCTCTGAAGGGAGAATTTTGGTCAGGCGCCTTCTATGGCGCCCGATCAAAATTTTCTAACTTGGCCGATCGGCGAGCCGACCGATTTCAGCAGCTTCCTGCGATATCGGTCGGCTCGCTGACATGCCATACACGCACTGATTATCGTACGAAACGAGGTTTCGTACGATAATATCGGTGCGTGTATGGCCACCTTTAGGCTCAGTATACAAATGAATCAATGGTTTCACGAACAAGCAGCTGTCAGATTTAACTTCAAGAGGCACAATTACTTTCAAAAACAGTTTGTTTTTGTCTGAAAATAATATACATGGCTTAGTGAATTACAGTGATACTGAAATAAAATGTATTTTAGGCCTTGCATTTTTCTGTTAAACATGGGATTATCTGTTTTTTTAAATTCATGTGCTATATTGCTATTGCACTGGAGAAGCATGAAGGGTGAAGACACGCTGGGCTACTAGTAGCAGCTACCATTTCATGGCTATTAAACTCCAGAAAATACTGTGCCATAGACAATACTGAGAACTGCCTTTGATAAAACACATGTAGAGACAATTAGCAGTAAATGATCAGCTTTGTCTATTTTAGTAGCCACAACAAGTAGCTGCTACTAGTAGCTCTGTGTGTCTTCCTCAAGACAAGGAGCAGGATGAGGATTTGAGGTCGGGGGATGTAGATATGTAGATATGTTATAATCAGAAGGCAAGCTAAGTTTAGAAGCAGGAATAATGTAAATCATACTGTAATTCATTAGGATGTCAGAAGGTCCCTTGAAGTTTTTTTTTGCCAATATAAGCACAATACTGCAAGCTGCTCACTAAAGCCCAAGGTGTAGCATATATCAGCAGACTCCAGGATAAAGCCAGCCAAACAGGAACAAATCTGCTAGTTTAAAGGTGTTACCCAACAAGTGGGTCATACATTGATTTGGTGGGCCAAAATCAGTTGTGATCAGGTCAACAATGAAATAAAGGACAGACGTGATACCCCATAGGGTGAGGACCACAGTGTAATAAACAACTCACCTGACAGAATTTGCCAGCTTTCCCAATCAGTATCTATCCAAACCTGAAGTTAGAAATCAGGGGAGACTGTTTTGACTGCTATTTTGGCCTTATACAGTACCCAGGCATGCAATATGAACTTGTGTATATCAAATTTTTGCTTGCTTATGTTATTTCTTAGTAGTTTGTGATGCTTTACTGCAATTCTGCAAAAAGTATTCATTTTATGGCATCAGGGTAAAGGTGGCCTTACACGTACCAATAACGATCTTTCCTGCGACCATGAGAAGATCGTTCCCACCCTCCATTGAAGTTCAGGGCTGAATCGACATATAATGAGGTAGAAACAATAGGTATTCTACCTCCACCTAACAATTCAGCCCTAAACATAGATTCTGCTTGGGCACCGTTGTCTTTTGACCCAACCAATAGACAAGACAACCGATATCCGATGCTCCTGCGATATCGGACGTCTTGTCGATCCGTACAAAACAAGGTATTTTACGATACTATCAGTGCGTGTATGGCCAGCTTCAGGAAGAAGTTCTGTCCATCACAGCTAAAACCTTTTTGTCCTGAGAATAACCTATGCACTCAGTGTTCTCTGAGTTTCAGTATCCCTTAAGGTGACTTTTAATATGACTTCTACAATGTTATTGTGTATATACAAAAAGGTAATATGACTTCTACAATGATATTCTGTATATACAAAAAGGTAGTTCAAGCAGAATTTTGAGCACTAGTGAAAAACAAAGTTACTTACTCCTATCCCTATGATATTAAGGGGTTTGTATAAGCAAGTATGTTGCAGGTAAAACTTAGTCCCTTTGCTCAGTACTAATCTTAAATTACTTATATAGGTCAGTCAGTGTAGGACTGGCCAGAAGGGATGACTTTGACGTAGTTGGCCAGCTTGAAGTATATTGCAATGTACGGACAAACAATCCCTCTTTTTGGGGTGGGGAGGGAAGGCATTTCTTAGTAGCTGAATGCACAGAAATGTCCTAATGTCCTATTTCTACATATTGATAATGGGTGAGTGCAGAGGATTTTTTGCGGTTGTTTAGAGGTTCCACCTATCATGTTTTCTTATAGATGGATGTTAAAATGCAACCTTCAGTGTGATATTTTTTATAGGCACAGAGAACCCTCGAGTCCAAACTTCTGCACTTCCACATGGTTGCCAATGTGCCCATCCTACCTGCCCGTGCAACTGCGCCTACTAACGCTGTAGAGAACCTTGGTGCACCAGAATCAGATGCAAATGTTATTTCTAACACGCACTCCAGATGTTCTGCATCCCATATCCTTTCACAAGCACATCTGGGTCTACCGCTGTGATAATGCTGAGATTATGGTTAAACAATACAGTGATTTTGGTCCAAGTTTGCACTTTGCACACTGCACTACTGTTTGTAAATTACTGCTTGTATTAAAATAAACTGATTTACTTGACTGAAATTGACCCAAATCTGAGTCTATTCTTGATTGGAACCTTTAGACTTTACCCATAAGCCACTCTTTAAAAAGATCTGTTTCACATATTCTTGCTGTATCCTTCTCAAGAGAAAGACTTATTATTACTCAGGGCCCATTTGCAGAATAAATGCCTCTAAAGCAAAATATATATAAAAAATTGTAGTTTATTTTTTTATCTGGATGCCCATTCTGGTTAATCAAGTCCTTCTGCAGAAAACAAACATCCTGCGCTGAGTTTATTGTGATATTTCCTTTAGTTTTTCCAGGGAAAATGACACATTGCTTTACATAACCAGCTCAACAGTAGTACATTATTGAATTAACAAGGAGACACAAGAGTTAACCTTGAGGTTATGTACTTTGAGTCTCTGACCAGATTTTAAAAGCATTATGGATAAATGCTTTGCTTACTGGCTATTTCCCCTTGTTCTGTATAACTTAAAGGGGAAATGTAATTTAATATTATCTAATATGATGTACATGGTGGTATCCTGAGATAGTTTGAAATTGGCCCTCTTAGGTTCACTGACCATAGCAACCAGACTGTGGCTTGTCACATTATGAGAGGAAAAGCAGGGGGCCTGAATATAAACTAATGCAGTAGTAGACAGTCAGGAAAGTGTTAGAAATCCCTTCTTTCCTCGTCCGCTTAGACTCCCTTTTAGCTTTCAGCCTGGGTTGATGTGGTTAAAGCTGTTACATGGGCAGATCAATTAGAGAGTCCAAGCAGATAAAACTTTGGGTTGTGGGTGTAGGCCAGGCTGGTAGATAGTTAGACCTGAGGTCTCTAGCAAGGTCAGGGTCAGACTGACCCACTGGGATACCAAGTAAAATCCTGGTAAGCCCAGGTCCTGATGGGCCCTGTCCTCCCACTAGACCTGCCTGTTGCCTGGCACCACACCATTGAGGGTCATCCTTGGCCAGTAAATGTGTAGCCACAAGCAGTATTTGGAGTGGGGGTCGGGGTGGGAATGGTACAGCATGCATCAAAGAGGCAATCTGCGGAGGTTGGGTTTCTGGTGGGTACTTCAGTCCAACTCTGAGCAAGGGTAGTATGCCCATTTATGCTATACTGAGTATACAGAGGTATATTACACAGTTATATATCCATTTATTTTAGGGAAGAGGTTACTTTTTTATCATGTAAGTTTCATGGGATAGCGGCGTGTCCATATTTAACCATTTATTTTCTGTGCTGAAATGAACCATTGATGGAAACCTTCCTCCCCGCGTGTAAGTTGGAATTCAGATGGGTATAAGTGCAGAGTGTTGCCAATGAGCTGTGCCACTAATACTCCACAGGAAATGATTAATTGACCTTTATCAGCTTTGTTCACCCTAACGTAAACTGGGTCATGTATATAATGATGTCTGCAATTTATTCTTTGTGGATTTTAAATTATTTCATACTTTGGTCTGCAGTCATTAAATTTGGATTGTGGGTGTTAATGTCCTGCAAGCTTACCCTAGCAACTGGGCAGGGATTTGAATTAGAGCAGAAATTAGAAAGAGGGAATTCAGGAACCACAAATAAGCCCAACTGCAAAATTGTCTTAGAATATCTATATCATACTACAAATTATTTCTAATACAAACATTCCTCTGTGTGCCTAAACCACAAACAGAAATATAGCCTATTTACTCGCAGTACAGAGCTGACGATATATCCTCAGGAATAATGGAAACCATGCGTTCTGCGTACATATGGGACATCTAATATACAGTTTAATCGTAAATGGGTAGAAAATAGGTTTTAAGTGTATGAGGTTCACAGCAAGTGAAACAAGGCAGGTTATTTATTTCCATAGCAGCAGATTACATACAGTAATAATTAGAGTCTATTTATAAAACAAGCTGGAGGGAGCTCTGTCCTTCTGCTGCAAATAAGAAAATATCTTCTCTTTGAATGGACTTTCCATATTTTTTGGACTAATAAAGATCTGATAAAGGCTACTTTTTTGGTGCTACGCCCTCCCACCCTCAACATAGCCAAAGAGCGACCCACCCCCTCTTGCTGCCCCCAGCGTATCAATAGAATATTGAGGGCTCCTTACTATAAATCAATAAAATATACATAAACAAAGCAATCATACATACATATAAAAGTTTCACATTACCAAAATGAACAGAATACAGTTGGCCATACACTGCCACTGGATAACACAGACAGTCTATAGGCCCATTGGACAGCAAAATCAAATCTGCCCAAATGATACTTTGACCAGTTCTGGCCATTTTTCATTTAGGCAGGGCCGTAAATGGGCCAATAAGCTGACACTGTGATGCGTATGCCCACCTTAAAGGGGTATTTGGGGATGCCAAATAAGTAGCTATTTGGTAGTCCCATGTGGACTGCAAGCCTGCAAGAGGCTCTGCTTTGATTAAAACTGTGTCTCTGCATTTCCAAAATTTGCCTCCAAGCCAGAGATTTAAAAATGGGCACCTACTTTGAGGCCACTGGGAGACATTAGTTTTCGTTTTAAATTTTTGGTGTTTTTTTTAATAATTTAGCTTTTAGTTCCCCAGCTTTTCAGTTTGGAATTTTAGCAGCTATCTGGTTGCTAGGATCCAAATTACCTTAGCAACAAGACTGTGGTTTGAATGAGAGACTGGAAGAGAGGGCTTAATCAGAAATAAAAGCAACAAAAAGGGAGACAATGTCGATACAATTGTAGCCTCACAGAGCAATAGTTTGCCAGGGTCAGAGACCCCTATTTGCAAGCTGGAAAGAGGAAGGAAAGGAAGGCAAATGATTAAACAAAAACCATTTGAAAAATTTGCTTAAAATAAGTCATTCTATAACATATGAAAAGTTAACTTAAGTGACCTACAAAGCAAAGTTGTTGCTATGGATACAAAGGGTATCAGACATGATAACATGAAGAACTGCACACAAATAAACAGGAAAACATATGGGAGAAAAATATAGTGACCATACTTACTCAGACGGCCTCCTCTATAATTGGTATCCATCAAGTATACCTAAAGTATACCCATTACCCTACAGAGCCAGTCACATTAGTGCCACTGCCACCACAGAAAGACCCATAACTAAACAACTCTTGTAAGACAGGTGATCTTACCACCTGGGATATCTGTGAGTCCCATATGAAGTTTGAAGCTAGCAGCAAGACGTAGGTTACAGGGTAACACTTGCCTGGATTTGACCTGGACAGCCTGGTTTTTAGAAGGGCTATCTGGGTCAAAACTGCCATTGGGAAAACCGGCGGGACTCTCCAAAATTAACAAAGCGTTAGGCCAATGGCCTCCCCCCCGTGACATCGCGGTACACCCACTGGCATCACATCCCCGCCTGGATCTACCGTCATGGAAAGGCGGCAACCCTAAGTGAAGCATACACGCCCATCAGTACTGGCTCCTAAAGGTGTTATACAGAGCTATTGTCTGGGTCCTCTGGGTAATACTCTGGCACTGTAACAGGTCATTCTGAATGAATACCTACAACAGGAAGGCAAGAATACAGGTATGGGACCTATTATGCAGAATGTATATAATCTGGGTTGCCCCTAAAGGTGGCCATACATGGGCAGATGTCAGCTGCCAATCTGGGTCCTGCAGACTGACTCGGCTGCTTTTTTGCCTGTGTATGGGAACCCTCGATGGGAAACCCGGTTGATATCTGGCCTAATATGGGCCCAATGTTGATCGGGCAGGTTTAATTTTCTCGTAAGGTCAGGAACCACATTGGCACACTGTTTGTTGGGGATTGTACTAAACGAACTGGAAGACATTCATACAGTCATACAAAACAGCCAATATAAATTCATTTATTAACTTCTGATTTAAACTGAGTAGAACTGTCTCCTATTTTCCTATAGACAATTATTCCTAAAGATGAAACGGGCAGAAGAAAAACCTCTCTAGTGGAGATCGGCATTATTATTTATTGAAATATTACTTCCATAAGTTTTATCTTAATTTTAAAGCGCATTAATTACACTTTTCTATTCAATTAGTGCAAATTAATGATGAGGGCAAAACAAAAATGCGAATGGAAAGCTGCAGAAACTCGCGGTAGGCTCTAACCTCAATCATGCGCACTGACAGCGAGGAGAGAGAAAATGTCAGTAATGCTATTATCTTTATTTAGCTCTAGAGATAAATGATATTGGGTAGGGTATTGTATAGTGCTGGATTTATCCTCAAAGCACCATAAGCAATGGTATTTATTATCTTATTCAGTAAAGCAATTTAACTTGAGGACAAAAAAAATGGAGCAGGTTCGTTTATTCTCACCTTTCATTCTTTTGATCAGGGATTTCAAACTTGTGTCTATCATCAGCATCATTTATTTATTATGGCATCAGCAAGTCATAAAGCACTATATTTTAAGTAACAAGGGTCTTATTTACATAGAATAAATGAACAAACAAGGGTTACAGAATAAGATGGCCACTTAAAGATCAGTGCATTTGGCCACCCAAGTGTTGGGCTAAATTGATTGGTTGGTTGATTTGGGGGCCAACAATCAGATTATACTGCTGGTCAGCGCCAGCCCCCCCCCCCCCTCACAAAAAAAAATCTTTGGGTATCCGCCTGACAGCAAATCCTAAATCCATCCCCAACCCATGGCTTGCTTGCACCTGCCTGCAGTTGTTATTTCGTGGCAGGCAGCAAACTCTGAGGTAGGAGAGGGGCTGGGGAGGTAGGCCCCCCTGTGACTGCGGGGTCTTCTGTATATTAGTTACTCCAAACCTGTCAAACAAGGGCCGCATCTAACCTGCCCAATAGATTTCTATTGGATATTTGGCCAGATATTACTTAGACAGGCCTTTCTGAGGACCCCATACATGGGCCAATAAACTCCGGAGGGGCTGAGTATGCAAATCTTTTTTGTAGAGCCAGGTTTAAGCAGTAGAGGGCCCTGCACGCAAGACCTAACAAGTCATAGGGATTAACAATAAGAGATTGTTGTAGAACACTGATTATTCTTTATGGTATGTGGGCTTCCGTCCAGTGTGCATCAAATAAGCTTCTTTAAAGATGGAAGCATTTAAAGGTTTGAATTGATGCACTACAGCTCACATTCTCACATTGTATCACGTGGGCACACATAGCACACATCCCCTGTTTTAATGTACTGTATCTAATATTGTTTCTATAATTCCTTACTAGCAAAGATAGGAATCCAATAAACTCATGAATGGAAGTCAAATAACCAGTTGTACAGTGGCATAACTAGATGTTATTGGGCCCCACAGCAAATTGATTTTAGGGCCTCAAAACACCGGTACGCCCCTGCAGTTTTGGATGAACTCCTTGTAGATTGTAAGTTCTTTTGGGCAGAGCTCTCTTCACCTCTTGTATCGGTTATTGATTGCTTTATATGTTACTCTGTATGTACAATGTATGAAACCCACTTATTGTACAGCGCTGCGGAATATGTTGGCGCTTTATAAATAAATGTTAATAATAATAATAATAATAATCATGATTTGGGATTCACTGACATTTCTTTGCTCAGCTTTATTACCTTAAGGCTGGGTTCCTACCCAGTTTATATGTCCGCTATGGGTTTGTTCTGGTTTTTTCTCACCTTCTAAAAGCCTACTGATATGGAAGCAGGAATCAGATACAGTAAATATGGACTATAATGTATTACTGTACCTTGTGGGTACTGGGGATCAGGCTAAAGCTCAGGACTGGCAGAGAGGATTCTGGGTCAAGATTTAGATGGAGCACCAACCCATATGATTGTAGGGTAAATGTCTGAAGTTTGACACAGACAAGTTTGGGCCTCCCAATTGCACAGCCCTGCTATAGTGTATATGTGTTGTGTCTATGTGCAAACATTTGGATTAGATATAGATGTGGGGTGAAGATATCGCTATATTGTGCTGAAGTGCAAATATTTTGAATATTATATTAGATACTTTATTTATGCTTTATTTATATAACTGGTATGTGTGGGATATCAGTTACTGTAACATTTTGTCTGTGATTGTAATGTGTCATTGTATTTCCGATATATTTCTTGCAGATCCTAATTTCGACCATTTTGAGTGTCACGAGCTGACATATCTGAATAGATGCTGTTTTTCTAATGCATTAAGTAAAAACATCAACAAAATCATGTGCATGAAATGTCCCGGCAGCATCCAGCATGGTTGGTTTGCACCATTTCAGGGAGCAAGGTCATGTGAACATCTGAAACCTTGATGCCTCCAATGAATCATGGATCTGAATTATCAACTCCGCTGGATGTATAGATCATGATGATTTATGATGGATGAGCCACCGCTGACATATTTACTTGGTTTGGGAAGGCGCAGTGGCTCTTATAAAATGTTACAGTTAAGTAACACTTAATTTTTGCCCTTCATTGCAGCATGGCTCTTGCTTATTCTATTGAAGATGGGAGTCCTCCTGAACAGGAGCATTTTCAGAAATAATGATATGTGTGTATCTGTGTAGCCCTGTGGTCTCTCATCCCCAAGTAACATCGCTTCCATGGCTGCAAAAGCTAAATGGGTTTATTAAGTCTCAATGCAATCTATGGAGTGTCCAAGGGGAAGCCCAAATACCACCCCAAGTCCACACTCATCCATTCAGTAGTGCAATGATCTGTGCTTTTGGGTGGTAACCGTGGGGGAGGCTACAAAGTGAAAAAAAAAGTCAATATGCGCCCATTTGATGATGGGGCACCCTCTGCCCCCCAACCTTTGGCCCCTTAAATTCCCCTTCTACCAAAGCCACCGACCTGCTCATACCCCTTAATCTTTTGCCACTCACACCACTGTTCTCTGCAGTATAGGGGGCTGGGTGGACAGCAGACTTTAGACCATATATGTCAAACACAAGGCCCGGGGGCCAAATCCAGCCCACCTGGCTGTTTTATGTGGCCCTTGGTGAGTGTGTCTGACCATCCAGCCTGATCACTTTCCATTTTCCTCACATAGTAACTAAGACTAAAGATGGCCATACACGTGGCGATCTGACGATGTTTTGGTCGCACGAAACATCGTCAGATATGCCACACACCGTCAGGGCTGAAACAGCAGATAAGGAGGTAGAAACAATAGGATTTCTACCTCCTTCTGCCGATTCAGCCCTGACGGCAGATTTTGGTCAGGCGCCTTCTATGGTGCCCGATCAAAATTTTCTAACCTGGCCGATCGGTGAGTCGTCCAATATCAGCAGCTCCCTGCTCGCCGACATGCCATACACGCATGAATATCGTACGAAACGAGGATTCGTACGATAGTATCGGTGCGTGTATGGCCAGCTTAAGGGGTATATTTATCATGCTGTGTAAAAAGTGGAGTCAAGCATTACCAGTAATGTTGCCCAAGGCATCCAATCAGTAATCAGATTTTAACAGTAGCAAAGCATCTATTGGCTGCTATGAGCAACATCACCGGTAATGTCTTACTCCACTTTTTACATATTGTGATAAATATACCCCTTAGTATCTTACTAAGTATATTAATAAAAAATATGGCCCGTGACTTAGCCTGTGTTTTAGATTTCGCCCCCCTTATGTGATTGAGTTTGACACCCCTGCTTTAGACTAACAGCTTTGGATCCAGGGGCTCTGCTGCAATGAGGCAAGTTGGCAGCAACCCTGAGGTTACAAGGGGTGGTAAAAAGACACTCCTGGTAACTTCAAGCATCAAAATTCTAATCTTTAAATTGGAATTTTGGCTATTCTAGCGCTATTGTGCTCTCTGCATTAGTGGCATGCCCCATTCAATGCAAAAAAACTTAAGCACAAAGGGGCAAAGGGGTGTGGCATACCCTAAGCCGCATTAGGGCAGCACAAGGGACTAAAACACCCCTGTTTGGATCCCCCACCTAGTTCAGAAGAGGCTTCGAGAATTCTGCTGCCCTGAGCCAGGAAATTCATGGCAAATCTGGGCTTGTGCATCACATACAGTAAACAAGGCCTCTAATATTTAATTAATTATTATCAGGGAAAACCAAATAGTCATTATAAAAATGTGTATTTGTAATTTCCTTGCAGCCAGCCCTTGGATTAATGGCCCTGGCGTGCAGCTTTTTCCTATTCTCAATGGATGACTTTCAAAAGTAAAAGATATGTCTATTTCTTCCATAGCAGGCAATAAATCATAACAGTTTGAGAGATCGCTGCAAAAAAAAAAAAAAAAACATAAAAAATAATATATATGATTCTTCGCTGATAAAGCTATTCCAGAATGTGACATGAAAAAGATCTTGTTTCCATGTCAGAAATGAGGTCTTCAAGCCATTATCAGAATTTATAGCGCTCCTTAAAAACTTAAGACATACAAGCATTTCAGCTCATTGATCAAATGAATATATTTTACATGCGATTGGTTCGTGGCACAGCGCTGCGGAAACATCTCCCAATTGATAAAGTGATTCTGTTAAACAGACTTTAAAGACTGTCATTCTCCCGACAAAAGCTTTAGCAAGGAGCACTAAATATAACTTTATTTCCTGTGCGGAGGGGATTTTAAACTTGTTTCAGTATAAATATCGGCATGTGTTTTTATTTACGTAGCGCCCTGCTCATAACCAGCATCTTACGGGGAATGCAAATAAAACTAGGGGAAACTCTGCAGCAGAAATAGAATGAACGTTACTCTGAAAATGCTGGGAAATTATTCTTAAAGGGGCAATCTATTTTACTTACATTAGTTTATAATAATTACGGTATATACTTCATAATACTATTACTAATGTTTAGTAAAACTATTGAATAAGGTTGTTTTATACGGGGTGGGGGGCATGTATCTGCATAATATTTATATAAATGGGCAATGCCATGACTGCCCTTACGAGGAAGCCCCATCATGCATAGCCTGTAATGAGTCCCCAGAGACCCAACCACAAGGGACATTGTAAACTCAGCATCCATTCAGCCAAGTATGACTAATTGTCCCCCTATTTTCTTTTAAAGGGGTGGTTCACCTTTAGGTTACCTTTTAGTAGGTTATAGAATGCCCTCTTACTAGCAGCTTTGCAATGGGTCTTCATTATTTATTTTGTATAGTTTATGAATTATTAGCCTTCCTCTTCTGCCTCCTTTTAGCTTTCAAATAGGGGTCACTGACCCCAGCAGCCATGAACAATTGCCCTGTGAGTCTACTGTTTTATCATAATTGTTACTTTTTGTTGCTTATCTTCTGATTCGGTCCCTCACCTATTCATATTCCAATCTCTCATTCAACTGCCTGGTTTCTAAGCCAAATAAGACCATAGCAACCAGATAGCTTAAATGCCAAACTGGAGAGCTGCTGAACAAAAATTTTACTGTAAAACTGTAAAACTACTAAAAATAAAAAATTAAGACCAGTTGCAAATTATTTTGTAATATCGATGTCTGCACCATACTAGGGGTTAATTTTAAGGTTAACTAACCCCTTTAATGCCCAGGTTTGTCTCCTTCCAAACAGTTGGGGTCTTCACTTGCCTCACAAAATGTATTCCCCTATGTTTCTTCTCTCTCTCCCTACTTGGCATTACTCCCTTATCTTCTCCTGTTCCTCTCTCTCTCTTTTGTTCATTACATCTTGTATACACAAAACCATAGTGCCAGGCAGTCAGAAAGCACCAGTATCTCCTAATTCTCATATGACATGTGCTATGGAAGCCTGAATAACCAACCAATGGCAACTCAGTTGAAGATTGGCTTCTACAGTATGCAAGCTATGATATGTTGCACTCATGGGGTGCTGTGATGTATTCTAATGGGGCCTGATATTGCACTTTTGGGAGCACTGAGGTTTATGAGATGCACTTTTACAGACACTAAGGGCTGTGTGATGCATTTTCAGGATGATTGCATGATTGTAATAATTAAGGGCTAAAAGGTATTTTGTTGCTTATTTAACTAAGTCTGTTAACTACAAATTGCAGGGAAGATTATACTCTGGGGATGGGTCTGTGAATGCAAGCAATTTGGATACCTTACACTGGGTGCAGGGGGGCTGACTGAATACATATAGTAGGGTGATGACTGATCACATTTTTCATAACGGTCAAGCCTAGCTAAATCGAGTTTATACATCTTGATACAGGAAATGATGGGAACTTAGTTGGGTTAAGTTGTTATACACTGGTAGATCTGCTCATATGAAAGGTCTCTGGATGACTGGATCGTTATCTGTCTTGACCACCAGTGGATAATGAACTGGAAAGGCATACCCAATGAAAGGGTTGCATCCACAACATGTTGTTAATGTCAACAGAACTTCCAGTCAGCCCAGTTGGTGAGTAAGTCAGAAGCCAACATGGACCTGGGTATGACCAGCTTTACCAAAGCAACTACCCTTTAGGCTGCTGTGTTTGGTCTACCTCATTATCATACGGCAAATATTGCCATATGTGGCTACTTTATTAGGCCAGTTGACCCAAAGAGGGCCAGTGGATGTAGACAATGGTACTCTAAGGCTTCAGCCAGACCAGGCTGTTCTTGGCCTGTGGATAAATGCAGGAGAACAAACAGGCTGAATGCTCACCTACAGGCACAGCATTAGCCTAGGTGCAGACACACAGGGTAGATTCCAATGCAAAAATGCATTCTCTCAAGTGCAGAAATCTTCTCCAGGTGTCTGCACTCAGACAGACTCCCATGCCTGCAGGTGCAGACACATAACTGGGCAAAGGTGAGTGGTCAGGCTGTTGTTCTCCTGCGTTTATCCACAGGCCAAGAAACAGCCAGGTCTGACAATAGCCTTAAGGTGGCCATACAAGGACCAATAAAAGCTGCCAACAGTCCTAATCAGCTGCTTATTGGCCCATGTGTAGGGCCCTCAAAAGTGCCTACCTGACAATATCTTTCTGAAAATTGGCCAGATGTTAATCAGGCAGGTTTCAAAATCCTGTCGGGATGAGGAGTGCATTGGCTTTTTGATGCAGCCCTAGTCCCAACAGCCTATATCCCATCAATGTGATATAATTGTTTATAATTGTAGCCTTGGTGGGTATATCGGGGAAAGATTTGCTTGTCTGGACAGCTTGCCAGCTTTAGTCTGTCTGCAGTGTAACTTTTTACAGCAAACACCAGTTGGGAACATTAACTATTAACTAGTTACTAGGGTCTCACATACCTTAGCAACCAGTAATGGGTTAAAGTGGAAAGATAATTAATAGCAATATAACAATAATAGCAACCTAGCCTTAGAATGAATTTTGCTTGTTGCTGGGCATCGCTGACCCCTGCCTGTCTCTGGCAACTGGATACCAGTTGAAATTTCAAGTACGTGAGAGCCAACTTTTGAGAGCTCTAGGTTAAAAATCATAGTCGATAAGTTACAAAAAAAAAATGATTTTATTTTCCCAAGGCTGTGCTTGGCTGTCAGGAGATTTCTTGCTATCTATTGCCTTGTCCAAATCTGTCTTCATGGGCCTCTGACCTGACAACACATTAAGATTTTTCTAATTAACTGCTATCAAGTTATTATTTATGTTGTATATATAGAGAGCCTGCGTGGGTGCTGGATACTCTGTCTTTCAAAGCTGTTCCTATTAGAGGAAATTAATATACCCCCTACTGTAACTCATTAGGATATAAAAGAACTATATAAATGCACAAGGCCAAAGGCCACAGATAGAATGTTCAAGGTATAGAAAAATCATTTACCTGTGTTATTGTCTGTCATCCTTACATAAAATCTTTCTGTGCTAACAGCTGCTTGTGTTACTGGTGATCACCCCAAAATTGTTCTGCAATGGGTAGAGGGGTTGAATGGCCTCCCTTCTTTATCACACCTGCTTACCAGTACATGGGATCTGTTTATCTCATAATGGGAATAGGCCAGCACAGAACTAGACCAAAAACACAAAAAATGTGGTGCAGTTTAAATATATTTAATTAAAGAAAAAGCATATCATACATTGAAAACCTGACGCGTTTTATGCCAAAAAAAGTTTAGGCCTTTGATTAAGTGCCCAATTTATTGAGAATAGTTAGATTTGGGCAAACTTTGCCCTAATCGGAGAGCAAAATGTCACTGAAAGAATGCAGTACAGGTATGGGACCTGTTATCCAGAATGCTCGGAACCTGGGGTTTTTTCCGGATAAGGGATCTTTCCATAATTTGGATTTCCATAACTGAAGTCTGCTAAAAATCATTTAAATATTGAATAAACCCAATAGGATTGTTTTGCCTCCAGTAAGGATTAATTATATCTTAGTTGGGATCAAGTACAAACTCACTGTTTTATTATTACAGAGAAAAAGAAAATCATTTTTAAAAAATAGAATTATTTGCTTATAATAGAGTCTATGGGAGATGGGCTTTCTGTAATTCGGAACTTTCTGGATAACGGGTTTCTGGATAAGGGATCCCATACCTGTATAATAAAATAATTAGTCATGGGTCTGAATACCTTTGCAAGGTACTACAAAGACAGCCATACATGGACCAATTTGACGTTTCTCTGCAGCCTGGCCCATAGGTCCAACATGCACATTTATACTAGTTTAACCATCAGCACAGATAGCTAAATATTGTTGACCCATTTGCTGCACTGATGGGCCAAAAAAGCTAAACACTTGTTTAGAACAGAAACTTTTCATACATGCATAGTTGGTCAGGTAGTAAAGTTTAAGTTACCCAAACTGGCTAAATAAATGCATGTGTGGCTACAATAAGTGCTGTTTTACCCCCAAAGGGTTGTTATTGCTGAAGTAAGTATTGTTGAAAATAAACTGTGGCCTGAATGCTGAAAAGACCAATCAACTATTTCATACTAAAGCAGGCCAGACATGCACAGATCTGGTCATGAGGTGGCCAAACGAATGGATCTTTCCCCAATATGCCCACTGAGCAGGGCAATATCAGGCTAATCCAGGATTGATAGTAATGCAGGCAGTTGAGAAGAGGACCACATCAACAAGCCAATAAGATCTTCACTCCAGCGGAACCCTAAAACCTGTCCAATCAGTCGGGCCCCATACATGGGCCAATGAGCTACTGACTTTGTAATTTGGCAGTTTCCTCAGCTCGTATGGATACTGCACCACATTATCTCTTTAGAAAGACAGCTAAGCACATACCAAATGATTTGTTACATTGAAGTATCCTTAATAAAGGGGTGGTTCACCTTCAGTATGTTATAGAATGACCCATTTCTAACAACATTTGAATTTGTCTTCCTTTTTTAATAGTTTTTGAAATATTTGCCTTCCTGTTCTGAATCCTTTCAGCTTTCACTGACCCCAGCAGCCAAAAATAATTGCTCTGTGAGGCTACAATTTTACTGTTATTGTTACTTTGTATTACTAAGCTTTCTATTTAGGCCTTCTGTAAAGGGGTGGCTCACATTTAAGTAAACTTAGTATGTTATAGAATGGCCAATTTTAAGTAACTTATCAACTGTTCTTTATTATTTCTTTTTTATAGTTTTTAAATTATGTGCCTTCTTCTTCTGACCAACTTTCAAATGGGGGTTCACTTCACTGACACCAGCCGCCAAAACTATTGCTATGTGAGGCTACAAATGTATTGTTATTGTTACTTGTTAATACTTAATTTTCTGATCAGGTCCTCTCCTATAAATTTGAACCATAGCAACCAGATAACTGCTGAAATGCCAAACTAGAACAAAAAGCTAAATAATTAAAAACAAACTGCAAATAATAAAAAATAATGACCTATTGCAAATTGTCTCAGAATAGCACTCTCTACATAATATTATATGTTATTTTGAAGGTGAACAATACCATTAGAGGTATAGTGCAGTGTAAAAATTAAGCTGGGTAAAATAGACAGACTACATAAAATAAAACATTTCAATATACTGTAGTTAGCTGGCCAAAAATTAAGCAGATGTCTAACATAATGGCCAGAAGACTACTTCTTGCTTAACAGCTCTCTAAGCTGTTAGCAGTCAGTAACCAATCAGTGACTTGAGGGGGGAGGGACATAACTGTTCAGTTAGTTTGCATTGAATCTGACCTGCGTGCTCACAAACTAACTGAACAGTTATGTCCCATGTGCCCTCCCTAAAGTCACTGACTAACTAAAAGTTTAGAGAGCTGAAAGCCGGATATACAGTTCTGGCTATTATGTTAGACATCTGCTCACTCCAGCCTTTATAGATTACATTTTTGCCTAACTATATTACAAAGATGTTTTATTTTGCGCAGTCTATCCATTTCACCCAGTTTCTTTTTTACACTGAACTGTTCCTTTAAAGGTTGCCTGCCCTCAGTGCAAGGAAATAACATGGGCCTAAGATTTGCTAGTCTGTATTAATGAAAGAACCAGCCACAACAGTCATTGCTATACATACAGATGGCCGATTTAGCTTCTCGCTACCCCTCCAAAAGTGGACACAGAGGTCTCCAAAATCTAATAAAACGTGACTTGTTTAATATCTGAATCTCAGTAGAGTAAATATGAAATCACAGCATGTGAAACCATAAGACAATGACCCAAAGCTGCAGTGCCTCGGCTCATATCTTACCCTGCCAGACTCCAAGTGATTATTGCATGGACAATACACAGCATATGTCAAATGATTTGCAAATAATTTATGTCACCTTATCTCCCATTATTGTTTTTGCAGAGGACGTAAACTGTGTCACTAATATTAAATTGCGTCTGCGGGAAAATGCCGAGCTCAGCTCTCCCCATTGCTGCGAATGCGGAGCCATCTGCACAGAGATGAACATGCATATGGCCATCATTTGTCCAACATCTTACACAATGTGAAGGTTTTTACTCGAAATGCCAACCTATGTGGCAGATGATGTATGTGTTTCTTCAGTCCTGTGATTACCAGCACAGAGCTGTCGTGCAATGCTCCTCACCTCATCAGTTCCAGCACTGCACTCGGAGGTGCGTGAAGCATTCGCGGCAAGATGGCTTCTGACATGCAGCAAGGAAAAGGCATCCCAGTGTGAATATTTGACTGTAGCTACCGTTAAGATTAGGGTCATGTTTCAAGCTGCAGGAATTAGTATGGGTAATGATTTCATGATGGGAAGGAAAAAAAATATTTGAAAAAAAACAAAAAAAAAACAAAACACATTTAACGAGAGGGGAAAAGGGGTTATGGATACTCACCCTCAGCTGATGGTCACAGTGAAATATCTGATATATTTCTACAGGGAGAGGCCAATGGGATTTGAACTATTGCCTTTACAGATCTCATTTGTTCATATAATGTTTTTTTTTGTTCTTGCTCTGTAATCCATTATGTTTATGCATTTTACAGTATCTGGGACTGGTTGCAATGTTGGTGCTGAGAAGGTGCTAGAATATCCATCTAAATTAAATCCAATTTGTACATCAAGGGGTAGGAATGGATCGTGTGTATTTTAAACATGTTTGCCTTCAGTCAGTGATAAACTGTGAGTCTTTCATTGCAGGAATAATCACACACTACAGAGGGCGGCAATTTTCTGCTTGCAGGCAGCTCTTTGTGTCATTAAAAGGGGACGCTCATCTTTTTTAATTATTCTTTATTTATATAGCACCAACACATTCCGTAGCACGTTGCAGATATTATACATAGATTCCGAAGCATATTTACCATATATGCAATCGAGGGCCCGTGCCTTGGGTGCCTATAGGGTAAATAAAACTTTTTCTCTCCTACTACTGCCAGATTCTTTACTATGAAATCCAGCTGCATAGGCAAGGGGTTGGGGGGGGGGGGGGCGCAGAAGGTACCTATGTGTTGTGGGCATAAATGATGTCACATGTATGTGTGTTGTCATGACGTCACGTGTATGTGTGTCGTCATGCATGCACCAATCGGCGCACAGATGTTCCGTGCATAGGGCAGCACCAGAACAAAATACAGCTGTGCATAGATCATATCTGCCCCACTGGAGTTTATAATCCAAGGTTCCTATCATATTTACACAGACTAAATTTATTAGAAGCCAGTTTACCAGTTGGGCTTGTAAAGGCCCATTCTGCATTCTTCAGAGTGAGTAATTCCAAAAATTATATATGAGTACCTAAACCTGGTCAAATGTCCTGATAAACAACCTTACATTGTGTATTTACAAATAGGTGCTCCAATAAGTTAAAATATGGCAGAAAAGTTGGCAACCGTAACTGTAGGCAAGGGCACTATTGGGGGGACACAACTGGCAGTGTTCAGATCCGGATTGCCACAAGAGGGGTTGGGCAGTCTTTCAAAAGGCCAGCCTTAGGATGGGTTAGTGTCCAGGCAGGCATATGGGTCCCTATGATTTATGGGGAGTACTGCAAGAGAACCTACAGGGGTAGGACAGTTCAGATGATCTTTCACCAAAGCTTCTGTTTTAAGCAGACAAATGGGTTCTCTTGCAGTACTCCCACTCATTTTTTATCCATCCATTCTTCTTTTAATGTTATTTGGATGCCCAATGACTGCTTATGCCTTGCCTAGGGGTTGGGTTCTATGTATTTCTACTTTGACATAGTTGGCCATCTTGAAGTATATTCCAATATACTTAATAGAATATCTTAATGTCCCCTCTCTCTCTCTCTCTCTCTCTCTCTCTATATATATATATATATAATTTTCTGAGCATGCATTCAAAAAGGTGTTTAACCAAATTTACTGGGAGCAAGTCTTTTGTGCCTAGTGAGGCAGCCTGCTGTGGGAAACCTGGAATTCCTACCATGTTTAGGGTGTTGGTATCTCCCGCTTCCCTTGCATCAGTAGGCACACCATTTATCAGCAGAGGCAGGATGGGCACATTGAGCAGAGGCAGGATGGGCACATTGAGCAGAGGCAGGATGGGCACATTGAGCAGAGGCAGGGTGGGCACATTGAGCAGAGGCAGGATGGGCACATTGAGCAGAGGCAGGGTGGGCACATTGAGCAGAGGCAGGATGGGCACATTGAGCAGAGACAGGATGGGCACATTGAGCAGAGGCAGGGTGGGCACATTGAGCAGAGGCAGGATGGGCACATTGAGCAGAGACAGGATGGGCACATTGAGCAGAGGCAGGGTGGGCACATTGAGCAGAGACAGGATGGGCACATTGAGCAGAGGCAGGATGGGCACATTGAGCAGAGACAGGGTGGGCACATTGAGCAGAGACAGGATGGGCACATTGAGCAGAGGCAGGGTGGGCACATTGAGCAGAGGCAGGGTGGGCACATTGAGCAGAGGCAGGGTGGGCACATTGAGCAGAGGCAGGATGGGCACATTGAGCAGAGGCAGGATGGGCACATTGAGCAGAGGCAGGATGGGCACATTGAGCAGAGGCAGGATGGGCACATTGAGCAGAGGCAGGATGGGCACATTGAGCAGAGGCAGGATGGGCACATTGAGCAGAGGCAGGATGGGCACATTGAGCAGAGGCAGGATGGGCACATTGAGCAGAGGCAGGGTGGGCACATTGAGCAGAGGCAGGGTGGGCACATTGAGCAGAGGCAGGGTGGGCACATTGAGCAGAGGCAGGATGGGCACATTGAGCAGAGGCAGGGTGGGCACATTGAGCAGAGGCAGGGTGGGCACATTGAGCAGAGGCAGGGTTGGCACATTGAGCAGAGGCAGGGTGGGCACATTGCGCAGAGGCAGGATGGGCACATTGAGCAGAGACAGGATGGGCACATTGAGCAGAGGCAGGATGGGCACATTGAGCAGAGACAGGATGGGCACATTGAGCAGAGACAGGATGGGCACATTGAGCAGAGGCAGGGTGGGCACATTGAGCAGAGGCAGGATGGGCACATTGAGCAGAGGCAGGGTGGGCACATTGAGCAGAGGCAGGATGGGCACATTGAGCACAGGCAGGATGGGCACATTGAGCAGAGGCAGGATGGGCACATTGAGCACAGGCAGGATGGGCACATTGAGCAGAGACAGGATGGGCACATTGAGCAGAGACAGGATGGGCACATTGAGCAGAGACAGGGTGGGCACATTGAGCAGAGGCAGGATGGGCACATTGAGCAGAGACAGGATGGGCACATTGAGCAGAGGCAGGGTGGGCACATTGAGCAGAGACAGGATGGGCACATTGAGCAGAGGCAGGGTGGGCACATTGAGCAGAGGCAGGATGGGCACATTGAGCAGAGGCAGGATGGGCACATTGAGCAGAGGCAGGATGGGCACATTGAGCAGAGACAGGATGGGCACATTGAGCAGAGACAGGATGGGCACATTGAGCAGAGGCAGGGTGGGCACATTGAGCAGAGGCAGGATGGGCACATTGAGCAGAGACAGGATGGGCACATTGAGCAGAGGCAGGGTGGGCACATTGAGCAGAGGCAGGATGGGCACATTGAGCAGAGGCAGGGTGGGCACATTGAGCAGAGGCAGGATGGGCACATTGAGCAGAGGCAGGATGGGCACATTGAGCAGAGACAGGATGGGCACATTGAGCAGAGACAGGATGGGCACATTGAGCAGAGGCAGGGTGGGCACATTGAGCAGAGACAGGATGGGCACATTGAGCAGAGGCAGGATGGGCACATTGAGCAGAGACAGGGTGGGCACATTGAGCAGAGGCAGGATGGGCACATTGAGCAGAGGCAGGGTGGGCACATTGAGCAGAGGCAGGGTGGGCACATTGAGCAGAGGCAGGGTGGGCACATTGAGCAGAGGCAGGGTGGGCACATTGAGCAGAGGCAGGATGGGCACATTGAGCAGAGGCAGGATGGGCACATTGAGCAGAGGCAGGATGGGCACATTGAGCAGAGGCAGGATGGGCACATTGAGCAGAGGCAGGATGGGCACATTGAGCAGAGGCAGGATGGGCACATTGAGCAGAGGCAGGATGGGCACATTGAGCAGAGGCAGGATGGGCACATTGAGCAGAGGCAGGGTGGGCACATTGAGCAGAGGCAGGGTGGGCACATTGAGCAGAGGCAGGGTGGGCACATTGAGCAGAGGCAGGATGGGCACATTGAGCAGAGGCAGGGTGGGCACATTGAGCAGAGGCAGGGTGGGCACATTGAGCAGAGGCAGGGTGAGCACATTGAGCAGAGGCAGGGTGGGCACATTGAGCAGAGGCAGGATGGGCACATTGAGCAGAGACAGGGTGGGCCCATTGAGCAGAGGCAGGATGGGCACATTGAGCAGAGACAGGGTGGGCACATTGAGCAGAGGCAGGGTGGGCACATTGAGCAGAGGCAGGATGGGCACATTGAGCAGAGACAGGATGGGCACATTGAGCAGAGGCAGGATGGGCACATTGAGCAGAGACAGGATGGGCACATTGAGCAGAGACAGGATGGGCACATTGAGCAGAGGCAGGGTGGGCACATTGAGCAGAGGCAGGATGGGCACATTGAGCAGAGGCAGGGTGGGCACATTGAGCAGAGGCAGGATGGGCACATTGAGCACAGGCAGGATGGGCACATTGAGCAGAGGCAGGATGGGCACATTGAGCACAGGCAGGATGGGCACATTGAGCAGAGACAGGATGGGCACATTGAGCAGAGACAGGATGGGCACATTGAGCAGAGACAGGATGGGCACATTGAGCAGAGACAGGATGGGCACATTGAGCAGAGACAGGGTGGGCACATTGAGCAGAGGCAGGATGGGCACATTGAGCAGAGACAGGGTGGGCACATTGAGCAGAGACAGGATGGGCACATTGAGCAGAGACAGGGTGGGCACATTGAGCAGAGGCAGGATGGGCACATTGAGCACAGGCAGGATGGGCACATTGGCAACCAAGTGGAAATGTAGAAGCATGTTTGGACGTGTGTACCTTAATGACACTGTATCAATACGCTATTTCCTTTATGTTTATTTTAGAGCACCTGCACTTGCGGGTTTGTTTATAAATAAGCCCCATTGGGAAGCTTTGCTGTGTTGCCCAGCTATCTGCTTCTCATGCACTACTTAAATAAATATCCATGAATATTGTAAAAGAAATCTTTTACTCTTCGCATTCACAAGGCAACAAATAAAGTTTTAATTTCCCTTTGGGTAAGTTAATGGGCTACTAAACCTGAGCTGTATTTCAAGGTCAGAACAATGTTACTGCTCCTCTTTTATGTTGTTAAGAACCAATCTAGCAGCCAGTGTTACAAGTTACCATAAAATAGCAAGGGAAGAAGCCAGATCTGATTCCAGATGGTGATACAGCTTTGAATCCCAACAGAAAATTCACCTCACAACAGGCATGGCATTGCTTCGCTCACAGCTATATAACTGACACCAGATGCATTCGACCTCCAGGATGGTTAAGGGCTAAACAATCAACGTGCTGGCACTCCTACTGTGTCTGTGGGTTGCACTGAGCAGCGCCACAAGGGTGGCAACGGCGGCCGATTAAAGGAAAAGCAGAATATATTAAACTTTCAGCTTTTAAGATTTGTAAAAATTGCAGCTTTGCCTGCAATTGTTCTTTTTCTGCATTTAGGTGCAATGTAAGTTCCATAAGCAAATCACTACTATCAGGAACGATCGGAATTGCTTTAAGAAACATGTTACCTTTGGCCCCATTACTGTCATTTACTATGCTGCCAGATTCAAAAATCACCTTTCCCCTGTGTCACTGAGGGTTATGTAATAAAAGGGGCTAAGTTTGCCCAGGAGCAAATCAGCACGTAGCTTTTACTGGTCACCTGTTTAAAAGCAAACATTTTATTGGTTGCTATGGGTTACTGGGCAAACTTGGTGCCGTTTTTTACATATGGGGGTTCCCTCAAATGTAATAAAAGGCATTAAGTTTGGCCAGGCTCAGTAACCCATAGCAACCAATCAGCAGGTAGCATTTACTGAAAACCTGTTTAAAAGCAAACATCATTTTGGTTGCTATGGGTTACTGCTTCTTTTATTACATCTGGGGGTATGTGTGTTAAATGGGTAATTGAATGCTGGGTCACCAGCTAGCTATTAGAAGACAAGACTGCTGAGCTTTGGCAATGGCAAAGAAACAAACCTTCTACAACAAACAGGAACTGCGCTGAAATCATCACCACCACCAACCTCGTTGCCTAAAACATACTACTTTTGGTTTCCCTTTAAACTACAAGCATTTCTGCTACTTCTGCCATCTTACAAAAGTGGTCTTCTCAATTTAACATAAATAAAATACAGGTATGGGAACCGTTATCCGGAAACCTGTTATCCAGAAAGCTCAGGATTAGAGAATGGCCATATCCCATAGACTCCATTTTAATCAATGATTACATTTTTTAAAATTGATTTCCTTTTTCTCTGTAATAATAAAACAGTACCTTGTACTTGATCCCAGCTAGGGTTTATTTTACCTTTATTGCAAGAAAAACAATCCTATAGGGTTTATTTAATTTTTAAATACATTTTTTTAGTAGAGATATGGAGTATGGAGATCTAAATTACGGAAAAAACCCTTATCTGGAAGACCTCAGGTCCCATATTTGTAATAACATATAGTCCAATCTTGCCTTGCCTAATGTGAGCCTGAATTCTTTGGTATACATCTATAACAAGATGTTGCAAAGTCACTAAATATGGAATACAAGGCTAGGAAATCACTTAGGGCGAAGACACACAGGGTGATTAGTCGCTGCGACTAATCTGCGTAGCAACAATTTTAGGGCGTTTAGTCGCAGTGACTTCTATTTTAACCCGTGGTGGAAAAGTCACTGGGATTAGCCGATGCGACAGACTTTTTAAAAACTTGTGGCGACTAATCGCCCTGTGTGTCTTCGCCCTTAAACCACCAATGGTTTGACTTGATAGAATCACCTAGGATAGTGCTGTCAAACTGACTGGCCACCATGGCATTTCTATGGCTCCACACTTCTTTCTTTAATATAACAATACCCAACATTTAGTACGTTTAACTTTTGTACACTATGTGAAAACTCTAAGGTCAGCAAGAGCCAACTACTATGTAGGTATATAAACTACTGTAGGAGGAATCCACACAAACATTGGGGAGAACATACAAATGTGCCCTTGTCAGAATTAAATGCTAATCCCTGTGCCACCAATGCCATCAAACTAGAACCTCATCTTCACTGAACCAATATAAAATATACATATCCCAGCAGTGCCCTTGTCAGAATCGAACCCAAGGTAGCAATGTTAATCCCGGTGCCATCATACTATAGAACCTCATCTATATAAAACCAATACAACATAGGAGAACAACTGAGAACTTTCTTCAGCTTTAGATTAAGTAGAAAAATGTGTACCATGCCTATATACTGTATCTTGGGTCTTAATTTTCAACCCCACCATTACAATTCTAGGTATAAACTGATGTTTAGTTTGGATTAAAATATTCACTTTGCAAAAAAAAATATTGAGATCAAGTCCTATTGTGTATTGTATGAGCCTGTATTGCGCCTCTGCAATGGCACAAAGTGTAGATAGCACACCTGGAGGTCAAGTCTTCGTGGAAGTAGATTTATATTAGAGCGCACACCAATCTATCGCGGGTCTGTATGGGAGCGCACCTCCATTACAGCAAACAGATTTATAGGGAGTGACTCACGAACCGTAACTGAGATTATTCTTCCAGATGTTCCCAGCAATACCTTAATATGTAAGCGCTCAAATTAAATATAAGGTGAAGAAGGAACACAGAAGGGTGGCTTTCTACTGCAAACGCCTTTCATTGAGTGCAGACACAACATGTTGGAGGCTCAAATGTATTTATCATGTGTCACTTTCAAGCCAGTAATATGATTTGTGTTTCTGATCCTTCACCTTTTATTTCTTGTGAATCCACCTCCATTTCTAAGGAGGCAAGAGATTCCCTGAACAGGGGGAGAATGTTCAGTAAAGTTGGAGAACGATGCATTGTTCCATTTTACAGCACTGGGGATGAGCAGCACAGGTTCGGTGGCCTACTGCTAATAGACCTGTGTTAAATTTTGTTTAATCAGCTATTTGCCCATCATTAAAACAGGTGGCAGACTAATACACATTATTCATATAAGCAGAATTTAATACAGAGATTCCTCTCCATTAGGAGGGAGTGGCTGGAAACAGAGTAACAGTTCATCATTAATCAAAGCAATGGCCCTTGGTGGAGTATAGATGTGTTACCTCATTCGGTACCTCTGGACAGCTTCCCAAGTAGTGCCAAAAATATTATTTCTCACCCAGCAGGTGATGAATAAGAACTTCGGTCATGATTAATACCGCAAATTTCTCAACCTGACTTATTGCAAAAGAATTTAGAAACCTGCAGAACAAGTGTGTGTTAATTGTTGCGAGAGCCATGGGAGCCTTGTGCAGCTTTTAAGGAATGAAATCCGCAGGAAATGAAGCGTTTTCCAGCAGTCCGGCTGATCCTGAGAGGCCTCATTAAGCGCATCTAGCCAACACTGGCCATTTGTACATGGTAGGTAATCTGTTTGTCTCAACTCTGAGTCTTAAATATCAGGAGGAACTGCCTGTCCTTTGCAGAGGTTGATACACAAAGTGTAGTTAGTTACACAATGCAACTTGAATGCCTTAATAAACCTGAATATACAAGGAAATGTCTTTGACTTTCAATTCATATTACAGCCATTTAAATATAATTGATAGGGGTCCATCCTATTAAATATTTGCTTCTCTGAAATAAGCCACAGTTCTCCATTAAGGTATTTATTTCAGAGAATAATTAAAAAATGGAAAAGAAAATGATATATAAACAAACTGAAGGCAATTGTAATATGTAAAGGCTTGGGCTGTGGGTTCTGGCAAATGCCAAAAAGGCTGCTGTAAGATTCCATAGACAGTCACTATTTAGTGGGCTGGTGGGGGGCCGTTTGGGCCACTGTGTACATGAAAGGACCGAGTATGTTTAATCACCTTGGTTGGATTGTGCCAGGTTAACCCAATACATCACATGGCCACCAATTGATACCAAGTTTGTCTGCTCTGGTCCTACAAAACAGCTCTTAACATTTTCATTGGGCAAATATTATCCTTTATTTAAATAGGGCTGACATATCACAGTAATTGAGATCTAATTGGGAAGCTGGGGCACAAAGATATACAGGTCAGGTTCCTCCGGAGCTAAGAAATGTGCCTATACGTTTGTGGGCAGATGGAGCAAATTAGGAGCAGCTAGAGGAAACCCACACAGAGACAGGGAGAACGTACCAATTTCCTACAGATAATGCCCACTGTTCCCTTTGCTGCCCAGAGGCCTATACAATGCGTACCCAGAAATACGTGACATCTAATGACTAACACATTTTCCAGCTTTATTAATAAAAATGCTTAAACCCCACAAGGCTCACGCGGTACTCAGTCATATACCCCCCTCAAGAAATCCCACAGAATACAGAACAAAACAGTGTATTTGACTAATAAATCAAGACTTAAACCTCATTAACCTAGTGAGCCTCTAGTTTTGATTTATTAGCATGAATATATTCTTCTCACCTAATCCTATTATATATAATAACACATATAACTTACCTCACTACCCCCAGCCCACCTTGTTCTACATGCATACATTCCTTTTCCATACATATAATTGTATTTGTGGCACATTCCTGTTGGCTGTGTAGAAGAAGAGATAGGTTAAGCACAATGTAAGCTTCATGTTTAGATATTTGATCTCTCTTACACATTTACAGTTCACGTTTGAAATGCCATTCACTTGTATTTCATAGCCTTGTTAGCACAGGGACTTGTCGGGTTACTCTCACAGCATGGCAATGCCGTGACCCCAACCTGGACACCAGCGCCCAGTCACAAGCAAACTGTTTCTTTAGAGTTCCTGTACTGCCTAGGGATAACGTTAATTGTAATAATATTACCATTGGTAATGCCTTTTTACTTGCTAACAGTCACATGCTTCCATAAAGGAAAACTATACCTGTCAAACAATGTATGTCTCTATAAAAATACATTGCATAAAGCTCATATGTAAAACCCCGCTTCATCTAAATCAGGGGTCTCAAACTCGCGGCCCGCGGGCCATTTGCGGCCCTCGGTACAATATTTTGTGGCCCGCACCAACGCCGAATGAATGGATCGCGATTTTTATTGAGATTCAAGGGATAATGCAAGACATGGCGGGCGGGAGCTGCTGATTGCGGAAATGACGTTATGCCATCACAACAGTTATTATGGGAAGACGTAAGGAGCTAATTGTGCACACAGAATGTCTTCCCATAATAACTGTTATGATGGCATAACGTCATTTCCGCAATCAGCAGCTCCGGACTTTTTTTGTGTGAAATCCCTTATGCGGCCCAGCCTCATCCTGGCTTTGCCTCCTGCGGCCCCCAGGTAAATTGAGTTTGAGCCCCCTGATCTAAATAAACCATTTTTATAAAAATATACGTTTTTTAGTAGTATTAGTAACATTAAGAGATTAAACTAAAAAAAGAAATACATATATTGCCAAGATTCACCCAGTGATTATGGGAGACAGTTATCTCATATGTGACAAACAGGTACTCTGAGTATAATGGCACATGGGGAGAAATGCAGCTTTATGTCACCCCAGCTAATTATCTCTGCAAGGGACAAAATGTTATGAATGTGACAAAAGTGAAATGCTGCAGTCATGCCTTGTCTTGTCTAGTAACAGGCATGTATCAATAAAAAATGCACACAGTGTGTTGTAAAGTGATACTCTCCTGTCACTATGAACAAGGCTTGATAGCCGAGCTTCTCATACACTTTAAATGAAGATGGGAAAGATTTGTAGTGTTTCATCCCCCTCCTTTGGCTTGATAAATCTTTGGGGAGACAATTCGCAGCAATATCTATCCATGTGCCATTAGCCTAAAGGAGTAATATAGGCAAGCAACTTGTAGATCATGGGGAGGTAAAGCAGAGGTTGCTGTGAGATTCCATAGTCACTATTTATTGAGCTCTATATTGAATCTCAGTCTGGACCTGCATGGCACACCAGGCAATTGCTCCCTCAGCATATTTCTGCTTTGTTGGATTTGCCTACCATTAAAGTACAGAGTAACTGTCATGAACGCAACATGCCTATTTTGGCCTGAAACCATGAATCTGGCCTAATCTCTGGTATGAAAAGTTTGTGAGTGATACTCTATAGGTGTCCTCGTGTTTAATTACTTTCAGTCTTCAATGTAGACAATAAACGTAGTGCTCAAATCTCCTGCTGCTTCCTCCAAAGAAAATACCCCTCTTGGATGGGGATGCCATAGACCTACAGGGCAATGCCAAGTTGTCAGCTATGTCATCTCATCTACATCTTGTAGTCAAGGTCCTGGCTACATCTCCCCTTGTCTATATTTTACTATTCTTATCTACCAAGGTGTGAAAAATGGAAATGCTGTATAAATAGCATGCATTAATACTATAGGTAATAATATATCCTTGTATAAATAAGGATATTAGAAATCATCATCCTTTATTTATAAAACACCCCGTAAGTTATGCAGCGCTTTACATTATTTTAGAATAAACAGGAGTCCTCCCATCAGTGCAAAAAAGAACCACACATTATTTAAGCAAAAGGCATTTATTTTTTTCCAGTACTGAGTGAAACACTGCACTGGAAAGTATCATAATCAACATTATTCTATAAAGCACAATACTAATTTTTATAAGATCTTAGTAATATATTACACATAGCTGGCATCGTGGACCAATAGGAATTCAATAACACTTGTGATGGATAAACTCCTTATAGAGGCTCTTTTACAGATGAAACATCTGCCTATAATGTAAAATATATAAATGAAAGAAAGTGCTGCTCCACTGTTAGTTTGGCCTTTACAGATTCAGTTATATTGACATTTAAACAGGATGAAGTTTAAGTGGATTGTTGGATTGGGGTGTCTGGGGCTGCAGCTCGGGGGCCTTCCACTCGATGTCAACCCCCACTGCATACTGTATTTCCTCCTTGCTGTTGCAATGAGAGGGGGAGCAGGCCTGGGTCGGCGGGGGCTGCAGGGCCCACCGTTTTTTTTCTACGCTGCCCCCCTGGCCAAGTCCGACCCTGTGTGTTAGTAAGACTATATAGACAAGCATATGGAATGAGCAGTCATAACAGGTGGTGCCTTAGGGAAAACACACCTAGAAATAACTTAACATCTGGAAACACCAACCTAATAATCTATCATTCTTTCACTGTTTGGATAGTGAGCAAATTGTAACAATAATAGGAAACACTGTCTGCTCTTGAGCCCTCTACTGCCTAGGTCGAAAGGTAAGACACCAGTAACTTATGTGGCATGGTTACACTTCTAAGTAAATGACCTTTGCAAGGATTATTGGGCACCTAGGAATGTGAACTAATTACTAAGGCAAATAGTACCTATACCAGCTAAAATAAATGAAATAAGTGCTCAGTTGTATTTAGGTACAAATGTGAATCTGTCTGCACATTGCAGCATGGTGGGGTTTGCATTTATTTGGCTTAAACAAATTAAACCACAGCAAATGGTTCTGTTTAAGCAGACACACTGATAAAGGTGTAGATAAGGGACTGAAAGCAAAACAGTGAATTATCTAGGTTGTCTTTTTTCAGGGTATGCAGGCCTTTCATGTCTTTAGCATGTGTATGAGAATTGCTGTGTTGTTGCCTTAGGGCAATGACACACGGGAAGATTTGTCACCCACTTTAAAAATCGCTACAGTGGACGACAAATCTCCCTTGAAAATGCCTTGCCCTATGCTAACATTGGAATCATTGCAAGTATGTTACATTACTCATAGCAATTCGGCTTGATCACAGGGAAATGCCTGCGTTCGCATTTTCTCACAATTAAGCCAAATCGTAGCAAGTAATGTTAGAGGTTTGATAAAGGGCTGGATTGAAGCCCGAAACGTTGCCTTTGGCACTTGAGTAAAGTTAGAGTAGGGTAAGGCATTTTTGGAAAGATATCATCCGTGGCAGCGTTTTTTAACAAATCTCCGTGTGTCATTGCCCTTAAGGCTAGTGGCACACACTGTATATTTGCCCTTGTCTTCCACCCTGTGTTCTTTAAGCACTGACGGCATCTGCCTATCAGGTCACACGCAGAGCGGATTTCAGGAAAAAAAATCATATTCGAGTGTGTCACTAGCCTTAGGGCTCTGGCAAGAGGTAAATTCCAGAAATAGGG
This sequence comes from Xenopus tropicalis, assembly GCF_000004195.4. NCBI lineage: Eukaryota > Metazoa > Chordata > Amphibia > Anura > Pipidae > Xenopus > Xenopus tropicalis. The sequence goes on along the minus strand of NC_030685.2, from coordinate 65,192,412 downwards.
ATGCAACGTATACACTATTTTGGGATTTGGTCGAACCCCAAATCCTGCAAGAAAGATCTGGTCACATCCCAAACTGAATCCAAATCCTAATTTGCACGTGCAAATTAGGTTACGAAGGGGGCACGTGGTAACAAAAACTGTCAACATTCGTGTTCGTGTAACGAAGACACTTGATTTTAAGGATTCGGTTTGGCCAGGCACTTGGATTTGTCCAAATCCTGCTAAAAAAAGTCTGAATCCTGTCTGAATCCAAAACCAAATCCTGGATTCAGTGAATCCCGACCCAGAAATAATCACCTGCCTGTATGTGCATTAGCAGAGTGTTTTGCTGCCTACATGAAATCACATAGGTGGCAATCACTTAGGTTTGTCTTGTGTGCCACAGGCCTAATACAGTCACATCTGTATTCCAAGTTGGAAATGACCTGTGAGAAGTGTAAAGGCAACAGCACACAAAGAAAACTGTCACCCGTAGGAAATCTACATTACCCGTGAGGGACAGACCTCCTTAAAATGCCTAGCCATACAGAATCTTGGCTGCAACCCACGTGCCAAGCACTAAGGTTCTACGGCACACGTTTTGTCACCAGCGTATGTCACTGGCAGAGAAATGCTAAATACACATTCTGAGTTGGAAGACACAAATGTGCATTTTTATTTTTACTGAAAACTGCCCTTTGTCGGTTTACGTATATCAAACTTACAGGCTGCATAGAGAGGTTTCTCTGCTGGATGAAATACACAAGTGGAGAAATTCTGTTTGTGCCATTGGTCTAAACATGGCTCTGTAAACAGTCTGAATAAAAGAAAAGTCCCTTTACCTAGTGGCCTTAACTGTGCAGGGACATCTGCCTTTAAGGAGTAACATCTTTGGAATGCTAATGGGTTACAGGGACTAATCACCTTGTTAACACACAGATTTTCAGAGTGTGCTCTTGTTAGAAGCAAAAGAACAGTAGTCGGACTCTGACTTGCTGCACCATGTAACTAGCCCGGTAATCCTCCATGTGCAATGCAAATGACCTCCGCTTTGTTCTTTCACTGCGAAGCTCTGAAGTCTCTGTTTACTACATCTGTACAAGGCTTAGTCAGGGGCTCTGGCCAACATCAAAGACAAGGAAATGTAGTCTCCATACAGTTGTCTTACTTTTATTACAATGCAGATGTGGGGCTTTTGTGTGCAGCTGAGAACATCGTATGAGGACAGGGATGGGGGATATTTTTTTTTTATACAGGGAATTTTACAAAACATTTCATTTGCTTCAGTCTTCCTAAGTTCCAGGCTTCCAGCAAAAGGTGACAAAAAGGAGCTGTTACGGAAGTGTGGGCCCTTTTGATAATTTCGTAGAGGAACTTATGGAGCTATCATGATCTTCAAAATAGTGTTGTTCAATCCTTCTGCAAAAGGCAATCAGATTGCTATAGTTCTTCACTTTTTCCTGAAGCTCGTCGTTCGTCAGCTGTGTGGTAAGTATTGTGAACAGATGTCCAAATACCAGGGCATCCAGCTCAGTGGGTCTACAGGAGTTGGACAAGAAACAGAACAGCACAGTGCTTAAGTTAAAACCATCTGTGGCTTCATTTAATAAGGATAAAGCACATAATATACATTCTAGAAATGCTTCTTTTCAATTAACTCCTATGATACCAACCTCACTTGGAGTTACCTGGTATTATATACATTGCAATACACCTAGGGGCCCTGCAAAGTTACTTCTGGGCCCTCTCCCACCTGTTAATGATGTATCCCTTCTCCAGGGAAAGAGTAAAAGAGATCAATAATCCTTCCTGTGACTGAGAGTTGCTCCCCCACTATTTACTTGATACCTGGGACGATTTTTCAATTTGTTCAAACTAAGGGATCGTTATGCACTTTGTATCCCCTTTAATTTAGGGGTCCTAACCCCAAAAGTGTGTAAATCAAGCTCAAGGCATAAAAAGCCAATACTGCAGCCATTAGTGCACAATACAAGGTATACTGAGCTGATAATTGCTTCTAAGACACTAGACAATCTAAGAGACAATCAGATTCTACACCTCATCATGCTGACATTAATAAAGAATTTACTTTTAATATTTTGATATGCTTTCTTTTCTTTTTAGCAAAATGGACACAGGATGTTTGTCATAGGATGTCTTGGTTATCAGCATACTTGATTTATTTATTTGTGGGAGCTGCCATACTTGAAACTAGTATTAACCATGGACCTGAATGAACAACACCCCTAGGGGTCACAAAAATAGCTTTATTGATTGATAAAAATAATAACTTGCACTTTAGCTCCTATCACTGCAACAAGCCAATGACTGGATTACAACATGGCATATGCAATGAAGGTCTCAGTTTAGTCCTCACCCCGTGGAATTTTCAGTGCCTGTCCAAACAATGGTTGGGCAATCCATTGTTTTCACCCTACACGTAGGCCAGTAGGCTGCTGTCTTGCTGGCAGTCAATGTGGGACCATTTAAAGCTAATTTAACGCCATCTTACACCAGTTAAAATATAATAATTATTATTCTAAATTCCCCTCTCTCTGCATTTATCTATTTGTTGCCCACTCACTTGTCTCCATTCCATCTTATTTCTTGCAGGCCTTTACTTTGGCAGGGACCTCCTTCCTACTGTGTCTCATACCACATGGCACTTATATATATATACATATATGTATTTATTGTATTTATTTATTATATCACTCGTCCTCCCTGTGTGTAATTTTGTATTCTGTAAGACTGTACAGCGCTGCGTACCCTTGTGGCACTTTATAAATAAAGTTATGCATACATACATACATACACTTGCAAATACAGTATATATACCAGTTACTTGGGCATAGCTGCTCAACACCTGGATTTTTTAAATGTATATTTTACAATATACTGAACTATGGCTATTGCAGTGCTTGTTTCCCTGCTGCGCATGACACCCTTTACAGTTACAGGAACTGCAGGTTTTTCTCGAAGTTCCCTGCAGGTCTTGCGCATAACAAAACGTGCTCTTGGGGTAAAAAACACTAGTGCACTTCAAACACTCAAAGACATCCCTTCTGGGCTTTTCATGCGTCTGGAATTCCTCTGCCGGTGGGAATAGGAACTGTATAGTGGTGGCACTTGGATCCATTTCTGTTGTGTTAATGCCTAAACAAATGGTAATAAACATCACAGGAAAATCAAAGAGAAACAGTGGTGCTGTGAAAAGGAGCACTTCCACCTGACAGGCGTGAATGCTTTGACCTTGTCACCCATTTGCTGCAGTTGTCGAGCCTCCGGGGCTCTGAAGTGCATATTTACAGGCCAAAAGTGAGAAGTGAATCCTTAAGAAACCTTAGTACAATAACTATTTCTTTACATTAAAGTGGAGTAAATCAGTTTCGATTTTTCAGTATAAGCTCATAAAAAGGAAAACCATAATACAAAAAATTTAGAAGTTATTTAGGGACCCTGACTTGTGACTTTTGTCAGTTGCTACCCTGCAATGGAGATCAGGAGTGCACAAAATGTCCCTTTTCTCTTGTCATTGCTTCTTACACTATAGTAAATGAAAAGCACCCTACTGATTGCACATGGAGCGGTGCCAGGTGGGCCTGCTCTGTGCCTGTTCACTAGGTCACATGATATTTAGAAGAATAAGACACAGCAATACTGTTATTGTATAACCCATATTTTCAAAGATTCGGAGATGGGAAAGTTTTGTGCCAGTTAGATGATAACTCTGTTCTTTTTCAATTTCAATTCTAGCTAGTGCCACAATGAGTTGTTTCCTGGCCTTCAGATAAACACGTTTTGCCACCAATCGACTCCATGTGTCTTTAGCCAGGCTGACACAGTGCCTTCAGGTCTAAACACAGAGCGGATGCCAAAGGATTGGCTGATTCTTGAATCAGTCCAGATTGCCATTAGTCAGCATGCTTTAATTTTTATTGCATCAAATGATCAAACGATCAAACTCTAGAAATAAAAACTGGGTTAAAATTAGTTAAAAGAAGGAAAAAATGATCATCTAAAGAAAAAAGTCAAAATCTGCATCAAGCAGTAACTCACAGAAATAGGTGATTAACTTTCAGTATATTAAAAGCACTTGGCAGATAAATACTAATTGCTGATTGGATGCTGTGGGTTAATGCACTGTGTCTGCACCTATGCCAGTGGATGTTTACTCCAAGCCCTTCTTTGGAGTTCCAGCTTTAGTCCCCCTTCGTTTATAACAAGGTTACAGATACATGAAAATATTGCTGTATCAGCCATACTTCCAAGAATATCTAGGACGGCAGATTTGTTTTCATTGCAGATCTCACCCTAATTTAACCTTCAAGCAGGGTTTTCAGGTGTATTCAGGACATAAAACAGACATTCTTCCCACCTTTAAGTAGGCCAGACACCAGCCAGCCTGTACATTATGTTATCCTTTAGGCCCAGATATTGTACAAGGGGCCACACACATGTATGGCGACCTTTCTAGTGAATGGTTCATTTGGACCAACCAGCTGAACAATAAGTACACCCCAACTGGGCATACATGCCCAAATAATATATTATTTAAAAAACAATAATGACCATATAATGCAAAAATGCCGATAAAAGTCAGACTGATGCCGGGCACTGAAATTTCAACCAAAAAAGCATAATTTACAAGTGCACTGTAATTCATTTAAGTTGTTTGTTTATGCAGATCTAACATAGCCGGATATAGTTTAATTGAAGCAGTACGGATGACTTACTGTTTGTTGAAGAAATAGGGCTGTGTGCCTAACCTCTGAGAAAGGGCCTGGCAGCACTGATCAACATCTTCAAATACCTGATGGCAAAAAAGGATATATTACAATGCTTCCCAACAATATATATTCAGTTTGGTTAGAGTTTTACCCAAAAGGACTCTGTGATATATACTAAATTCAGTTGATATGATAAATGTTCATGGTGCAAACACTGTTTTTCTGACAGTCAAAAAGTTTTTTAACCTGCCATCTGTCATTGGGTTCAACTTAAACTGGTTACCACTGCTGAGGTTTTTAGGTTGACCCAGACAATCTGTCATCGAATAATAGGTAGCATAGTAATATGCAAGTGCCACTATGCCAGATGAAAAATGCTACCGGGGTATATGTCCCATGTGCCAACAGCTTAATTGTAAACAGAAGGACTACTGTTGAAAGCATGGAATGGATTGCTGCGCACACAACTTTTACAACAAAGTGAACAAATAGCTCACAAGCCTTCCACAAGCTTTATCTGCTTCCTTAGCAATACTAATATTGATCTGCATGTACGCAAATACATATAAGAATAATTGTCCCCCTTATCACAGCCTGGTTTCATTCACATTTACTTAAGCAATCCAGGATAAGCATACAACATTAAGACCAATGTGCTTGGAAGCTTCCTGATGATCAGTTAATGGAAGCCATGGAAGATGCTACAGGCTACACTTCAACTATTATAATGCTTTAATTACATAGCACCGTCACATTATCCAGAGCTCTACCAAGAATGTTTAATGATTCACATCCGTCCCTGCCCCAGCGGTGGTTACAATTTATTTTTCCTACCCCAGGCATAGAACTGCACAGTTTCATTAGAAGTGTCTTAACAGGGTGTTTTGTACTGTAAAAACACACCAAAGAACAAACCAAAGACCCCTGTGTGGCAAGGCAACAATATTAAGAACTGTGCCCCCATGCCATGGGACATAAAGCGTCATCCCACATCAAACCCCAACCATTGTTAGCATGGTCACCAAAATAGTCCCCCCTCCTTAGCTGTTGGAATCCCACTAAAAGACTACAGATAGCTATGTTATTAATCAGCACAAGTCAAACAAGTAGTTGGTCTTAAAAGGACAGTACATCCCCTTTTCAAAATCTTATTATGGTGGCTTGGTAATTTTATGATCATATACTTGTAACTGAAAATGAAAATTGCCCTTTAAGGGCAACTGAATGTTTTGCTACCCCTGTGTTTAATAGCTCACAGATACATAGCAAAATGCTTGAAAATACCCCCTTCAGGGCAACTGTGGGTAAGATGATTATAGCTAGAAAATACATGGTCATGAAACACACTGTGTGGCATTCTCTGAGAGCACTGGGTCAGTCATAACAACCTTTAATGTATTTATGACAGGTTAGTAAATTGTCATATTACAGAAGAAGAGACAATGACAAGATCTTTGTGAGAACCATGTTTTGGCATAAACAATGATTTGTATTGCAAAAGGACAGGTTATTCTGTACATATCTCTGAAAGGTACATCTGGAAAATCTTTCACAAAACTCCCAGCATCCTCAGACAGATACCTTTTGCAGAGCCACACATTTCCTAAATTTGCTTCTCTCCACTTTACCATTCAATATTCACTGACCTGTTCTAAGGTCTTTGTAGCCCAGCCAATAGCCTTCATCTTTCTTTTTATTTCCCATTTTCTTTGGAAGACCAGAAAGTAGTTGAGTGGCCAGGAGTAGGGAAAGCTGTATCGCGGCTGAGTGATCTGTGGGAACCCAGAAGCCACAGTGATTACAAACACAGCTAAATCATTCAAGATGACTACAGAGCATAGCTGATCTCCTTTTATGAAAAAATCCTTTCTCTAAAGGCATGAATAGCTAGCAGAAGGAAATATTAGTGTAGAACAATACCTCCCGGCAAAACATATAAAAAATGGTCAACAGCATTATTAAATATTTCTAACATATTATAAAATTGTATGTACTAGCAGAAACAATGTGGAAAAGCCTGTCTCAACTAATGGTATCAACCTCTATGTTTCATTTATGAGGAGGGACCTACATTTGTGAGCAAAAGTGTTTTCTCATTAAAATTTAACCAAGACAAATGGTTCTGAGCTACTCACCTCCTCTAGTGTAGCTTCATCACACCACTGAATATATAACTGCAAGAAAATAAAAAGATAATGTCCGTTTGGCTAAGTATACAAACAGAGAGATAAAGCATTATTATGTGTACACCATGACCCACTTTGGAGTCTAAAAGTAAATCTGCTTTTATCAATATTTTGGTTTACAAACTTAAGGGTTACTTGGAGCAATGGAAAAACACTAAATTTTCTTCTTAGACGCCCAGCCAGAATTTTTATGTTTTTCAGCACCAACAATACAAGGTGTTACATGTGTAGGTGACTAGCAAAAAGGCCAGTTTGACAGCATAGGGCTAGTATGTAAGAAATTGGTGGAAGAACTCTTAATCATATTTGTTGGGTTAATAAGGCATGCCACCTAGAGAGTTTGTGCTGACTGTTTAGGACAGCCAGCATGTGAAGATACTGCATTGGGAGAATATGGGAAAATACAGTGATGTTACACAGATAGACTAGTCATTTCTCTATATGCTAGTCATCTGCTCTATATGGTGCAGCTTTTTATTTTCCAAGTAGGGAATACCCACATTTTGAAATGTGGGATAGTTTAAGGATAGTTTCAATAGACTGTCCAAGGAACCAACTCAATCACAGGTAAAGCTGAACAAAAACCACATGTACCATAGAAACACAGGCAAAGAAACAGACAATTGAAACAGATCGGTACCCATCTGCTCGTATGTTATGTGCACTGACAGCCACTGTGCACGCAAATTTAACGTATTTTGCCACTAAAATGCATGCCTTGGTGCTGACACCTGCTCCATGTGTGTGCATTCAAGCTGACGCAGTCCTTCTCAATGTACTTAATATGGAGTGGATGGAAGCGGATACTCTCCCTTCAGCTGCTTCTCCACCTGCATCGAAAAGCCGAGTTGGACACTAGCTATAGAACAGTTGCAAACTGACTGGACAATCCACTTTCCACAGACTGCATTTTATATGCTAGAGGAGTCAATGTGCTTTCATCTGATCTTTCATGTAGCCCCATTAAAAGGCAAGGAGTTGGCCTGCATGGAGCTACATTTGGGGGCACATTTACTAATCCACGAATCTGAATAAGCAAAATTCGGATTGGAAACGAACATTTTGCGACTTTTTCGAATTTTTTGTGATTTTTTGTCGCGACTTTTTCGTAGCCGTTACAACTTGCGCGAATTGTCGTAACTTTTTCATAGCCGTTACAATTTGCTTGTATATTGTCGCGACTTTTTCGTATTGAGTGCTCGTAAACGGCGGGCAAAACTTTCATGATTTTGGAAGCCTCCCATAGGACTCAATGGCACTCTGCAGCTCCAACCTGGCCCAAGAAAAGTCACGATACTGAAGCTTGAATGAATCCGAAACTTTCGTACTCGGCGCGAAGGCTACAAAAAAGTCGCGACAATTCGCGCAAGTCGTAAGGCTACGAAAAAGTCGCGACAATTTACAAAAAAATCGCAAAATATCGATCATTACAAAAAAAACGCATTCGACTCTTTCCAGACGTTCGTGGATTAGTAAATGTGCCCCTTAGTGTATAACAAGTTTGCATTTTCGTGCCAATATCCGTTCACAGTAGCACCACACTGGCTGACACCGTGCCTGTCAATGGGGCTACAGAAAAAATGGATGAAAAACGCAGGCTGAGGAAAGTGGATGATCTCCTTCTGCCATTGATTGCTATGGTGCTGGCCCCATTGGAAGGGCTCAGCCAAAAGACCAATTAATCTGGGATTTGAGTAAGATACCTATTTGCTCTTCTAGGTACAATACAATTTGCTTGAAGATCCATGAACTATGTGTGAATATGTCATACAGCAGTCTTTTCATACAATTATAATGTTGCTGTGAACTAAGGAGGCCCCTTTTACCAAAGGTTCAACCAGCAAGTGAGGCATGAACCAAAAAGGATTGAACCAAAGAATTGTGAACAAAATGTAAATGCAAAAATAGAAAGTGTTTATTACTCGTCGTTTTGGTCTCACACAGAAACCTTCATCTGCAGTGAAAAACACTCCAGATGAAGGTTTTGGCGTGAGACCGAATAATAAACCTTTCTATTTTTGCATTTATATTTTGTTCACAATTCTTTAAATTCTAGGTGTGCTGTCCTTGTTCCAGTATATATATAAAGCATATAGTAATGCTTTTCTATAATGGAAATAAACGCTCCTTATCTGCCTTATAAGCAAACTTGTAATTGGTGTTTCAGTTTCAAAAATGATAATACAATCAGCTCAATAAATTGTCACAGATAAGATATGAGTTGCCCTCAAATTGGAAACAGGGTGGGGGCTAAACCCAATCGATTACCTGCTTTAGATCTTGTCACTCATGTGACCTTAAACAAGCAAAAGTAAGCAAACAGAGATAAGTGTATTGATATTCCGCATGTCTTTAAACACACGCAGCAGAAAGGTTTCAGAGCCGGGCTTTTAGGAACCCAAGAAATCATTTCAGAGATTCTGCACTCAGCTTTACTTTAAGGGTCTTTTGGCCTCATTTAATTTTGAGCTTTATTAAGTGAAAAAGTACTGTACCTCTGCTGTCAGGAGCATATTATTGACCAATTCCATGTATGCTTTCATCTCAGCTCTCTGGACTTCATCCAGCCCATCACTAAGAGAGTGACCCTAGAGGTGAAGGAGACAAAGACTGAGCATCATGAATATGCCAAAGTTTTCCTGTGTGGCTCTGGCCTCTTAGCTATATACACTTTTTACTGCATGCAGTAATGCCCTGACCCATCACACAGCAAATCTGATCAGGTGACATTATTTGTGTCAAAGAATATTTATTAAACAATTCATTTGGTTACTGTTTACAGTCATACCTAGAATAAGACAAATGCCCTGCACTGGCTTCCCCTACCATCCAGGATAAAATTCAAACTAATGACCCTCACATTTAAAGCAGTTCATAACTCTGCCCCACCCTACATCTCTGAACTCATCTCTAGGTACCATCCTACCTGCTTGTTACACTCCTCTACTGACCTGCTCCTCAACTCCTCTCTCATTCCCTCCTCACACGCTCGCAGTCAAGACTTTGCAAGGGCTGCCCCCCTTCTCTGGAATTCGCTCCCACAAACTGTCAGACTTTCTCCCAATCTCTCTGCCTTCAAGAGATCTCTAAAAACACATTTATTCAGAGAAGCTTACCCTAATCTAGTTTAGCAACACCCTGTGTCACACCTCTCACAACTCTGGCCATGCCCATTCCCACACCTTGTGTCTCAACCCTTTCTCCTTGTAGATTGTAAGCTCTTTTGGGCAGGGCCCTCTTCACCTCTTGTATCGGTTACTGATCGCTTTAAATGTTACTCTGTATGTCCAATGTATGTAACCCACTTATTGTACAGCGCTGCAGAATATGTTGGCACTTTATAAATAAATGTTAATGTAATGTAATGTAATAATGCCCAGCACAGAAGTCACATGTGATAAACAAACAAAACAATAACTGAAATATCAACCATACCTTAATATATACTGTAAATAGCTCACAGTGTGTAGGCATTTTTCTTTTAATTTCTTGCATTAATAGTCTTTTTTGATGTATAAAAATGTTACAGGAGTTTGTGCAGCTGCTGTCTGGCACTGAGCAGCTTTGCTTGGCACCATGTGAGCACCACAGAATCTCAGTTTCAGTGAATCAGATTTCTTATTATTTAATGATGTAATAAACCTTGCTTTCATCTATTTTGAACTTTACCTAATTATTTGCCCAATTCTATACTTTATCCAGAGAAAAGTTCTTCACCTACATTTAGTAGCATGCATAATTTAGTATCAGCTACAAAAACTCATACTTTACTTTGCAGATCTTCTTCTTGCTCATTAATAAATAAAATAAACATCTCAATTCAATATTTGTCCAGACTGAAAGTGATCTATTGGCTATAGGTTCCATATATATATATATATATATATGCACACATTTTTGATCCTAGGCCCAATATTTAAATTAGGCCTTAGTACAGGTTAGTATGATATGGGTGACTGGTTACATGATTTGGCATAAGCACAAGGACAGCAACTCTGGTATTTGCAAAGTATATTAGAGCTGTTTATTAGTAGATGCATGTTCCTTGGGTTCAGATGGAAGACATTCTCAAGGTATTTAACCAACACTAGAAAAATGTCTTTAGCTAAGACTCTTGTTGGAGACAGCAGCAAATATAGCTACCTTGTTATGTTATGTCTTAAGGGCATTACACTACTGGTATTATGCCAGAAAACTGCACAGGAGAAAAATACATTTTGTTAGAAACCACACTAATTTTCACCTGCACAAATGTGTGCATTCATAGGTTTTTGTTTTTATTAATATACACAAAGTAGATATGAATGATTCCAGGCAAGCCTTACCTTGGCTTTGACAAACTGAACTATTGGCCCAAGCTCTGATATGACTTGATTCCCAACGTGGATAAAAGGCACTTTTCCTTTGAGATAAAGAGAGGGAGCAATAGGTCATATTAAATGTATACACTACCAAAATTCCCTTTAATCACTTTGAATCCACTCGCAATCAATGGTAAAACAGTTAAACCTGTAGATTTTGCCATGCAACCATAATCAACCTAAACCATATAATCCACAAGTTTGAAACCTACTTTGGTCAATCTGAAAAACACTTTTAAAGCTACATCCAAAGATCCAAAAAGAGAAAGCAAGGAGGAAAAGGATATGGAAGCATGTGGCAAGATTTTGCCTGCCCAGGAGCTGCAGATGTCAAAGTGGTAAGGAGCCAAGAAACCAACAGGGGCCCGAAAACACTTAAAAAAGGTACTTTAATCCCTGTCATGGGATAGTTTTGATAGCCAGGCCCTTACTTTGTTTGCTCCTGTCTGAGCCCCATACCCTGCTATTATGGCAGCGACACTCTAACACAAATGTACTTCTGTGATCCCAAAAGGACATGCTGCTTTGATACCCAGCAGGGAATCAGCTGACCCAGGCCATGACTACTCTACTGGCCCCCCGCAGTCTGGTAGTTTCACTTAAATGATAATATGCAATGATTATTTACATATAAATTTAGGGGGGAAAAGTTTTAGTTAGCTAAAAATCTGATATTCTCTAGTTTCTTTTTGTTTATTTTTTTTAAACAAACACCATTAAAATGGCCACAGCTTTTGTAAATTCCCTTTTATAAACTTAAGCTTACAGTTAACCAGTTTGCCCGTGTCTAAAATCATATAAACAGCCAGACATGCACAGCAATTTGTTATTAATCAGAAAGCATCTATGAAACTTCTGAAAACATAGGTAATATTTTCCTATGACAGAAAAATCCAGGTAAAGACTCAACTACATTAATACTAAAAAAAATTTCATTCGTGAAATTATATTTTTTAAAAAATACTCCTTTTTTTTTTTTACTATTAATCCTGAAATCAGAAGAAAAATATACAGTAGTTCCCTGTGAACAGATACAGAAGTTCTGGAGGTATCTCCAGCAAATGTTCCCCTGAAGCACAGGCAGGAAACCTGCTGTTCGACCCGGTTCAGCCAGAGTTCAGGCTAACAGCAGGCTCTGTCATGGGCCCTTTCAACAGATTCCATCTTCTCTTGCTCACAGTCAGCCTAAGGGTAATGGATGAGGTGCACTGCACCAACAAAGGCCTCATCTGCATCCATACTCTAAAGTAGATTACAAAAGAAACGAAGGGCTTTTTGAACTGCAAGAAGTCAAAGGTTTCATTCAGACGGTACCACCATGTTAACAGAGCAGACAGATCTTTTCATATTCTCGCATCCATATTCAGCTTCCAAGACCTCCCCTACATTCTTCTCTTCAATGGAAAAATAGAAAGAAAAAAATATATATATATATATATTTGTTTTTTTATTTTTTTCTATTTTTCCATTGAAGAGAAGAATGTAGGGGAGGTCTTGGATGCTGAATATGGATATTAGGGTTTGTGAATTAAAAAAAAAACAAAAAACTATTTTTGCTTGCATAAGACCAGTTGAGTGCTGTACTTGGGGACTATTACATTATTTGTTACTAGCACCCAGGCAGATGATATGTTTTTAGTGTGAGTGCTCCTCCATTGGGATATATATATATCCCACATTCCATTAATAATGATAAGGCTCCTCCTTTGGGATATACACCCCGCATTCCATTAATAGTGATTAGGCTCCTCCTTTGGGATATATACCCCGCATTCCACTAATAGTGATTAGGCTCCTCCTTTGGGATATATATCCCGCATTCCATTAATAGTGATTAGGCTCCTCCTTTGGAATATGCAACAGCACGATGGTGGATTAAAATTATAATCACTATTAACAGAATGTGGAGTGCTGGTCTTTCATTTTCCTATATATATAGGCAGTTATTGCAAAAATGCATTTTTCAGATCTAGCTTTGTCTGTACTACGTATATGTCTGTCGTTTTATCAGTAATAACTTGAGCATTTATTTGGAAACATAAGATTTTACACAGCTCATACACAGCCAAATCCTTTCTCACTGAGGATGAATAACTGGGGGAACCTTTACTTCTTGTTATGAGAATTGCTTTTTTTTTTTCTTTTTAATGAGGCATTTTATAAATGAAGCTTTTTCAGCTTTATTCATTAAAGCTTTAAGTCATACACTACACATAAAAATATGATTTCAAATTAAACCCGACCTTTAATGAAATGAAAAAGGTATTTATGAGTATTCAGCATCACCATCCACAAATGATACAATACAAAATCCATAACAATACAATACTTTTACCCCATCCCTGCCAATTATATATGCCAATTACAGAATATCAGCAATAAGTATTCTATTTTTTCACATTACATTTAAAAAATTGTAAAAAAATAAAAAATAAAAAAAAATGGAACACCTTTTTAGGCAACATGGTTCCTGAGCAGCAACGCTCAATACAATGTTTAGTTTTTAAATCTCACTTGAGCATTTGGCATAATGTATATGTGGCATGGGCATTCTCTGCTACACCCTTCATTAGTGAACATTTCAGTTGGCACAAAAAAAGTGTACAGGTATCACAGGCAAAGGTAACCCTGTAATTAACTAGTCAAGGCCAAAAGTAGGAGTAGTAAGTAGAAACCCCTGACAAGGTCAAGGTTTTTTAAAGTGGGGAGCAGAAAATAAGTTTATTGATGTAGCTATTTATTAGGTCCCTTAAGTTGGCCACACACATACAGATATTGTCGCTCGAGGTTTCGTCTGATTTACGTAACTTTTGTACATGATCAGATCCCCTCTTTGGCAAGATAACCAAATGAGCAGATCTGGTCCTGATTTGTCCACCCACACATTGGCCCAATAATCGGATCATCCAATCCAAATGACGCAGTCAATGTAGCGAAGAGCTCCTTGTGTGATGGGAACTTTAAACCTGCCCAATTGATTTCTGGACAATTATTGGTCAGATATCATTCATGCAGGCCCATTGATAAGCTGCCAACTTGGTCTGAACAAGGATCTGGCCGTCAGTGATGTGCGGGTTGACTATTTGTCGACCCGCACCCGACCCGGTCCGTGGCTTTGCGTCTATATATAGACCCGACCCGGCCCGCCTATGAAATCAATGAGGGTACGGGGCGGGGCAGGGCAGGCATGCACCTATAAATAGACAGCGCCAGACCCAGAAGTAGGGCTCAGTTAGGTCGCTTTTGATGTTGCGTTGTGGGCCCGTACCCCTTATAAACCTGTGCGCTAATTACTACTGGCCGTCTATGGCCACATTTACTCTTCTGTTCTACATCTGCCAGTGTCTCTTTCAGACAGGCAGACAGCAATTCAGTGTGTTTGGACCATAAGGTATTATAAGATTATTATGCTTGCTATGGGTGTGAAAGCTACTTGGACTAGCTCTGGCACTGCACCTTAGTCTTAGAAAATAAGCACAAAATCATGTGTATGCTAGGCACAGTAATATGGGTATTGGATCCGTTATCCAGAAAGCTCGGAATCATGGGAGGGCCATCTCCCATAGACTCCCCTTTAATCAAATAATTCAATTCTTTTTAATTATTTCCATAATAAACCAGTAGCTTGTACTTGATCCTAACTAAGATATAATTAATCCACATTAAAGGCATAACAATCCTACTGGCCTTAATAAATATTAAAATGTTTTTTAGTAGACTTAAGGCATGAAGATCCAAATTAAGCAAAGATTTCTTATCCGGAAAGCCCCAGGTCTCAAGCATTCTGGATAATAGGTCAAAACAAGTCTATTGGGTTTTTTCGATATTTAAAATAATTTTAGCTGACTTAGGTTATGGAGATGCAAATTACGGAAAGATCCCTTATCCGGAAAACCCCAGGTCCCGAGCATTCTGTATAACGGGTTCCATACCTGTACCTGTTTTCACACCTAGTACCACACCCTCTCTTAATGACAATTTAAGTTCAGCGTATTTAAACTCATACAAATGTGCATTTCTCTACAACCTAAAGTGAATTTGTTTTTTAGTACATTTAACTATGTCTGCTTGGGTATAATAATTACCTGCTGCCTAGACAAGGATGGATGCAGCATGAACTTATCTTTGTTACCTATATTGGTCATTGGGAAAACACTTCAATGCAATCATTTTACAAAAACTAACATGTAAACACAAACAGCATGGTAGAGCTAGGGTTCTATATTACTGCAGGACAAAATGCAAGTGAAAAAAACTTCTCCTAATACTGCCAAATAAAGCAACTATTTCAATGCCTTGTCTGCTTCAATAAAAAGCCCTGCTGATATAAAGCCCTACTTGGCGATGTTGAAAAGAATTACAGAACAAACTTCAAGCAGAAGCATTTGAGTTAATAAAGGGGCCTGGCCCCATGTAGCCTGTAGAAGCGGCTGCTTCTGCACAAAGATCTGAGTATTTAAAGCATTTCTTCTAAATATCTCTTTCAATAAACAAGTGGGTTTGACTCTGTCTCCTGCAATGCATCTGCTCCCAAATTTGGGGATAATGAGCACCAGCAGGCACTGATGACACAAGAGCGTGGGATTGATTTATGAACTTTACATGAATTAAAGTTCTCCAGCAACATCATTTGTGTATGTGAAGATGAAATGTTTGCATGCGAAGAGATTCTGTCAATTGCTGCTGCTGTTAGAAAATCTGTATCCAGAAATACAGGGCTGAGCTACCTCAAAAGAGCCACCGCTTATCTTGCCAATACTTAGGAAGATGAAGAAATAAAAACACATGAAATGTGTTGTTGTTGAGGTAAAGGTTTTAATCAGGTTTAAAGAGTTACAATAAAGGTTTAAATCAGTAAGGGGTAAGCAGACAGGACGGCTGATAATGTTCATTTGCAAAGAGACAAAGGATAGGGTGACTTTAGGGTACCGGCACACAAGCAAATTAGTCGCCCATGATAAATCTCCTCTACTACAGGCGACTAATCTCCTGCGAATGCTTTCCCACTGGCAATAAAGTAAATCACTGGTGGGAAAACATACACAGTGCTTGCTTTTCTGAAGTTGCCTGAAGTTTCCTTGCGAGGCAACTTTGGAAAAACAAAGCAACACTTATATCTTCCTACCAGCCATTTACTTAATTGCTAGCGGGAAAGCATTCGCAGATTACTTGAGCGCTGTAAGTATATTTATCGTGGGTGACTAATACCCTGTGCCAGTACCCTTAATAACGTAGTCTTATATTGCACTCCTGTTGGGCTACATTTGCCCACTGCACTTAAAAAAAATGTCTGTTGGACAAGTCCAATAACAACTAACACAATAATAATATATAAAAATGACTAAAAGTGGCTGTACAAGGGGCAGATTTAAGCTGCCCAATCGGCCCCTTTAGAACAATTCGGGAAGGTTATCTTTCCATGTATGGGTCCCGCTAATGAGCCTACCTAACTAATATTTGGTTGAAAATCAGGCAGATGTTGATAGGCCAGGATAAATTTTCCCATGTGATAAAGGGCTGCATCAGCTTGTTGATGCAGCCCTTTCCCTGGCTCACCTTAGTTGGGCATATTGGGGAAAGAGCTGCTTGTTTGGCAACCTTGCCAAACAAGCTGATCTTGAACTGTATGGCCAGCTTTAGAGGTACACTTTCCACACAGCTTTTATGCCATATTACTTCCCAACATCTCTAATGAATAATGTCAAGAGATGATGTGCTCTTATTATTTCCCAAACTTTATATTTATTCACTCAATGATGGCAGCTGCTCCTGTATAAAGTCCGGTGAGTTTTCACAAGTTTCAGCCTGAGGCTAACTCCCCACAGAGAGATAAGTCACCCGCGATACATCTCTACTACCGCAGTTGACTTATCACCTTGCCTTTCCACCAGCAACAAGAGGAAACTTTACGCAACTTCAGAGTAGCAGTGGAAGCAGGGATTTATCGTAGACGACTAATCTCTCAGTGGGGCATTAGCCTAATGCTTAACAAAGGTGGTGTGTAAAGTATTTTAAATATAAAAGGATATAGGATATAGAAGGATCCCAAGCAGTAATTAAACTAAACAACAGATAAACTGACCAATATCCACTGTACATGGATATTGGTTAAGGATCATCAGGCCACCATACATGTTGCTTTCTGCTCTGAGGGTTCTGTCTCAATGTAGCAGAACCCAGCCTTGCATGCTTCTTCACAGATCTGTTAAGCAGCTGACTGTGCTACATTATTTCAAAAGTCAGAACCAGACATGCAGTGAATAGATACTGGAAGATACTGCTTTCAAAAGCAGATATATTTACAAAAAAACCTTAAAACCCCTGAAAAAGTGTAATGAATGTATATTGGGAATTTGTCTTAAATCAGGAAAAACTTTATTATTGTATTTACATCCCCTTAGAGTTATTAACGTTATTGGTACCATAACTGAAGTTTCAGGGTGTTTTATTTAAAGCATCCACATTGTCCAGATAGAAAATAGCTCTACAACATTCTGCTGTAAACTTATATACTATAAAAAAGTTATACTTTACCAGCTTACATTTGGGTGTACGTGTTCTTTAATTAAGTAACAAAAAGTGCCTTCTGAATATTTGTTTTTCCTTTTACAATGTTAGCACAAAGGCACTGTTCTGCTCCTGCACTAACTGATTTCCAATATTATATCTCAAGCACTGGGCCCTAGCAGCCTTAATAAGTCTTCCACCCTTTTCTTGTTCAAGCTTTCCATTAGGTTCTCTATCAACTGATGCCTAGTGAAAAGTCAGCTCAGCAGCTTCCCCCTCGAGATCAATATTCTCTTTATTGTGACACCTACAATAGCAGAGTGGCTATTATTTTTAGATATTTTTCGGATATGCAGAGATATCAAAGCTCTATTTTTTATTCTGAGTAGAAATGCACAGTTCAGCGAGCTTGGGATAGTTATAGATATAATATGTATATTCTTCCCAGTGCTGATGCTTATTTACTGGCTGAACAGAGGGGGACTTAAGGGAATTTCAACTGTTTGATGACAGTTGATGTTAATAAATGTGTTTTAATGATATGGGAGCACATACTATACCATATATTTATTCTTTGTGTTTTGGTATGTAAAAATTGTCATATATCCCTGGACCTTTTGAAGTCACCGTAACTTTGTACAATTTGGACATCGGTGTGGATGGACAAATGAGTCTCATTTAAAATGACAAACGGATTGAGCAAATCAGAGAGAAAGTGAGGAGCTGCTGCAATTCTTCTCACTTCAACATATATAAATGCCTCATCAACTCACTAAGATACTTGAAATTGCCCCATGACACCCTCCAAAAGGTACTATGCATGCATAGATGGCTAAGAAGCATGGCTGAAATTGCTCAAACAAATGTAGCCATGCACAGCAACCTTAAAGGAACAGTAACACCAAAAAATGAAAGAGCTTTAAACTAATAAAAATATAATGCACTGTTGCCCTGCACTGGTAAAACGGGTGTGTTTGCTAGAGTAACACTACTATAATTTATATAATAAGCTGCTGTGTAGCCCCGGGGGCAGCCATTCAAGCTGGAAAAAAGGAGAAAAGGCACAGGTTACATAGCAGATAACAGATTTCTGTAGAGAACAAAAGTGTTTTATCTGTTATCTGCTATGTGCCTGTGCCTTTTCTCCTTTGAATGGCTGCCCCCATGGCTACATAGCAGCTTATTTATATAAATTATAGTAGACTTTCTGAAGTAAACACACAACTTTTACCAGTGCAGGGCAGCAGGACATTACATTTTAGTTACTTTTATACACTTCATTTTTTGGTGTTACTGTTCCTTTAACAGGCTTTGGGATATAGGGTGTATTATCTAACCTGTAGCAACTCAGAGCATTAATACAATCAGTGGGTTAAAGGAGAACTAAATCCCAAAAATGAATATGGCTAAAAATGTTATATTTTACATATTTAACTTACAGTACCAGCCTTAAGATTCAGCATCTCAATAGCAGCAATGAACTATGATTTCAAACTTGTCACAGGAGCCCCCCATCTTGTAAAGTCTCTGCAACACTCACATACTCAGTGTGCTTTGGGAAGCTTAACTTATTGGTTGTCAAAAATTATCAAGCAAAACATAAGGTTTGTCTGTCATATAAGCTGATTCTACATGGTGGATTATTAAAATCAGCCTTATACTGTGATATTTATATACTGTATATACAGTATATTGTGAGTCGGTCCCTAAGCTCAGTAAGTGCCAGCAGCACAGAGCATGTACAGGGAATCAGCAATAAAGAAGATGGGGAGCTACTGGGCGTCTTTGGAGGCACAGATCATTACTGTTAAAGATCTTCTTTAGTTAGGCTTTAGTTCTCTTTTAAACCAAATCAAAGCCAAGCACAGCATTAAAGGATTTATAATTTAAAATGAAAAAACAGATACAAAATATCTTAGGCATCTTGTAAAAAGATCCCAAATTTCCCTAGCGCCTCAAGACCTTTAAGGATGTTCAGCAGTTACAGTCTCTGTTTTTGGGGGGTCCATTCAGCAAGAAATAATTTTATCACAGAAATGTTACAAATTATACAAGCTCATGACTGCTTGTGTGTCTCTCTAAATCCTATAGCAGTGTCTTTCACAATGAAGAACCTTATATTTTAGTGTTATTTTCCCTTTAATAGAGGGAAAAAAGCAATTTCCTAACCTCACTCAGGTGCTTAGATTTTCATTGGTGCATGTTATTACAATCCTGTTCTGTGGTACAATGTTTACTGAACAGGGATATTTTCAATTTGTTTCAATTATATCAGAATCAATTGAGGTATTACTTAGGGAAGGTGACTTTCCCACTTATTCAAACAACATGCAGTAGCCTGCAGGCCTCTAATATTCAACAGCCCTGTCTGTGACTTATAAACCTGTGGCAAAAAAAATACCTTTGCATTCCTAATGGCATGAGAAACATTCAGCTCCCACTGATGAAAATAATTTACTTGTATTTATCATTTTTATAGCCCTTTCGGGCAACAAAAATTATAATATCAGGGTACAAAACTAAGCAGGTAAGGTAATGTGGATATATTTATGGTATGGATGCCCAGCCGAAGTTGCCGTGGAGTCTAATAACAATTTCAGACACAGCAACTTAAATGAATACTGTACTTACCAGATGGAGACATATATTCCGCATTTGCCCTACAAACCACCTGGACTGGCAGATTGCACATCTTTAAAAAGGCCTGAAAGACATTGGAAACAGAAATAAAACATTTGTTAGCTGATGGCAGAAACAAAGACAATATGTAGCGGCTCATTAAACTTGTTTACTAACATTTCACGCACATTGTAATTTGTAACATAAGCATAAACGTAAAACACCAGATAAAGCCGGATAAACCTCAGATGGACAGGTTTACAGAAAACATCATAAATATGACTACATGGATAGAAAAACATTTAGCACATTAGGCCTGCCTGGAGAAATTAAATGACAACACGGTCACAGCAGATGCACGGCAAAGAGAATGCTGAAAAAAGACTTAAAGGGGTGGTTGACCATTAATATCAATCAGTCTTTATTTTTTTTTTTTTTTTTTTACTGTTTTTGAATTATTTGCTTTTCTCTTCTTTTTCCAGCCTTCAAAAGGGGGTCACTGAACCTGGCAGCAAATAAACTATTGCTCTTTGAGGATACAATTGTATTGTTATTGTTAATTGTTATTACTTATCTTTCTATTCAGACCCACTCCTATTAATATTCCAGATTCTCATTCAAACCACTGCCTTGTTGCTAAGGTAGTTTGGACACAAGCAACCATATAACTGCTAAAATTACTACAACACAGATCCCCAACCAGTGACTTGTGAGCAACATGTTGCTCACCAACCTTTTGGATGTTGCTCCCAGTGGCCTCAAAGCAGATGCTTATTTTTTTAATTTCTGGTTAGGAGGTAAGTTTTGGTTGCACAAAAACCCAGTGTAATTGGCAAACAGAGCTTTCTGTTGGCTGCCAGTCAACAGAGGGGCTATCAAGTAGCCAATTTCAGCTCCCAGTGGCACCTCCTGGAACTTTTTTCATGCTTGTGTTGCTCTCCAAAACCTTTTCCATTTTATTGCGAAAAGGTTCGGGATCCCTGCTCTCCAACATACTAAGAGATAAGACACATGGAACTACTAGTAGCCAGCTACATATTACGGCTACAAAATAGACAATACTGATAATTACTAATAAGTGTCTATATCAGAAAAGGCAATTCTCAGTATTGTATTGGGCATGACTGGCCCAGTCACCTGATCTCAATATAATTGAATGATTTATCATTGGACGATCTGGTAAAATTTCTCATAGAAGACATTTCCTACCAATAGGGTTTCAACCATGCAAAGAATATTTGCCAGGGCACAGTAAGGCAGTTCTGCAATTGTATGCCGACCCAGAGCTATGATATAAAAGGCTTTATGCAGTTTCCATCATAACTGCAGTTCCCTGTACATACTTTCATAACTCCTAGAGCAATATTGCATTAGTTATATACTAGGGCACATGGAGGCTATTCTACACCTGCTTTGTTTTTTTTAGTTTGTGGAAAAGTGACCAAAACCACCATTTCCACATCCCACTGACTTGAATGTAAAATGAATGACAGTGCTTGTACTGGCGTATTTTAGTCCAAAACACTCACTTCAGTATTTTCAGGATAGGTGCCAGTTTTAGCCCTTTCCCTCATTTGCCATTTAAGTTAATGGGTAGTAGTGTGGTGGACAGTTACATTTTCTCTGTTAAATGTAGCTATTTTAGATCATCTTGACCTATCCTAAAAATAACAGAAGCAAGGAAAATCACAGTGAGAAACATGTGAAACCATGGGACCAAGATTAGCTCTGCAGTCCAGTAATTGGTTTAGAATGATGTATTTTGATAGAAATTAAGACAAGCAATAGAAATTTTTCTCCACAAAAAAGTGATCTGGCAAATGGAGCACATAAAAAAAGGAACTGGATTAAGGAACAGGAATATGTTAAAATCTAGAAGGTTTTGCAATTAAATCACCTTTTTAGAGTACATTAGAGGCCCATTTGAATGCATTATTTTAAGCACTCTGTTTCACTGCTTTGATTAAACAATCAGCAGAAAGTAGACACTAAAATAAGTTTATTTCAAGTCTAGTCTATGTCTGACAGAGTTTATATGTATCATGTGTGGTTTCATTGATGGCTCAGGAGACACTGTGTCTGCATTTACAGTACAGGGTCTGTGGATTTGATTTAAAGGCTCTATGCAACTACAGCAATCATAACCTGGATAATAGATCCAGACAGTGCTGAAAAGGAAAATACTGACTGCATGGCCAAACAGAAACAGAAATATACAGCCGGATGTGTGTGCTTAAAGTCAAAAAATGTAAGTCTATGCAAACGTAAAGCACTGTGTAAACTGCTGGTGCTATATAAATAATGACGCCTAATTCCAATTCATCTCACATAAGAGTAAAAGATGGTTGATCTCACGATTTCAGTGGCAACTATAGCATTGGTATTATTTTCCCTTTGTATATGTTTAACGACAACTTTAATAGGTTAAAGTAGACATATAGCATAACAAAAAAAAACCTCCAATTTCGTAGGCAATTATGAATAATATATGGCGCTGATTTCACTTTGAACTAAATATGATCATAATCTTTAAAATGGACCCTTTATATTGGAGCTCCCTATAGATCTGCCACTCTCCCTGTCTGTGTTTCAATGTGAGATGGGAGTGTTCTAACAGTCCCTGCCAGAAGTACAGTTGGAGGAGGATAGCCAATCACAGCCCTGGAGTAACACAAGCAAAAACAGGTTTCAGTTCCCTATCAGGTCTGCCTAGCTGCTGATTGGCTCCTATTATACAGTGCAGTGTGCTGAGTGCCACCAGCTCAGCTTAGCTTGGAAAGGAGACAGCAGGAAGTGGAACAGATGGGAGGAGCTAGTAGGGTTTTTGGAATTTTTTTTATCAACCCAAAACACTACTTTTTTCAAGCACAGTCCTTCTATATTTAGAGGAGTATAATGTACTGGCACACCCTTGATTTTCACATAATGTCTCCTTTAATGTATAACAATTCCCCTCTTTCTAACCTGTCAACCCCTATAAAGATGTTAGAGAACCTTTCTTGCAGTATCAGACTTGCATAAACTACCATAGTTCTTACTATCTCTCTAGTCCATCTGTTGTGCAAACTGCACTCAGGGTTATTGCTTAGCAATCAAGAGGACATGACATATATGACAGGGATGCTGCTGGAAATATAGAGCCATAGCTACAGCATGATCAACCACCCCAGGTTTGTTCATTGCCTGTCCAGAAAAAGAGACCCTAAAGACTATTGGCTTAAACTAAGCAAAATTCAGGAGGGGAATTAGGTCTTTAATTATTAAAGGAAAACTATACCCCCAAAATGAATACTTAACCAACAGATAGTTTATACAGGTATGGGATCCATTATCTGGAGACCCGTTATCCAGAAAGTTCCAAATTACGGGAAGGCCATCTCCCATTGACTCCATTATAAGATAATAATTCTAATTTTTAAAAATGATTACCTTTTTCTCTGTAGTAATAAAACAGTACATTCTACTTGGTCCCAACTAAGATATAGTTATTCCTTATTGGAAGCAAAACAATCCTATTGGGTCAGTAAATATTTTCTTTTTACATCCTTTTCCTTGATCCACCATTTAGTGATGGGCTGTGTGCTCCCACAGAGATCCCTCAGGAAGAAGTGTGAAAGCAAAAGACAGAACTCTGTCCATTCATTTGCTGATGGGGCCTAGCATGTATGTGTGCCTTGGCTTGTTTGCGTGCACTGTGAATCCTATGATCCCATAAGGCGGCCCTTAATTTTTAAAATGTAAATTTTCTATTTAGGATTACACAATATCAAGAAACTGTTTGGAAAGGCCATATTACAACTTTCCTTTTTCTGTAGAAGATGAAGGACCAGCATGTGTTTTATGGCAATAGTGCATTGGACAATTCCCAGCTTGTTCAGCTGTAAAATGCCAGAATTGCCCCTGCACTGACTACCACTTATATCAGTCCATGCATGCATATATTTCACATTTTTCATGTGTACATGCTTAAATTACTTCAGTTCAAACTGCAACAAACAATTTACAGAATAAGATATTACTACTGCTGTTTTTTTACGGGAACCATGTAATTTCATTAGTGAGGCTCTGGTCATGCTGGGGTATGCTTTACAAGCAAGGCCCTCTAATGCTCCCGTTTTATTCTGATTACTGAGTTATTGTTAGGCCCCTGCTTGGTATAAAGTATTGTAAAGTGCTGGGTAACCTTTTGGCACTATATAAATAAATGATGATGATGATGGAGCGAATTAATGCTTTATGGCCTGGCCACAAGTTTTAATGCATAAACCTCTGTTGCAGTCTGTGTAACTAAATGGGCCAATCAGAAGAGACACTGATCTCATACAGATGTTCTACACATGCAGCAGCAATAGAAAGCTTTGTACAATCCCAAGATACCCCAAATTATTCATATAGCTATGAGAGCCATGTTATCTAATAAAACATGAAATTACTAGTAGTGTAAAAAGTGGGTCTAATGCTGTATTTTGTATTAAAAATGAAAGAATGCTTTCCATTCATGCTAGCAGCAAAAAAGATGTAAAAAAAAAAAAAAATTAGTACTTCCCCATAACCCATAACACAAAAGCTTGTAATATATCTAGAGTAATCACTGCAACTACAGTTTACAACGAAGAGGCATCTTAATTACATTTAGGTCAATTTCCAACAACAACAAAAAAATGCATACCTGCAAATTCAATTTATTGGTAAGCCATGGCAAGTTTGGAAAACAATTTATTATGTGCCACAGCAGAACACTTCAGTAATGGTTATAATGTAATTGTCACAGAATTTAGGAAGAGTCAATTCACTTGTCGCAAAAGGAGGTTCTGAAGATAAATGAAGATTCTATTCATTTAGTTTTAATTTCATGTGAGAAGCACATGAAAGATGGCAGCTTGCGCAGTTCATAACAGTTTAGCTTGGGATTCAAAACAGATGCAATTAGTACACAAATGTATACCAGGTTAATGAGATTTTCCGCTCCTACGTGACAAATATAACACTGGATTATTTTAACACAATAGCTGCGTGTGCAAATTGTTTTTCTCCTCACTTAAAAATAAAATGGCAAATTATATGTAACCTATTAGAAATTATATAGAAATTATATAAGTTATAGAACCTTGTCTATGTTTATATTTTTAGTACACTGGTTTATTTATTAGGTGGTTTAAAAAAGATCGACAAAATTCGCTAGACATCGCCAAAAAAAAAAAAAAACATAATTGTTTTACACATTCTTTCTTAGAGAAACTTCCGCCAGAAATAACAGTCAAAGCTAACGTTCAGACGATCTGAAATAAAACACACCATTAGGATTTGTTTTACACAGCATAATGAATAGGCCCCATAGAATAATCTACGGTCTT
The DNA here is from genome assembly GCF_000004195.4 of Xenopus tropicalis. NCBI lineage: Eukaryota > Metazoa > Chordata > Amphibia > Anura > Pipidae > Xenopus > Xenopus tropicalis. The sequence continues at coordinate 65,166,676 of NC_030685.2, read as the reverse complement.
CCTGACTAATAAGAAAACATTTAAGAGCACAGTTGCAGTGTCCTTCCCAATTTTATTATTGAAAGCCACTTTCAAATATGAAAACGTGGCACAAATAACTCATTGGACAGATCATGAGCTCATCAGCCAAACATATGTAAATAAGAACTAAACCCATAAAATTAATATGGCTAGAAATGACATATTTTATATACTAAACTTATTATACAAGTCTAAAGCTTTGGCATTTTTACAGTAGTAATGATCCAGGCTTTCAAAGTAGTCAAAGGAGCTCCTCATGTTGGATTTTGTTAGGAGTGTCAGTGACACTGCACATGCTTAGTGTACTCTGAGCAGCTGTTGAGAAGCTTAAGGGATTTGCAAATCATCAAGCAGAAAATGAGGTTTGCCTGTCATATACAGTGCTGATTATTAAATTCTGATGCAAGTTGTGCTTTTTTCTGAGTTGCTATGTGATAAAAATCTGAATTATTTTCTAATTGGCCTTATATTGGGATGTTTATATTCTATCTAGCATAATTTGTGTCAGTCCCTAAGTTCAGTAGCTGACAGCAGCACGGAGCATGTACAGCGAATCAGCAGAAAAGGAGATGGGGAGCTACTGGGGCATCTTTGGAGGTACAGGTCTTCCCTGCTAAAGGGCTGTGGTTGCCTGGGCTGGTACAGAAACCAAAACATAATGGCATTTCTGCCATACGTCTTACGTTAAGTTTTACTTACCCTTTAACATGTCCATATACACTTTTAAATAAAAAATGCCTTCCATATTAAGTTGTGTTGTATTTATATCAGTTCTAAAAGTTTTATGTAACACAAATGGTTTGGGTGTTTTGCTCACCAGCTGTTTCCCTTGTGATTTTACTTAATAAAATTATTTCCCTTATCTGTACATTTTTACAATACTGATGAACAATTTGAATAAATGGATTAACTATATAAAGCAGCTTGAAAAATAAATAGGCACGTGGAATTTAGTGGCTGAAAGAGGCAGAACAAAAAAAAAACATACATGTGAAAAGGAGCGCTATAGAATTCACTGAAAATAATTCCTGCAATGTTTTTCCCTACAAAAGTATATCTTCTCTTCCTTTAATATTTAGTTAAATACTCATGATAAGCCCCCATGGTTTGTATTCCAAAGTGAGCTGCACTAGAAACTAATATCTCTTCTTGCCTGTCAGTGCTCGGATATCTTTATAGATCAAAAATATGCACAATCCGTCGTATCCATAGAGTGAAACTTGATTTTAATGAACTTCATAAACAAAAGAAAATCAGTTGAGGTTATTTGATTCTGATATTACTATAAAAAAACAGCACCCAAATATAACCATGGCTACTATCAGCTGTCAAAGGAAAGTTTATTAAAGTAAAGCATGCGTTTTCAATACACACGGTTTAATTTATCATAGAAGTGACAGATCAGGCAACTGCACTGACGTTAGGCAAGAAAATATATACTGGAATTAAGTCCAGCTGACAAGCTAAATTGTATTGCGGTATTTGGGTGTCTGTAAAGAGACTTTCGCTTTTGGATATGTTTGGTCAGACACTTTTTCCTCACACATATATAATTTTGGCAGCCCTAATAAGTGTTATAGATAAATGTCAAAAAAATATCATCACTATATCTCATGTAGGTTTTGAAACAATACAGATTTGGATTAAAATGCTGTAAATAATACTTATATAAAATGATGCGGCAGCTGACATGTTGCAAATAAAGAAGTGAATGTTGCAAATCCAAATACAATTATAAGGAAGTGAGAAGCAAACCTATGGTCCTGAAGTTACTGCTGTACTACGGACATTAGAAGAGGTTACTGGGAACTGTAGTTTAACAACTGCTGGAGGGAGTCAAATAAAACAATGGCAACAGCAAGAGATGAAGCCACAAGCTTAGTGCATCTATAGGAACTTTAGACACACATTGCACTAATGTATTGTAAGCAATAAAAAAAACATATTACTATGTCAATTAAGGAAACTACAGGCTTCTACTTTTTCCAGGCTGTATAAAGGTTTTGTATTGGTACATAAGCAACTTCTACTGTCCTTATAATTACTGAAACTGTTGCCAGCACCAGCCCAAAACCTTAACGCAGGCAGAACCCATATATATATTCCCTTATGTTTTTGCTGCCTCAACAAGAGGTGGAGGTTCATGTCACAGACTATTCCAGGAAAGAGACTTTTCAATTAATATTTTATGCAAGAAAGACGGCACAAAGTGTTAGCTGCCAGTCAAACACTCATCTAGTTTTTGTTACTTTGTGTCCGGGTTGTTCATGTTGTTTTATAAGCACATCATCAATGCTGACTCCTGCTTAACACTAACTACACTGAGACGGAAATGCAGATTTAAGTCAACTGTCAACGAAATCTGGTAAGCGATTCCCCAGAGCAAGCGGATTTAAGGTTGAGAATAAACAATGCTGGAAGCACCCTCGTAAATACTCTGTCCCCTTTGTTCAGGCAAGAAAAGGCATCAGCTCACAGCTTCCATAAAGTCACTATATTTCATATCTGCAGCATAAATGAAAACATGCACAAGAGAGTGTATTCAAGAATATAAATACTGCTAGAGTTGCCACTGCTTGTGTTATTGTTACTATTTAAGCAAGAGTGGTGTGGGTGTTTATACATTTCTGCTATTTACTACACTGAATAAAATCTGTACAAAAACATAAAGGATATATAGTTCTATGGTCATTTAACCAAAATTGATTTCCTAGGGGTATGTAACCATGTGCATTCTGTGGTGTGGTTGATGTATTTTAGTACACAACACACAGGGCTTCACTGAAATGCAGAAAATATTGTAATTGGTCCCACTGAACTCTATGGCTCTATATACATGGGAATAGCAATAGGCCCTGATCTATTTTTAATGCTTTTAGTGAGCATCAATGCCTCCAATGGGACAAAGCTCTGTGGGACCACTTACAACAGGAAGATGACTTCTGTGCATCACCAAGTGACCCCCTAACACACGACACATGCCTTTTTGGGAATAGTTTTTGTAAGGTAGAAACAGACAAGCAATACAGCAGTCATAAGACTACACATACCTTCCTTATTATACAAATGTTATGTGCCGTGCACAAATCATATAAGTGTGCTTTAGGACTCGCAGGTGCATCCCGCAGATTTCCCCACAGTCAGTTGCAAAAGTAGTAAAACTACTTTCATTAAAGGTACTTGCGCCAAATGAACTCCATGCACGCCCCTATAGAGTTGAACTCGGTACTGCTCTGTCCTTCCTACCTTCTGTTCCCAATTGAGTGCAGCTGTGCATAATAACGCAGGAGAACCCTGGAGCTGCCACTGCCTCTGGACCAGGCAGTAGCTCCATGGTCCCCTTTGCTCCCAGCATGAATAGGTACACACACTTGTGCCTAAAGAATCAGGCGCACATGTCGTTTGCACACTTTGCACCAGATATGACGGCATGCGGATTAGCAAGCATGCATCTTTTATTAGACCATAATATCTACTATTGGTAAATTAAGTATTATTATATATGTTCTTATATAACAAAAATAATGCTGACATTTGAAAATGGGTACAGAGCCTGAAAATTGCTGAGCGCTTAATATCCACTATATCAATGATGAAAAAATATTGGTATGGACTGTTTTAAATACTGCGCTTGACTTGAAACAAAGTGGCTGTGAGACCCCAATGTTCAGGCCTAGATTCGGATTTTGTAGTGCTAAAAGTCATAGAAAAAAAAGTCGCACATGTTTCGAGATTTACTACAAATCTGAATCCGTCAACTGACCAGCTAAAACTTGTTGAAATAATGTAGAAGTCAATGGCAGATGTCCCTTCCCTTGAGGATCCTTCTTTGCTTCGAAGCTTGAGGTTTTCAGATTTTTGACACTAGAGGTTTCGGTCTGACAATTTGAAAAAGTCACAGTTTTAAAACTTTGAGACAGTTTTGAGACTTTTTCCCACATGGACTTTTTCAGACTTTTTAGTAAAAGTCAGACATTCGTGGGAATTAGTTTATTTTTTTTTAAAAAAACTGATAAATGTTAGAGTTTTAATAAATCTGCCCATAAGTGATGGACATGTGTAGGCACACTCAAACTTTGTACCCAGACACATCAGTAGATTCTCAAACTATGTTGTACACACAATTGTTAAAGAAGGGTACAAAATGGAATTTTGGATTACTGGTCACACTAACTTACCACAACAATAAAGGTTTTACCCTTTATGTAAAAAAGGAATCATTACCTGAACAGCAAGACATGATGCGTTATCAGACAGCAAAACCTGTTCACCTGAAAAAAAGGAAAGAATTGAACAGGCATTAACAATTCAACAGTCTCTCCAGGTCCTTGACACCAAGCAATTCCCATATACATGTCAGAGATCCACACTTCTTTTAAAATGTAAATAAAGGAAATGCACGAGGAAAAGAAACATAAATGTGAATACAGCAGTGAAGCAGTATTGCTGCTTGCAGATCGCAGATGCCAGATTTACTGCATCGCTTGGTGTGGTATAATTTTCAGTTATATGTGTTTTTTTACTGTTAAATTTACTGTTAAATTACATTGCTTATATCAGAATTCTTTAGTGTAAACAGGAACTACTACACTTCAGTTGCTACCATGATGTTGAGAGCTATAGTTCTTCGACAGATGGAGGGTTGAATGTTGCTTGTGCCTGGCAGTTTGGAATCTAACCTAATATCCAAACTAAGCAAAATCATTTTCAGGCAGCTGTCTGCCAAGAGCTACTTGCAGCATTTTCTACTGCTGTCAGTAATAGACAACCCACAGCAATTGCTGCCATTTTGATCAGTAGTGGCAATCAAAACACAGTATGGGCATATCTGGCAAACATCTGAAACTGAAGTCTGGATGCACTGGGATCAGCAAAAACAAATTTATTAGAAAAAAAATGACTTTAGTTTCCCTTTAAATAGTGCAAACAGCTGCTATTTGCATCAATGGAACTGTCTGCAGACCAAAGAATACAGTAGCATCTGTGCCCTTCATTAATAAAGGAGCCACTCAAACACATATGAATGCTTCATTTACATATACACCACCTATTTCTGTCCACAAAATAAAAACATTTAACTGGTTGCACTGAGATGGTTTTATATGCGCAAACCCCATGAGTTAAGACAATGTGTGCAGCTTCAAATAAAATGGTTTACAGATTCAAACGGCCCACCAACTTCAAAAAATCAATCCACAAATGTAAAAAAATCTATGATTTTTTTTAATGGGTAAAAATAGTGTATTACCCAGTCCCTGCAAAACAAACCACCAGCATTATCACTTTACAATGCACTGTTTCCACTAACACAGCATCAATATAAAAACCCAGAGAACGTATGAATTTTAATTTTCCATCATAAAAAAACAAGCTTGCAGCTGATATTGCAAAGTGTGTTCGAGGCCGTCAGACAAAGAAGAAACGACAAGATCACTGCAATAAAAATTCAATGCCTAAAAGACGGTGGTCTGCCATCTATTAGTCTTCATTACTTTGCAGCCTTTTGACAATTGTAGCAGGCTGCGGATCCCCAAATGCGGGCAATAATGTAATCTGATGATATATGAAGAGCTTCTAAAGGGAGCACAGACCACTCCAGTCTGTGTATTCTAGCAGCTCCTTCTCCATCTACCCCTTCCCCCATCCATTAACCATGATATTTCAAATATATGCTTGCTCAGCTTTTTCGCAGCCGTAACCATGCCAACCTTACCTGTGTCCGTATCACTTCATATTGCCAACGGCAGCCATAGAGCCAAGTCAATAACAATGACTGCATTTGGTAAAGATTTTACAGACCTGTGCTTGAAATGAAAACCATCATCAGTCTTCCTTCTAAACGCTTCGTTATTTTAAGGGAATCTAAATTAGTAATACTCACTTTTCAAAGGCTGATACAGTGCAGCATTTTCAGGCCAAGGTTCGACAGCTGTGGAAAATAAAGAGAGGTAAGAATAAAGGCCGAGTTCCTGTGATATCATTAACTATTACAGAGTATACAACACAGGGGCAGATAGACAGACAGACAGACAGACAGACAGACGGACAGACAGATATCCAAAAAGCTATAAAATATGCCAATTTCCATTTCTTATTAAAAAAAAACAATTATTTCTTTCTGACAAATTTGCTTCCTTGTATGATTACGTCTACCTTGTCCTGGTTCAATAAGCTAGCTTAAGCCCATTTGTTTTTTTGAAATTTATAGTAGTATTAAGACTACAGCTCCAAGATAATAGCTTGCATACATGTATTTATTTTCTGTTTTTAAATCTCATGAAAATGGAAAACAATTGTTTTTGCATTACTGTACAGTTACAGTACAAGGTACCAGTTATCCCCATATCCCCAGGCCCTAATGCTGGTGGTTCCCAAAGTACAGGTATGGGACCTGTTATCCAGAATGCTCGGGACCTGGGGTTTTCCAGATAAGGGATATTTCCATAATTTGGATCTCCTTAACTTGAGAATCATATAAGTATTGAATAAACCCAATAAGATTACTTTGCCTCCAATAAGGATTAATTATATTTTAGTTAGGATCAATTACAAGGTACAGAGAAAAAGGAAATCATTTTTTAAAAATTATAATTATTTGCTTATAATGGAGTTTATGGGAGATGGCCTTTCCCTAATCTGGAACTTCCTGAATAACGGGTTTCCGGATAAGGGATCCCATACCTATACAAAGGTACAGAGAAAAAGGAAATCGTTTTTAAAAATTATAATTATTTGCTTATAATGGAGTTTATGGGAGATGGCCTTTCCCTAATCTGGAACTTCCTGGATAACGGGTTTCCTGATAAGGCATCCCATACCTATACAATTCACCCCTGTTACACAATACTTTCTCTGCCCTTCCTTCTCTAACATAGGGGCAAAGTAATTGTGAGAAGCCCATACTAAATACCCAGAGATAAAGAAGCAAGCTGACAATAAATGATAACATTGCTTTGTTGGTATGGAGATGGTGGTAATTATTAGAACCAATGCCCATTATTATTATCATTAATACATATTAGTGGGAAAAGGTATACTGCTTTCTGCAATAGAGGTATTCTCTATTCATTTGCAGAAAACAGCAATAGCTAGATTACAGAATATGTTGCACTGGTATGGGATCTCTTATTCGAAAACCTGTTATCCAGAAAAGTTCCAAATTGCGGAAAGGCCATCTCCCATAGACTACATTATAAGTAAATACTTCTAACTTTTAAAAAATTAGTTCCTTTTTCTCTGTAATAATAAAACAGTAGCTTATACTTGATCCCAACTAAGATATAATTAATCCTTATTGGAGGCAAAACAATCCTATTGGGTTTATTCAATATTTAAACAATTTTTAGCAGACTTAAGTTATGGAGATCCAAATTACAGAAAGATCCCTCCGGAAAACCCCAGGTCCCGAGCATTCTGGATAACAGGTCCCATACCTGCAGATTGCAGTTTATACAGAATGTTTAGATCAAGGCAATCCGTATAGCAACTCTTGTATAATGTTACATATACACCAAGTAATATACTATGCCTACAGAAAACTTTTTAATAACTAAGCTAATGCTAGACTATACTAGTTACTTTTTGGATGCAGTTAGGACTATACAACACCAGGTATTTTCATCAACATCCAAATACAAGGGTTGCTTACCATTGGCAACAAAATCAAGCATAGTAATATGCCCTGAACATAGATTTTGCTCGGGCGTCTTTATTGGCGCCCGATCAAAATCTTTTAACCCACCGGATCGGCGAGTCGACCGATATCTGCAGTTTTCTTCGATAACGGTTGCCTCGCCGAGTTGCCATACACGCACCGAAAATTGTAAGAAACGAGGTTTTGTATGATATTATAGGTGCGTATATGGCCAGCTTTAAAGACAAAGAACAAATTATTAACAAATTAAAGATGCTGAACAAAAAACTAAATAATTGAAAAAAAAAAACACAAAAAAAAATTAAAAAATGAAGACCTATTGCAAATCAACTCACTGTTATCATACTAAAAGTTAATTTAAAGGCTAACTGCCCCTTTAATTACTTAACAACTTAGTTTTTAGACGTTTCATAGTATTACCATAACTTCTTAACTTCCAAAGCAAAAAAAGGGTTAAAACAGCAATCAATATGGCCTCACCAACAATGCAAAGCCAAATACTGTAATATGGTGTGGCCCCACACTAGAGAAGCCAGCAAAGCACAGCACTAGTTACAAACCAATGGATAAGTGTACAGCAGCAATTTCTGGCTTGTGTGTAGGTGAAGAAGATTTGCAGAAGAGAATGCATGGAAATTACACCGCGTTTCAGCTCTGTCATATTTCCAATCCATCAAATTGATTAATGGATTAATAACTCCATATAAACTTATCATTCATGCTGTAATGAAGTCGAACTCAGTTTATTGTTGGCATGTAGACTCCTCTAGGCAGTTGTGCAGGTAAATAAAACAGTATGGAGCTCTAACACATATCTCTGCATCCTATATATTTAATTAGTAGAAATTCAGCAGTGCATTTTACATTGTGCCAACTTAATTTTAACAACACTGTCTGATTGTTACAAATGTAGTAATAATAATAATAATAATAACAGGAACAATGTTTCTTTTATCTTTCCCACCTCGTATTACAATGTAATTCTCACAAGAGGCTTTTTACTGTGGCTTTTTTGCAATATGCATTTGATATATGAACAAACAGTGAATGCATTAGAGAAACAGAAACAGGTTGTCAGTACAAGTGACTGTGATAAGGCAGTAGTGGTCTGCTGTCAGAATTCCACATGTCGGCGTATATAAAATGCTTGGGAGCTTCACCATGGATATTAGTCAAGAAAACAAGGTAATCCTTTCATGAAAATATAAACCAATTTAAAGTGACACTAGCCTCAAATATTTCATAGTATGTGCATAGAAATAGGGAATACATATAAAAAATTTTGTTTTATGGGAATAATTAGGTCCGGCTTGAGATTCCAAATAGGCCCTGGCATTTCAGGGACACAAAGGCCCAAACATGTCTATGGCATCTTATAGCAGACCTACTGGCATTTGCCCGATTTCACCTATTGCCAGATAAAAACAGAATACATGAAGGAAAAAGTAAACAGAGCAGAGGTAAGGCCCTAGCCATATATCATGCACAACTTTTCAAATCCTTCAGGAACATAGGCTAATGAATAGAAGACTCCAAGCAGGTCATGAATATTACCAACAACGAAAGGTAAGTTTGTCTGTAGATGCCCTCCAGAGTTGCCCATCTCTGCTTCTAGTCTTTGTACAAAATGGTAGGTCTCTCCTATACGCTGACTAGACAACACCAAACTTGCTATTTGGTCTCCCTATCACAGCACTGAAGACCTCAGATTTAAAACAGGGTGTTGGGTCACCAGGAGCCTTAGAAGACTATTAAGCAGTGTGCCACAGATAAGGATGTGATTGGTATTTGGTAGCCCAGTTTGGACTGACTAGAAAACTACAGGAGCCCAGTTTGGCAGTACCCATGGTCTTTATGCCTCCAAACTTTCAAGTCAAAAATGTAAAAATGAGCCCCTGCTTTGAGGCCACAGGGAGCAAAAGTGTTGGAGAGTAACATGTTGCTTGCAAGCCACAAGTTGGGTCAATAGTTTTAAAAACCTCTTAGTCATAGTAGCACAGTTCACACAATATAATAATCAAATTTATCTCAAAAACCACAAATGCAAAGAAGATTTCAGGATTGTTAGCCATATGCTAAGAAATTTGGCACCATTGAACAACTGGTGTATCCTTGTATTGCACTGATCTTGAGGTATTGCAAGTAGGCAAACAATCAGATCACAATGTAGACCTACTACTACTCTCAAGTAGTATGTCCTACTACATTTCCAAGCTTAAAATGTTCTGTGTGCCTTTAGCAGAGCCAATGTAATGGGTGCAGGCACATCAAGAAGCTTTGAGAAAAGTAGGGGCAGATTCTCTGCCTGCGTTTTTTCACAGACCGAGAATCTGCCACATGTGGCAGTACACTAAGGGGTATATTTATCATGCTGTGTAAAAAGTGGAGCATTTCCGGTGATGTTGCTCATAGCAGCCAATCAGATACTTTGCTTTGGTTTTCTAACTGTTGAATTCTTATTGATGATTGGTTGCTCTGGGCAACATCACTGATAATGCTGTACACCGCTTTCTACACAGCATGATAACTATACCCATCAGCATTGTAGCTGGCCATACACAAATACACATGTAAATATGACCCATGGTCAGTTGATAATAACCAGCATACCCCCATATATAATAAAAGGCACCAAGGTATTGTAACCCATAGCAACCAATCAGCAGGTACAATTTACTGGTCACCTGTTTAAAAGCAAAACATCTTATTGGTTGTTGAAGGTTACTGCTACTGGGCAAACATAGTGCCTTTTATTACATATGGTAGTATGTTTGTTGATATCTGTTCAAAAGATGCGTGGCCAGTTTTAGTCCAAGATTTTTCAATGAGCCTATAAATCTTAAAGAATAATCTTCAGATAAAGTTCTAGCATATTAATACAGCACAAACAGGATATTACTGCATTGGAAAAGCTACCTTTTTATATAAGGAAGATTATAGAAAAAAAAAGGTATAGTCTGGGGAACAATTTTCAAGTAAACCAAAACAATAATGAAACATAAATAAATACCACGAATTTAAAAATGCTAAAAATGCATTATTCTTATAAACAAAAGTTCTATGAGCAGAACGTACAGCCAATTACAATATAATATACTATGCAATACGTACCAGGTTGGATAGGCACTTAAAGCATGCAGGAACTGAGGAGCTAAGCAGTTAAAATGAAGTCCCTTCCATTAGTTAAAATCAATAAGGGAAGTATTACTGAAGTTAGTAATTATAAGCTCCCTGAACATCCGCCAATTTCATCCACCTTTATGAAAAGGCAGATCAATTTTATAAGGCATACCAAAAATCAATTGATTGAAAACATTAAGCTGGTAAGGGTCAAAAGCAAGACTGTAGGACTTACAATCCACTGGCTCGGTCTAAGAATGAACACCGTCTAGAACAAGTAGAGATATTTTGTGGTCTGAATTATCTGAATATCTGTCAAGCCTTCTTAAAGCCAGACAGAAATACAAAGCTGCTATGTAAAGAAAAACCCCTACGGATAATATTTGTTTTTCTAAGACGGAGACAATTTATCATATTGATAGTAATATACATGTTCCTGGATATTTAACAGATAGAAAATTCATTACAAACATCACCTGCCTAAATAGAAGGTATTTTCTAATAACTTACAGCTCGTGTTGCAATTTCTGGCCTTATTAAATTGATTTACAAGACTGGGAAAATTAGTCTTTAGCTATTTTAATAGGTGTTTCAAAAGTAATGATGTTTTCTAGATATATTGATGATTAAATGTTCACTTGCCAAATGGGAGAAAAATCTCAAGAAGATAATTTTATAGCAGAATCCATTCCATCTTAATACCTTCCTAATTAATCAGTAAGACAACCAAGCTGCTAATAAAATACATACCTGGAAAGGCAAACATATCTGAGAAGGCAATCTAGTAAAGAAGATGAATGATAACTAGAGGCAATATATAATGCTGATATGGGAACTTGCAAGTCTCTAAAATGCTAAGCCTCTGTTATTTAATAGGCTGGAAAACAATATAAAAACAAACTGGCCACAGACAGACTCATTCTGTGGTGATTTAAATGAGTGGATTGTGGCCTGAAAGCAATAAGTCAATCTTTTAGTTGATAGCTAAACTCTAAAATCATATGGAAAGCAGACTGAGGGTGCTACCTCTCCCATTCGATTTCAAATGTGTGGCTATATCTGAGAAAAATTGGGAATAACTTCAATTTAAAAAAAATTATATACAAAAGCACGACTTGCCAATTTAAAGTGGTATCCCTTCTCTATAACTGCCTATCAAAGTAATGGCAACAGGTAAAAGCGGCCCAGGAAATTAGGAGTATTTTATATTATGTAGCAGCAATTTATTTAGCAGCACAGAGATTATACATAATTCACATCAGTGCCTGGCCCAGTGGATATTTCAGTCAGAGGTCCCTATTGCATTCAAAGATAATGCTGTCAATATAATCAGGAGCCAATTAAACAAGAGCATAAAACATACAAACTCCTTATAGATAGTGCCCTGGCTGGAATCAAACCCAAGCCCCCAGTGCTGCAAGGCAGCAGTGCTAACCACTGTACCAACAATTTACATTTTAAGAACTCCCCATAAAGGGCAATGATACACAGGAATATTTGTAGCCAGCAATAAAAAATCGCTACCACTGCCTTGCCATACACTTGCATTGATATCGGCACGAGTAAAACATATTACTCACGGCAATCTGGCTTAATCACAGGAAATTGCCTCCCTCTGCCCAAACACATTATTCATGGCAATCACGATAGTCTATGGCAAATTATTTTCGGGGAGAATGTGTCATTTCCTTAAGGGAGGCGGCAGACAGAAAGATTGGTCGCCTGCGATACATTTTCGCTACCGCGGGCGACCAATCTCTCTGAAATGCCATCCCACCGGCAAGAATGTAAATCACCAGTGGGATGGCATACGTGTCGCTTCGATTTTCCAAAGTCGCCTGAGAACCAAAGCGACACATATGCCATCCCACTGAGAATTTACATTCTTGCCGGTGGGATGGCATTTCAGGGAGATTGGTCGCCCCTGGTAGCAAAGATTTATCACAGGCAACTAATCTTCCCATCTGCCACCTCCGTAAAGGAAAACCCCCATTTTAATCAGCTGGATAAACTCTACAGTCCATAAATATTTGCTATAATTCATTCAAAAAGCCCTACGTCATCTGCCACAGGGTAAAACAAACATTCCCTTTAAGACCTAATGAATATAGTACATAGAAATACACATTTATTTAGAGAAAGTGCAGTTTGGGACCAGTTATCAAGAATGCTCGGGACCTGGGCTTTTCTGGATAAGGGTTCTTTCCGTAATTTGGATAAAAGTCTGCTAAAAAAAAAAAATAATTTAAACACTAAATAAACACAATAGGATTTTGTTTGCTTCTAATAAATATTAATTATATATTAGTTGGGATCACAGTAAATGGTACATTTTAATAATCACAGAGAAAATGATTTAAAAAAATTTGAATTATTCATTAAAATGGAGTCTATGGGAGATGGCCTTTCCGTAATTCAAAGCTTCCTGGATAAAAGGTTTCTGTCTAATGGATTCTATACCTGTACTAGGAGGAATCTTACATTAAAATACAAAACTTCACTGAGCACGGCACAAGGAATCAGAAGAGGGAATAACAAAACTAACACTTCTTTAGAGAAGTTTATAATACTCCATAGGCACCTTGGTGTCCTTAATAGCAGCTGCCTGTGGCACCACCATTGGTTGCACAGGGAGTTCAGTGCAATCACTGCCTCTGCTTCACCAGCAGTGATTATATTATCTGGGATAATTGACTCTGCCAGCTACAAAGCAAACTACTAGTGTTTTGTTTTTTGTTTTTATTCTAACATTTTAGTTTTGGCCATATCCTACTCATCTTTTACACCACAGTCTGGTTGCTATGGTTCATGACTCTAGGAACCCTATAGCATGTCAAACTGACAAACCAGAGAGTTGCACAAGATTGAAATTAGTAATGGAAAATCCACAAAAAAATAAATTGCAAACTGAAAATTGTTTTCAAGTTTCACTGTCAACACAAGCAGGCTAATATATAGCACTGTACATTGGGTATGGGTCTCTCCATCATAAAAACTAGTTGCCGTGGTAACCTAGAACTGGAATTTTCACCAGCTCATGTTATAGCTGCTTTGATACACAACATCACGTCAAGTTTTTTAAGGCCACCTTTCCATTATAATGCTGAATAAAATGGTACAACACTTAAAGGAACAGTAACACCAAAAAATTAAAATGTATCAAAGTAATTAGATATATATATCATAGTGTTGCTCTGCACAGGTAAATGCTGTGTGTTTGCGTCAGAAAAACAACTACAGTTCATATAAACAAAGTTGCTGTGTAACCATGGGGGAAGCTATTCAAGTTGAAATAGGGCAAAATGGAACTGGTTACACAGCAGATAACAGATAATCTCTGTAAAACATAATTGTATTCTACAGAGCATATCCATTATCCGATAGGTAACCTGTGCCTTTTCTCCTTTTCTACAGTTTGAAAGGATGTCCCTGTGCATACACATATATAAACTATAGTAATCCTTCTGATGCAAAAACACAACTTTTACCAATGAAGCGCCACACTACATTATAGTTTAATAACTTTAAAACAGTTCTCAACCTGTGGGTCGGGACCCCTTTGGGGGGCGAACGACCCTTTCACAGGGGTCACCTAGGACCATCAGAAAACATATATTTCCGATGGTCTTAGGAATAATTTTATGGTTGGGGTCACCACAAGATGAGGAACTGTATTAAAGGGTCGTGGCATTAGGAAGGTTGGGAACAAACTGCTTTAATAAGACATACAAGTATTTTATGTACATTGATTTGCATTGTTCATGAACCTTAGTCCTAACAAGTGAAACAATAATGGTCATCTAGGATGAAACACTAGACTTACTTGGTTGCACAAACATTGATAGGCAATGTAAAGGCTCAGCTTGCCACAAATAGGTTTTCTGCATATTTAATTAGCAGCCAAAATGTTGACACTATTCAGACCTGGACTGGCAATGTACAGATTCTAGTAAATTACACGGGAGCTGCTATGAGTTGCAATATACAGCACTATTTATTGGGCATATGTGGGGGCTAAGTTGGGCCTCTATGTATTTGAAATGCCAGGGCCTATTTTGAATTCAGTAAGGACCTGAATGACTGGAAATCTGTATTACAAATATACCTCTGTTGATTTTACTTGTCCATAATAGAAAATCAACAGCCAAAATCAGATGGTGGGAACCCTTGTTTAACATATGATAAAGTATGTGTCTCTAGGATAGTTAAAATAGCATGCTGAGTCAGTAATACTTCTTCAGAAACTTGAAAAAAAAATACAGGTTGATGGCACTTCCTGCTGAAAGCCCCTGAAATCATGCCTTTAAACCGACTTGTATTTCAAACGTGCCAGCACCTGTACCAGCACCTGTATTTTACTGTTATTATTCTTCATTTATATGGTACTGACATATTATAAAGTGCTGTACATAGATTACACATCATTCTAATTAGTCTCTGCCCCAGTGAAATTTACAATCTAAGGTCCCTTTATCATTTATGCACACTATGGAGCCAGTTTATCTGCACGGGGGATCCCTACAAACTCCAGATAGGTTTAGTTCCAGCAAGGGCTCTAAGATCCCAGCAGTGCAAAGAGGCAGTCCTAACCATTTTACCCCCTTGCTGGTTCATTACAGCCAACATTAAAAAGCACAGGTATTACTGCTGTCAGGTGTTTCCATCTCAAGTTAAAGGGAATTATCAAAAGGCATCTTTGCGCACACCATGAGCCATTAGCCTAAAGCCAAATAATTCGTCGTTTTCAGTTATAAGATTACTTATTTCGCAATTTATTTTTAATTTTGATGCTGGATCAGTCATCAATAGCAACTAAACCCTGATAATTTTACAGATAAACTTAGATCAGAGCACAAAGGTGCCAATGTACAGCAGTTATATGTATCTGCATAAATATTTAATCCCTACTGTCCACAGGTATGCACCAAAATAGATGCCCAGTTGCACAAGTGCAGAGCTGAGTATTCATTTGACAGTGCCAAGGGCACAATAGCTCATTTAAGCTTTAAGTAAGGGTAGATTGGAAACAATTTTAATTACATAGGAATGCTGCACTTGTAAAGCTGTTGATGCATTCACACTGCGGTTTCACATGGGACATCGGGGACACTGCTGACAGGTGCATCAAACTTATTACACCATGACTGAATTAAAGGACCAATAGGTGCAAAACAGAAGTAAATCTTTTTTATTAGTCACATGTGTCATGTATGTTTAAAGGATCACTAAGCAAAACTGAACATCACAGAGCAGCATTTAGGAAATACACAAAGCCAATGAAATTGTTAGTGGATGAGACATATCCATGGAATTCTAAGGGGCCAGAACAGAGAAAAGTACTTATATATATATATATATATATAGAACATAGGGTGGAGAGCACACCAAATAACTTGTAGCAATACCTGGGTGCCAGAGCTGAGGAGATCATATGGCTATGAGAAATGTCAGCACTCACAGGATTTCATAAGCGATTTCAACAAAACAAAGGGACAAAAATGAAGATTTGAGGTGTAATTTATTAGTCCTACGTTTCAGCTCCCTGACGAAGGTTCCAGTAGGGAACTGAAACGTAGGACTAATAAATTACACCTCATATCTTCATTTTTGTCCCTTTGTTTTGTTGAAATCGCTTATGAAATCCTGTGAGTGCTGACATTTCTCATAGATATATATATATATAGTTTGCCCCTGAGGAAGAGCACAGACCATGCTCTAAACATTGGATTTTTTTTCAATAAACACGTTTTTCACGTCTTTGTATGAAGTCCCTGTGTGTGCAGTACCATATATATATATATATATATATATTCTTTCCTATTCGCAGTTTAAAGAGTTGAGTAAGTATCTGGTAGAAAAATGACATAATTCTGTCATTATGCAAAGGTTCCCAATACAACACTATGTAGGTAATAGGTAACTAGCTACACTACTGTTAGTGGGAACTACAAAGACGCCTTGAGTAACTTATATACGAGACAGCGCGACTATGGCAGCATATCTCACATCTTCGGCCTGTCATTCTGTATCAGATGGACAATACAGTAGTTGCAGCTCAAGCGACTCGCACCTAGACAGCGGCTAATAAGCAAGCAGGCGGTACAAGCAGTCCCCGTTACCTGCTATCTGTGAAACAAACGCATCGGTAACAAGAGACATGGCACCGGTGGGAAAGAATGACCGAGCTGTCCAGCTGCAAACCCTCCGCTCCACATGCAAGGTTAAGGGCAAGATAACAGGAAGTTCCCGTCCATGTGACAGGAGAGTTTCCGCCAGTAGTCATGGCGACTAAAGCGACTCCGGAATTAGCGCATTCAGTGTCTGCAGTTTTATTGGAGACCTGCCAGTGGTTCGCTTGTGTCCGCATGTGTAAAATAAATGTAGGTGCCGGTTTTAGTCACCTGCGAAAATAGTAAAGGGAAGAACTGGACGTAAAGAAAGCAGTTACGTTTACGCTGCCATTTTTGTTTTGGCAACAGTGCCAGAAAGTTGTAAAGAAAAAGGGTCGAATGTCAACGGGAAAGTCACTAACAAACTTTTAAAGGAGACATATCCTAAAAAAATTATGAATGTACCAATGAATTATACTCCTCCAGATATAGAAGGATTGTGCTTAAAAAAGTTGTGTTTCTGACTGATTTATTGAGAAATTCCCCCAAAACCCTACTAGCCCCGCCCATCTGTTCCACTTCCTGCTGGCTGAATTCTCTGGATGAGCTGGGGAGCCCTGCGTACCCTACACTGTAGGATAGGAACCAATCAGCAGCTAGGCTGACCTGATAGGGAACTGAAGCCTGTCTGTGCTTGTGTGAGTGCAGGGCTGTGATTGGCTCTCCCCCTCATACTGTGCTTCTGGCAGGGACCATTAGGACACGCCCACTCTTCATTTCAAACTCGGGCAGAGAAGAGATAGGATCTATAGGGAGCTCCAATAAAGGGGCCATTGTTACAGATAGGGTTAATGTTTAGCCCAAAGGAAAACCAGCACCGGATATTATTCATAATTGCCTACAGGGTTAGGGGTTTTCCCATTTATCCAATATGTCTCCTTTAAGGGACACGAGAAAGAATTCTATATGTAGGAATTCACCCAACCAAACGGGTGCGTGTTGGTAGGGTAACTGGAGTCTATTATGGCGGCCATAGCCTAGTTCTGGTGGTTGCAGAGTAAACTTATTGGGCATTTTAGGCAACCACAAGAAAGCGCTGGTAAAAGTGCACAAGGCTTGGCAATGCTGTACAAAATGAAATATGTTTCAGATAAAGTTTTTGTGGTCTTTAAATCCTAATTACTTTAGCAGTAAAGATTTGCAGTTTTGTGAACATTTAACAATGGTTCCTGTCAGTATTTGACTAAATGTTACGGAATATAATGGTGGTACCCCCATTTAAGCGTATCTGTGTTGGCTGCAACCCAGCTGGACCAAATGATTGCAGCTAAGTACATAGTACAGACATGGGTCCCCAAATTAATATAAAAATAGGCTGTTTCTTACTTTTGTCATCTTTTGCCACAGAAAACCCTGCTGGTGGCTGGACTTGGCAAACACTATTTTAGACTGTGGCACATTTTTCTGGGGGCGACATGCTGAAGGCCAGTTAGGGTGAAAGTTCAAATGAATACATATTTTCTGTTAGTGAAAATATATAATCTTTTGTACATATAGGATATTGTACTTTTGTGAATTGGGGATTGATTTGCAAACTAATGGGCCCCTTACACATGGATTTTTGTACATCCATTCCTGTACAGTTGTTTTTTCATGTGGAATGGCACTAGGGGCATAACCTGAGATCTCTGGACCCACACAGGCCCCATGCGGCCTCAACCCACCACCACCCACACCTGTAGGTCACTTACACCCAAGTGTTATGCACAGTTGTTCCTTTCTGTGAACCAGCGATCCTATTAATTGCAGAGAGAAAATGGGATCTAACCAGACCCCCTCTTTCTGCAGCCCTTTCGGCCTCAGGGTTCCAAGGCAGTAAATGTATAGAGTGCACTAGGATATGGTTGCCAAATTATGAATAACTGGGCATATATCTTGAAAATGTAAAGCAATCAGTCCAGTACAGCAGATTGGGAGTGTTACTAATTTTATAAATGACATGGTAATTCTAGGGATTATATTTGCCCTTATATCTGCAGTTTGATTCTGTATAGCAAATAGTTACATAGTTACATAGGGTTGAAAAAAGACCAGTGTCCATCAAGTTCAACCCATCCAAGTAAACCCAGCACACACAACCCACACCTACCAATCTGTACACTCACATACATAAACTATATATACAACCACTAGTACTAATTGTAGATATTAGTATCACAATAGCCTTGGATATTCTGATTGTTCAAGAACTCATCCAGAACTCATCCAGGCCTTGATGAGTTCAAGAACTCATCAAGGCATTAACAGAATCTGCCATTACCACATCTCTAGGAAGGGCATTCCACAACCTCACTGCCCTCACCATGAAAAACCACCTACGCTGTTTCAAATGGAAGCTCCGTTCCTCTAATCTAAAGGGGTGGCCTCTGGTGCGTTGATTGTTTTTATGGGAAAAAAGAACATCCCCCATCTGCCTATAATCCCCTCTAATGTACTTGTACAGAGTAATCATGTGCCCTCGCAAGCGCCTCTTTTCCAGAGAAAACAACCCCAACCTCGACAGTCTCACCTCATAGTTTAAATCTACCATCCCCTTAACCAGTTTAGTTGCAGTCTCTGCACTCTCTCCAGCTCATTAATATCCTTCTTAAGGACTGGAGCCCAAAACTGCACTGCATACTCAAGGTGAGGCCTTACCAGGGACCTATAAAGGGGCAAAATTATGTTCTCATCCCTTGAGTCAATGCCCTTTTTTATACAAGA
Source organism: Xenopus tropicalis (assembly GCF_000004195.4). Classification (NCBI taxonomy): domain Eukaryota; kingdom Metazoa; phylum Chordata; class Amphibia; order Anura; family Pipidae; genus Xenopus; species Xenopus tropicalis. The sequence continues at coordinate 65,147,008 of NC_030685.2, read as the reverse complement.
CAGCACTTTATTTTTAGTAGTTTCTAATTTGTACAACAGTGATATGAGATGGCATTTAAATCTTTTCTGATTTAGTCAGGTTTTCTTGTGTCTAAGACCTCAATGTCATCAGGCCTCATTTGCTATAACTACCAATTAGTGATTCTAGACCTTAAGAGGATACCATAATTCCTGAAAACATCCGTTTTAATTGTGTCTATTTCATTTGGTTGCCCTTCAAAAACGTGATGGGCACTAGTGATGTGTGGGTCTGGGAAAGCTCAACTTCCACTGGACCCTAAACCCCTGCATAAGGTTAATCTGCACCCAACACTAACCCACATCTTTCTAACCTGTACACTACTTGCGCACAGGTCTTTGGTTCCTATACATGGAATCTTCGGGAGAAGTGTACTTACCTAGTCTGACTCGCAACCAACCCAAACCCTCAATGGTTACCCAAATTTGAACCCTAGGACTTGGGTCATCCTGCACATCCCCAATGGACATGATTTTTTTATTAAATATAGCCAGTTATCTTAAGTACAAATTTTAAAACTACCAAAAAGTTGTTTCCTTAGTCTTTGTTAAGTTTTCTGAAATCCCTTTCTCTGATTAACATATTATGGTCTTAAAATCCTGTATTATGTAAACAGTAGAGTTTCAGAAGGGTCTGGGGTGACTTGGTCAGAATACTTTGTTATAAACAAAACAACAATCGTAGCCATGCAGAAAATCAGAGTAGCTGCTTTGTGAGAAAAAGAAAAGAGACATGGCCATTTGCTTTTCTAGTGCAAAACTCAGTTTAGTTTTTTACATGGGTCACTTTAATCTATCACTGGAGAGGTACTTGTAGACCTTTAGACTCTGTATCATGTAATAATACTGTAAGCTGTATTTTAAAGAAAATGGTTTAAAGACTGCCTGTTCTGCCTTTTGATAGCATTACTTTAAAATTAGTTGCGAGGAATGGCATTTTAAACTGCATTCTCAGAGGATGCAAGTCAGCTCTCTTGATGCATGCTGAGTAAGTACACCTGGAATTGCTGCTGATCATATCTCTTTGTCTGACAAAATGATTGAAAAGTTTTGTGGCTAGTGTCCAGGACATGAGATTCATGCTATTCAAATTGTATTAATGAAATACATGTAATAGATCACTAAGCACTAGTCACATGAACTGGGTATATATATAAATATTTTTGCTTGATGTAATTTAATTATAATATTTAATTTTATTATAAACATATTTTATGCATAAGTGCAAGTATGTTAATAGATTCCCAAATCATAGGCTCCTTGATTTAAATTACTACAATAGCTTTGTTCCTGACGATGAGATGGGCACATTATATATGCTCTGATGCCTCCGTAACAGCAACTTAATAGGAATAATTGCTTTGTAGCCAAGTGTGTATTTGGCTAAAGCTGTTTTAGCAACAAACGGAAAATATAAGAATATTTCAAGCCTAATTAGCAAGGTTGCTTTAGTTGCCTAGTGTAAGTCAAGCGCTCATTAAGTTAAAGTATAGTGTCAGTATATAATCACCCTATGTTTTATGAGCACATTTTTACACAAGATTAAATAATGGTATGCAGTATTTTCTCAGGGGGCTGCTGGATCACTGCAGGAGGGGCATGATGATCTAACAGCCAGGGGCACAGCTGCATTATTGTCAATAGAAAATGCTAAGCCTATGGCTCACGTGAACAACTATTACTTGGCTGTTATTTACCTATGATTTTCCCATAGGACAATCTCCTGTGCCATTGGACTAAACTTTTAAAAATGACTTTATACTGCCTCAGACAACCTACTTGCCTCTTCTAGACTTAAATCTATAGCAATGATTCCCAACCAGAGGCTCACTAGTGACATTTTGCTCAACAACCCCTTGGAAGTTTCTCCCAGTAGCCTCAAAGCAGTTGCTTTGTTTAACTCCTGGCTTGGAGGCAAGTTTTGGTTGCATGAAAACCAGGTGTACTGCCCAAAAGAGCCTTTTGGAGACTGCCAGTCCGCAAAGCCCTTATTTGGCACCCCCTAGGACCTGTTTCATGCTGGTGTTGCTCTCCAACTCTTTTGTCATTCGAATGTGTCTCACTGGTACAATGGTTAAAGGCCTCTGATCTATACCATCTCTTACGTGGAGCTCCAGGAGATTTTGTTTTGATATTCGTGCTCCTTCTATGATTTTTAGTAAGTAGCCACTTACACTGCAAGGGGTGCATGTCACAAAACAGGGGTCTGATGTTCCACTTAATCTTTTATAGTCTGCAATCATTATGTTGTGTCCCACCTTTAACTTCCTCCTAAAACACTATTATAATGTACAAGTATATCTAGGATTTTTTAAAATTCAAGTTTTTTTTGTTGCTTCCTGAGGATTACCAATACCGTGTACTAGGAACCTAAACATTAGAGTTTTCCTTCACTTTTGCTTTCACTATTCATCATGCGGCTTATGTGCACATTCATCAGTGAAGTTGCATATTTATTCTAGTTTTTTTAATCCTCATGGCACTAATGTGCTTTTATATACTTTAGTAGTGTAATTAATGGGCTCAATAGAAAAGCATGCAAGAGGTAATTTCTGCAGACATATATTAAAATAGTTATCATGGAGGGTCTCACCTGTTGCAAGGTCTTTCTATTCTTACACACCCCTGCTATACTTAATGTATTGTACAACACTAGCAATGTTAATGTATATTTCAATTATTATAAAAAGAACAATTAAACTGTAACTTACCAAATATGTTTTTACCTAAGCAGAGTGCTTATAATGACTATATTCCTTACTAAATTAGAAGTGATGTATTAAGCATTGGCAGAACAATGGACAATGGAGACATGTTTCACCTACATGCAATAAACTGAGGAAATGTCTGAATATTAGAGGAAGGGGGATACTGTTGTATAACTTTGTACTTTGAACTATTTTGAGCGTTCTCTGATTTGTTGTTGCCTAAAGCTACACATTCAGGTAGACCTTTTAGGTGAGATGTTATCTGTTATGCAACACTGTTATGTGATTGATAGCACAAAGGTTGGTTCCTTATATCTTTGGGAGCACACTTAGCAGAGTAGGTATCAGTTGTCAGGACATTTCACCTTTTCCGAATCCATCACATGCATTATTTGCTTTGTCACTGAATTGTCTGCAAAGGCATCTTATCTGCTTGGGTTTACATATTTTAGGGCACTGCGCCTCTTCATTGCAGACAGATATATTTGCAGTATGACACATTTCCTATAATCTTTCTCTCAGTCTATAGATTAAGAGGGGGTTTTCCTTTTTGCACTCCAACATTTAATCAACCCACCCTTACTGCAAAGTAGGTTTATACATATATATATATATATATATATATATATATATATATATATATATATATATAGCAAAAAAAGGGAAAGTTGTGCTCAACCACTAAATTTTAAACCATTAGGCGGGGGTGCAATGAGGTTGTGACCACGAAATACATAGAAACAACAACAAGAGATCCTTTGCACTCACCCATTATCAATATATAGAACATTAAGACATTCGGTGCATTTAAGCTACTAAGAAATGCCCTTCCCTTTAAGCAAAACAGGGATTGTTTGTCCATATATTGCAATATACTTCAAGCTGGCATCCCTTTTGACCAGTTCCTACACTGACTTATGCGATTCATTAAGAATTCTACTGCTTCAATATACATTTAGCCAAGGGACTAAGTTTTACCTGCAACCCTCTTGCCCTCAAGGTTAAAACCCCCATATGGTTGCCCTTTTATTGGCTCCACTGGGATCACCTGACTGCAGCTGGGAAGGGTGGGAGCTACAAAACCATAAATTTTTTGTGTTTTTTATGTTTACCTATGAATCTTTGTGGACTTACAAATAAAAAAAAACATTACCTTTAAAATAAAACAACCTTTAAATCCACAAATTAAATAAAGATTGTTATAGTTTGACTAGGACAACTCCCATTGACTTCTACATAATCTCAACAGCTTCCATTTTTTGGAAACCCATTGTCTAGAATGCTCTGAATTATAGGAAGGCCATCTCCCTTAAACTCCATTTTAATCAAACAATTCCATTTTTTTTAATTAATTTCGTTTTTCTCCATAGTAATGAAACAGTGCCTTGTACTTGATCCCAACTAAGACATAATGAATCCATATTGGTGGCAAAACAATCCTATTGAGTTTATTCAATGTTTAAATTATTTAGTAAACTTAAAGTATGGAGATCCAAATTACAGAAAGACCCCTTATCTTGAAAACCCCAGATCCCAAGCATTCTGGATTCAGGATACAGGTTCCATGCCGTAATGGAATAAGGAGTTAAACAGTGAAATCTCTGTCCCTGCTTGGCACACTTACCACAAAAATGTAGAATTTACCATACTTATCAAACTTGGAAAACATATTGAACTATGGTCTCTCCAGAGGAGGATGATCCCAGCAAGACCATTGCTGTATTATTTACGCTGTCAGTAATATTTTATTACTGTCCCAAAAGGAAAACATGCATTACACACCAACTGCTTCATGTATGTGCTCATCAGAGAATGTATACCTTTGTTAGTGCATTAAATTATTAATGGCTTTGGCCATGAGCAGCACAATTTCATTCTCATGGGATACAGCGCTGAATGTGTTCAGAGAGGCAAATTGCTCGCAAGCATGAACTTTGCCAATGGAAAGCGGCATTTAATTATTTTGTGCTTTGGCCTTTGCAGCTAATAAGGATGTATGGGTTATTTTATGTGGCACTTTACATATTGTCACAAAATTGTTCCCTTAATACCAAATAAACTGATGTGAATACGAACATGCAAAACTGGGTGGGCACACTTTTTGTTGTTGAGTCTGTTTAGTAATGAATATTTCCATAATAAACAAAAGCAATGAATAACCCTGTAAATTATATACTTATAATACACAAGAGAGCCCAGTGACATAACTAGTGGACCACATGCCCTGGTACAGAAAAGGAACTGGCTCCCCCCATTGTGGCCCCCACTGGAAGATGTGCTGCGCCCTCACTCTCACCTTTGGCTTCAGCTGGCGAGCGTGGGGGGGTCCCTGAGAGTCACACCCGCATATGCCACTGAGAAAGCCACAAATTACATGTATTATAAATCCATATAAATGGTTCTTAGTGATGTCATTAGTTATAATCAGTCCTTAATGATTTAATTTGTGTCACATGACTATTATAAATATAATGTACCCCCTGTTGTAAAAATTGATGATATTTTAAGTCACCTCAGAGTTCTCTGTAAATATATTTACCAATAGGGGAAGTTTCAAGATATAATTTGTGAAATGACCAAATTGTAGTTTAGAACCAAATATTTGAGCAGCTATTTGCCTCCAAACATGAAAATTGCTTATAAATGCACACAGTTGCATTAATTTTGGCAATTGGCATACAATTGCATTAGGCACAGCATCATTGCACCAAGCGCATTAACCCCCAAGCATGACAACTGCACTCATAAATGCACTTTGCTCACAGCACTTGCAGACATAAATGAACCTCTAGATTTCAGAATTTTGTTACTTAGTGAGGGTTATCCTACTGCTGCAAATAGCTCCCCATAATTTATATGGCAAGGATATTTGGCTAGTGAGACCATAAGCTTTGTGACATAGGAGAAAAGGAAATGTTGCTATTAAGAAAGGAAAGGTTTTTTTTTTATTGTATGAAGAGTGCAATAATAAAATGATAGTGTGCTTCATAGAGGAATTGGTAATGACAGATTTAACATGCAATGTGTGGAGGAAAATAATAGGTTGCTTTTCTTTCTAGCTTTCTATGGTCATTAAGATCTTTGCTAATCTGGGGGTAAGGAAGGAGCCATGCAGCACCCCTTATGGTATTATCCATTAAATACTAGGCAGCTTAGCACTTCAGTGACTGAACTCTAATTACTGGGTCACCTCTGTGTTGACCTCTTGCGGCAATGAGTAGGTCACTTTATTTCTCTGCTTTTCCAGCTCCAAGCTTAGAGTGGAAGCTCAATGGGTAGAAGTGCCTGTTCTTGAAAAATATATATAGTGCTGTGTGTTATTAGTATATTACTCATGCTGTATATAATTAGCAGAACTGTTTAATAATATTAATACAGACATGTGACCAGTTATTCAAAATACTTGTGAGCCAAGATTTTCCAAATAACGGGCTTTTTTCCAATATTCAGTAGAATTTTAAATATGTGGTTAGTTTTAATGACAGGTGCTTAACTGTGGTCATTGTAATCTATCTATCTATCTACTGTATCTGTCTGTTTTATGTCTATGGGCATCATTACAGACACGTTAATGCAATTATCGTCTCCATATTTCTTTCCCCCATAAATTACTTTATCTTCTTTTGCCACCATCTAAATGCATAGGGAATTGGATTCTCCATTACACTGAGTTGGAGAGCCCTTAGGCATGCAAGTATTTTAACAAGCCTTTGACTCTCTATGATGTTAATTAATTTCCCTTTGTACCATGAAGTCTATTTTAGCACCACATCTCTTCATGGATGTTTTGTTACCACCTACGCTACTTTACTCTGACATTTAGCTTTGTAGTGTTACATCTCCCAAGCCACTCATTACATCAATCCTGTTTTGTTGCTACACCCACACTTACACACATTGCTTCTGGATTGCTGGACACAATGGCCATTCATCAGAAAACCTTCACTTTGCAACATCCCACATACCATACCACTTGAGTGTATAATGTTATCCATGTCTGACTCACAAGACCCAGGTTCAAGTGAGCTCTGATTAGCCTGGAGTCTGTCTAACCAAGAGCAAATAGGGTTTTTGCAGAGCCTTTAGCCTCTGTAAATGAGATCTTGACTTTCCAAATCCCAAGATTCATTGAGGTTCCATATTTACATTTCTGTGGATACAATACATCAGAGCTCTATTCAATACAGGAAAGATAATTGGTATATTTTATGTTGATTAGTCTTCTTAGTCATAAAAACTGCCCCAGGATTTGTATTCTCTTAGCAAATTATTGTAATTTATATAGCACCAACATATTCTGCAGCGCTTAACAGAGATTATACATCATTCACATCACTCCCTTCCCAGTGGATCTTATATTCTGCTGCAAGATGCCATATACAGTCACTATTTAGTGGGCTGGTGGGGGGCTTTTTGGGCCGAAATGAGTCGCAATACCAGGGCCTATTTTTCAAACCTACCTGAAGGTCCCTATCACATTCACACATTATGGTCAATTTTATCAGGAACCAGTTATCCTGCCTATCTGGTTTGAAGTGTGGAAGGAAACCAGAGGAGGGGAGGCCCATGTAGACACAGGGAGAACATTGTGCCCTGTTTGGAATCAACCTAGGAACCCAGCAATACAAGGCAGCAGATCTAACCACTGCACAAATTTACATTTTTATGAGTTTTCCAATAGACTCAGAATTTTAGTACTGTAGTGAATTGCTTGCTACACAATAGATTTAATAGATTTCTTTTAATAGATTCATTTTACAGAATAGATTTAAAAGATGTGTACCACTCTCCCTGATACAGTTCCCACCTACATCTTTGGTCACCCTATGGAGCACCCCCCCCCATAAGCATTTATAGTAAAAATATATAGAATAAAAAATTAAATGTTTTGGGAAAATAGGATTTTGATAACTGAAGATGTTACAATTTTGTCTCTTGAATGAATAAGACTACTTGCTCCTATCAGAGTGGCACTGATAACTGGGTGCCGAGGAAATGTTCACAAAAGCTTACAATCTTTCATTTCTGTCTCCATGGGTGCAGAGCAGTACAGCTCAGAGTGCCCTATTTTTACACGTGACTACAGGTGATAGTACACAAAGCACTGCTCAGCAGCTGCACCAGGGAATGAAGGCTAGCGTCCTATGGGTACATTGCCTTAAAATATACATATATATGACAGCACTGCACTATATGATATGATAAATGAGTAGTGCTTTGTAACAGAACTTACTGTATATATGCTGCTGTACTACTGAAACTCTAATTCATGCCACACACAGCACACACTTGGGGCATTACAGAAAAGTACAATACATGGAAAAGCAATAAAACCTGAACTTAAATTTTGTGACCATATCTATCTATCTACATTTTTATTATCAAATTATTAGCCAATACAAGGAAAATGTTGGTCATGCTAAAATTTTAATAGAACAAGAAACTTGTGACTGTGCCTTAATATATAAATATATAATATATACGATACTTTGTATTGTTACTATTTCATTCTATAAGCCCAGTTAATTGCTGGTTCCCTTGTTATCTATGTATGTATGTATAACTTTATTTATAAAGCGCCACAAGGGTACGCAGCGCTGTACAGTATTACAGAATACAAAATTACACACAGGGAGGACAAGTGATATAATAAATAAATACAATAAATACATATATGTATATATATATATATATATAAGTGCCATGTGGTATGAGACACAGTAGGAAGGAGGTCCCTGCCCCGTAGAGCTTACAATCTGAGTGGTTGGGTAACATACAGGCACAAACTGGAAGGTAAGAGTGCACCAGGTATGGGCATTTGCCCTTAAGCGCAGGACTGGGCAAAATAATGTGTTAGTGCTCCAGTTTATAATATCATTATAAACTTGTTACCACTAATATCAGTTAATAATCATGATGAACATTGAAAAGTGAGTGTAGAAATGTCTGTGTTTTAATGTGCAGTGCAATATGGATGAGTGCACAGAAATTTGTCACATAGCAGGCACATTTTAGAAAAGGGGCTAAACAGGTAAATATGCCAAGTACAAATTGTAAGCTCTTGTGAGCAGGGACCTCTGAACCTATTTCCATTAATTCTGTAACCCTTGTTTGTTAAGTCATTAAAATAATCCTGTCCGTTATAAATTAATGTAAAGTGCTGCATAACTTGCTGGCACTATATAAATAAACAATGATGATGATGAAATCAAATGCACAAAAAAAGAGTTTAGAACTAAGACTGCATGCACACTAGGGCTTAGTAATAAAATGTACCACATAGCAACCAATCAGGTGTTTGCTTTGAAATAAAAGACCACAAAAAGCTTTTTTTTACACATTATATAACACAAACAAATGTTTTTTTATATGGATTTGCCATGCATGCAGCCAATTTTTATCCATTACAAATAAAGTAATCAGACTGGGCACATGTTACTGCCTAAAAATCTGACAGATAAAATGTTTTTTTTTTTTAATAAAACCATTAATGAGAGCTTAATAAGATTCAAATCATAATTTGATGTAAATAGAATTTTGGTTAACAACAAAGTATTTGTTATGTTCCTGTAAGAGAAGTAAATGCTCCCAGGCTTTGCTGTGTATACTCCCAGAGGTAGGTACATCTGTGGCAGTTTATATAAGGCTCCCGCATTTGTGCTTGTGAAGTGTTCTGTGCCAAGATTAATTTGATGGGCACACCCACATTGGTGCCATATGCTGTATGTTGTTATGGTGTATCTGGGAATGTTACAGGGGGAAATTCAGTGCTGGGGAAATTTTAGGACACAGGTAAACTCTGCTAAGGGCTTGCTCTGAACTCAAGCTGACCCAGGCCCCCTGCCCAGAGTGGGATGGGAATGCTGCCATACTGCTGTCACAAAATGTCACTGATAGGAGGACTCCCCTTTTTACAGAAATAAACATTTAAAAAGGGAATGTGTACACTGGAACTTCCTTTAACAAATACACTTTTGTCATGTGACACATTTGATCTTCACAATGGGCATTTGATATCACAATATAAGCAGATCCCAGGAGCTGCCCTCTCTATAGGGACGTCTGAAGTCACCTTTTACAAAATTGCCAAAACATTCCAACCATTTGTGTCCTTGCATGTTAAAATTTGTTTCCTAAACTTAGCCTTTTTTGTTGTAGATGCTGATGCTTATCGGGGAAGGGACATTGCAATATCAAAGGCCACTGGGTGCATCCCCAGGTCATCACAGAGGTGCAAGCCTTTGATTTTCTGTTGTTGTAGTGGCTGGGGCATTAGCATGAGATAGCTGGGAGCAGATGGCTAAAAATGCTAAAATAATATTGACAACAAACTTACATACAAATAAGTGGAAGGATTGATCACTTGCGACACGGTATTTTATAACAGAGGTCCTGTTCTAGGGTGATAGTTTGCATGGAGCCATTTATTCTCCCGTTTCTGCAGTTTAACCAGTATGGTAGCACCCAACGGGGATCCCCCATATACTGTACCGATCGGGCAGCTTGCTGGATCTTCCCTTGAAATACAGATACCCCGTGTGACCCTTTGATTATGAGCCACGAGTTTCCTTCATTCAATTGGCCCATTGTGATTGTCACTTTGAAAGTGAGAATTTGTCATTGTCCCAGGCAGAATCGTTTGAAGTGGAACTTGCTTTTTATATGCAGGAGTATGAATTTAAAGGGCATCTCCCCTTGCAAATACACTTGGCTTATTTTAAGGTCGGACCTCCTGCCCACGGTCAATCCTGATGGTATCCATGTAAATGTCATGTGTTATCAGTGTTACTGTGTATTAAAGGGACAATAATGATACAACGTTGTATAAAGGCCATTGTTGTATGTGCCAGGGTATGTTTAATTGTACTTCTGACTTCCTGCTCTACTGTGTTCTACTGAGTCAGGTACAAACAATACTCCTTTCCCCGGTAGTTCTGTATTTCTGTTTGCAAAGACACACCAGCAATCTGTAAGTTTCACTGTATTGTGTACCTTTGTCTACAAAGGATAGGTGATGTTAGATAGATGATAGAGAGATAGACGATAGATGATAGATAGATAGATAGATAGATAGATAGATAGATAGATAGATAGATACAGAGAGAGATTGATAGATATCTCTAAATTACAATTATCATAATAAAGCACTTGCCATTAAAACTAACTACTTGGAAAGTCAGTAACCCAAAGAAGTAATAAGGTACTGTACAGCACATTTCTTGCCTTTGGTACTTTTTAGCTAACATTTAGTTATGTGAAAACACAGATCATACAGTATTAGCCTCTTTATTAAAAACAATTAAAATACATGCTCTTGCATAGTCAATTTGATTTTTATTTTTATTAGTTTATAAAAAAATAGATATATACAGCAGTAAAATTTTATAAAATTCGCCTTCAGGTCATAGCTTCCTGATGTACTACAATACGTCCCAGAATGAGTTCAGTCAGTTTCAGAAGAAATTGCTTGAGACCCAGGGAACAGCAAAACACAATAGTGCAAATTCAGTCGATAAAGTTGAGGAAATGGCAGACTCCTATCCATCTTTGGTAATGTCAGTACTGGCTTTATACAGTATGTACAGTATCTGGCTGCAGGACTTGCTTTTTCTGTCGCACATGCATGGCATGTGTAATCTTACATACTTAACCATGATTATATAAAGGTATATGTGAGTAGTACTTGTGAATCTCCACCCTTCATGCTGTTCTCTCTACAAACAACCTAGACCCTATATATGTATTTAATGCATAGATGCAGGATTGAGCTGCTAAGGTCTGTATATACAATACATACTGTACAATTTATAGGTAACACAAGTAACGATATATATTGCAAAGTCACCCTAGTTTGTGCCTGCTTGGGGTGCAGCAGAATGCATCGTGTTGTTAACTCTGTTCCGAGACGATCGCATATATTTGGTCTCTAGCTGTGAGTCTTTATACTTAAACGTCCTTGGATGGCGACAGCGTCGCAGTTTCATGTACAGACTTTGAAAGTGGAGTTTTTACGCAGATACTGGATGCTGGTCCGGACGGGGGAGAATTGGGCAAAGACCCCTCCCTTTCCCTTTTCTTTTGTTTCATTCGCCTATTCTGGAACCAGATCTTAACCTGAGTATCGTTGAGTTGGAGGGAGTTTGCGATTTCGATGCGTCTTGCCCTGGTGAGATACTTGTTAAAATGAAACTCCTTTTCGAGTTCAGTCAGTTGTTTGGTGGTGAAGTTTGTCCTCACGGTGCAGGGGGGACTTGCTACCCCATATTCAGATTGTAAACCTGGGAGAAAAGATGTACAAACCAGTTAGCGCCTCAAGCATTCTCTGCGCTTTACTAATGCGCCATGACGCATGGATATTCTGGCTACTGGTTAAGTTAACTCACATTTCAAATTAAAAAATGTATGAAGACAGGCCTAACTTTGTAGGGCACAGAAAGAAGAGTAAAGTTATACAAATAATGCTGCTGGATCTCAAGAGAAAACTACTCCGTGATTGTAGAGAGAAAAGCAAAATGTTGCAAGTAAACCTTAAGTGCCAAAATACAAGTGCTACAAGTGCGCTACCTTGTTTCCTGGGAAGCAAAAAAACCCTAATTGTAACAACATAAATCAAGTGGGTTCTAGAAAGGAACTGAAAGTGTTACAACTTAGTCCATTGGATTCCAGGGGTAAATGCAAAGTGCTACAGTTTAATAACTACTCCCTTTTGCAGCAGCTATGCTTTTGGAATATATTGGAATATCAAGCTTGGCAGGACTTACTTTTCTTAGGTGGGTTCCTTTTAACTTTCATCCAATCAAACGTGCTGACATGGGTGTCAGACGCCGGGGAGGCAGGTTTTGGGTAAGTGCCAGGCGAAGGGGAGATACTCTGCAAGTTGCCCCCAGGATAAACTTCTAGTGGTTCCTTACATTGGGCGATTTGAGCCATTTGGGTTTCTTCTCCAAGAGTCCTGTAGCTCAGCTGCCCATTGAGGATGTACGATCCATTCCCTGGGAATACAGAACTGCCATAGGGAATGTGGCCCCCAGTCTCTTCTACCAAGTGATTAGATCCATAATAGTCGTAATCGGTGCTGCTATGTAAGAAACTGTAATCAGAAGGTGGGGGTGGCTCATAAGCGACATCTAGGCTGCATGGAGCATAAAGTGCTGGAGACTGGTGAGAAGCCTGGTGGGCAACGGAGCCAGGCACACCTCCAACTGGCATAAAGGGATGATCTGCTCCACTGCCAGGGTAAGGCTGCAAGGTCATGTTTCTTTGGTCGCTGCGGCAGAACTTGGGTGAAAAGGCTACAACATCCCCGCAAGAAGTGTATTCTAGGTAGGAATTCATCTCTAGGGAGACTTCTCCGGCCGGACAGCTGAGGAACCTGATGATCCCTCAATCTTTCACCTGGACTTCTCCTCTGGTCTTGTTACACTGTATTGCCTAATATAGAGTGGCGGTCACGTGCTTCCTAGTAGCCAATCAGGAGCGCTCCCTGCTAGAGTTCCAGGTGGAGCTCACAGCTGGTGGTGGAGCGGCTGCTCTTTAAACTTTCCGAGTCGGGAAAACTCCAGCAGCCAGATGCCCAGTGCCAGACCCGTCAGCAGCAAGTCCTGGAGGGTAACCAGTTCATGCTAAGTACATGGAATTTACTCACAGCCCAGAAATACCTCCTTGGAAGATAAATGTGCGTGAGAGTGCTGGCAGTGGCGCTGGGCTCATCAGCTGGATAGCAGCCCCTGAACATTGCACTTTCCTTGCATTTGGTGCGGAAGGTCACTCCGATCTATGTTCCTTGTATGGTGCATTGTAGTGGAAAACAAGGGTACATCATCTCTTTTTTTGTATAGATTTATCAACCAGTGCTATACAAACTGTACTTACACCGGGCTGCAGAGAGCTATAGTTATGCCTGTTATTAAGTGTCCGCTTTAACCCTGCGCTGGACTTCCTAGGATGCTCAGTGGGAATGTCTACCCTTTTAATGTTTTTATGATGCTGTCTCGGTTAAATGTTTTGCTGCCCCCTCTTTACCACCGGCTGCAGTTAATGGATGCAGAAAGGGAGCGCTAAGTGCCTGGAACCCAGGGTTCAGCAAGCTAATAGCTCTGGCGCAGTCCCATGATAGTTTTGCTTTTGTTTAGATATACACCCTGGGACCTGCCTCTGGGACCTTCACTGCCAGAGTACTAGTGTTGTCTCACTTAGCACCAGGGGTTCACATCAGGAATTGTCTATATACCTTACACATAATATGTATGGTTTGGAGATTAGTTATGAGCCAATGTTTTGCTCTAGTGGAACGGTTATATAGTCAGTTATATCTAAACCCCAAAGAGTCTCTTCTACCTTATAGGTCTCTCATTAACGTCAGAGAAAGTTTATTTTACAGAATGTAAGCTCTTGTGAGCAGGACCCATTGATTCATTATGTATTCCTTGTTTGTTTGTTTGTTTATTGATTGTAATATCCTGCACAACTTGCAACAACTTCACCAAAACTTGGGCATTTATATTTTGTATATGTTTTTATATGTGTTTCGTATAAATACACATTTTTTTTACATATACCCATTGTTGCTGGTTTTAGGGTAGAGTAAAATGTATTTGCCATGGGCCAACAGCATAACAGAGGCACTTGGGGCAAAGTTACATAAAAGTTTTATTTTTAAAAGTTAACTGCATAAAATTTATAATATATAAAATATATAAAAACTTAGTTAGTTGTTATTAAACTGCATCTACCAGGATCCACCCACAGATAACAGCTGTATGGAGATTGAAACATGGAACTATGGTTTATCAGCTGGCGGGTTCAAATTATTCTAAGTATAACCTCCTCAAATAGGGTCTGATTGACTTATCATAGTCCTTATATTTTCTAACTTTGTCCCTACAGGGGATTCTGGGAGGTGTAGTTCAGTAACAGCTGGTGTGGCTACTCTTTCCTCCTCCTTTCCTATTTATTGCATGATTGTGGTAATTTATCACTCTCCAGACCTTTCAGCAGAGTTGTATTTAGTAAATCAGTGCTATAACATTGTAATAATACAGAACACATATTTGTTATATGATCACAGGCACATCTGCTTCCACCATGAAACTAGATAATCCAAAGGGCTAACATTGTTTCCTCTGGGTACTGAGTGGTATTTCCAGCCTGTGCTGTAAGTCATGAGGGTGCATAATGTATCACCTAGTTAAGCAGTCATCAGCTGTGATAGGGGATTATGTGGGTGTCTGTCAGGATTTACTTGGGGGCCCACTGATCTCATTTCTCAGGGAAATTCAGAAAGTTTTCAGAATGATCTACATTTATTGCATTACTCACCCAGCGACCAAGCATTAGGATTATTATTCTCCCATGTACAGAATAGATAAATATATCATTAACTATTTAAATAAGTGCCAGCCATGTATTACTTCAACAGTTTTACATGATCCCTTATTTACTTGTGTGCACATTGCATCGGTGTCAATATGAGAGAGATATAGCTTGTGTAATCTCTTACATGCCCTTGATTTGTGCTGTTTAGTTGTGGTACTGGTACTGTAGTGCACTGCATTAGCCTCAACAGGTGCCAAGCTATATGTACAGTAATCCCTTCACTATTGATGCTAAAAACTACAGTGTCGTGTCCCAAATGCTTTTTTTGGTGTTGATTCTACAGCAAATGTGTAGCCATAGTAAATCAGACCCAGTGTTGTACAAATACAAGGAGTGGTTAGAACACATGAGAATGTTCTTTACGTTAATGCACCAAGTATGCTTAGAAATTATAGGAGAATGCAGAATATCCCCTTGTAATTGTCAGCTATGAATTATTTAGGCTGCATTTGGACACTGGTATTTTCTGCTGCAGACGCCTGCCCTACCCTAAATCCTTTCCTGACAATCATAAATGGGATCGACATTGCTTGTAGCTGCAATCAAAATACTTTTTGAGCCATATCCTTATCACAGAACTAAAGCTTAACAAAGAAGTAGGATAGAAATGCTACACAAGTTGTTGAATTTCTGTACCTTCCCAAGATGGCCAAAGCCCTTTAGCAGGGAAGATCTGTGCCTCCAAAGATGCTACCAGTTGCTCTAGGCTGCTGTCACATGCCTCACCTTAGGGGCCAACAATCAGCAGGTAGAATTTACTGGTCACCTGTTTAAAAGCACACATCTTGTTGGTTGCTATGGGTTACTGCTACTGGTGCCTTTTATTGCATATGGGGGATAGAATATAAAAGCCACAATACAAGGCAAATTAGCCATACAGATTCTCATTACATGGTATGTCAAACTAGTGTATTCATCAGAATTGAATTCTACATTGTGCATATAACCAGGTAGGACTACAACAATGTGTAAAATGCAGGAGAACTTCAAATCAGGGGATGTAAAATTTAGGTATCATTTGATGAGCCCTGTAGCGCCAGCTTCTATAACAAAAACACTTAATGTTCTTTATAATGATTTCTGATAATCCCTAGCTTCTCAACCACACCCTAGAGTACACTGAGCATGTGCGATGTCACTGACTTTCAAAAGAGGGCCTAACCAGATCATCGTTGTTAAGGTGTGAAACGTATATGCTGATACAGTAAGTTCAGTGATTCAAATATAGCATTTCTGGTCATATTCATTATAAAGCTCCTTTAAAGGGGAAGGAAAGGTACAATCACTGGAGGGTGCCAAATGTTAGGCAACCCCCCAGTGATTGTAATCACTACCTTCTGTCAGCAGAAAACTGCAACAGCTTGGGGTCTTGGCGAGCAAGTGATCCTCTTTGTCCTGTTTTTTACTATGGGATCCCGGGTCGATGCATGAGCAGTAGAGTGAAAAAGTCGTTTTTTTTTGTAAAAGTTCAGCTTTTCACTCTACTGCGAAAGCGACGTGAAGACAGAAGAAGGAAGAGGATCACTCACATCTACCCCAGGCTGGTGCAGTTTTCTCCTAACTAACCTGGTTTGGGGACACTGAGAGCAACATCCAAGGGGTTGGTGAGCAACATGTTGCTCACAAGCCACTGGTTGGGGATCACTGCCTTAAAGGAACAGTAAGACCAAAAAACAAAAGTGTATAAAAGTAATTACAATATAACGTACCATTGCCCTGCACTGGCGAAAGTTGTGTGTTTGCTTCAGAAACACTACTAAAGTTTAAATAAAGAAATCTGCTGTTTAGCCATGGGGGCAGCCATTAAAGGAGAAAAGGCACAGGTTACTTAGCAGATAACAGATAAAACACCATTATATTCTACAGAACTTATCTGTTATCCAACACCCACATTGTTCCTGAGGTATATATCACAGTTAACAATTCTCTATCCCCCCATCTTCCCAGGCCAGGTGCTTTGGGGTTATACTCGATTCTGCCTTGTCCTTCAGTCCTCATATCCAGTCACTTATCAAATAGTGTCACTTTCACCTAGGAAATATTTCCATAATGCAATCATTTATCTGCCAACATTCTTATTCACTCTCTCATCATATCACGCCTGGGCTACTGTAAAAGTGCCCATACACGTGAAGATTTGCTCGCTTGGCGAGGTCGCCAAGCAAGGAGATCTTCTCCCGATATCCCCACCTACGGCTAGGTGATATCGGGAAAAAATGTAGGCTAATTCGATCGTTTGGCCCTGGGGCCAAACTATTGAATTATAATGATGGCAATGGGGCAATCAGTTTGGGGACCGCATCAACGAGCCGATGCGGTCCCCGATCCCACTAAATCTTTTAACCTGCCCGATCGATATCTGGCAAATTTCAGGCCAGATATCAGTCGGGCAGGCCCCTTCGTTCCTGCCCCTACACGGGCCGATAATCTGCCGAATCAGTATAAGGGACCAATATCGGCAGCTACAATCGACCCGTGTATGGCCATCTTAACTCTCTATCAATTGGCCTTCCCCTTCAAAACTGTCCCCTCTCCAGTCCATATTGAATACTGCTGCCAGGCTGATACACCTCTGCAAACGGTCATCCTCTGCCAGTCCCTGCACTGGCTTCCCCTACCATCCAGAATAAAATGTAAACGTATGACACTCGCATTTAAAGCAGTTCATAACTCCCATAACACCCATCTCTGAACTTATCTCTAGGTACCATCCAACCCACTTGTTACGCTCCTCTACTGACCTGTTCCTCAGCTTCTCTCTCAAATATAATTCTCCTATTTCATTTTTCATAGTGGCTTTGGTTTACTCAGGGCCATATTTGCCATATATAGGCACCAGTGGGTCTGTGCCTGGGGCAGCAGATTTAGGGAAGCAGCCCTGGGGTGCCTATAAGGCATATTAAATTTGTAAGAAAAAAAAAACCAAGCTCACTGCCTTGGTACTAATACTTGAGTAAATACGGAAATCCAGTGGCATGGCTGCAGAGATGGGGGTACCTTTTCCTCTTCAATGCAATACAGCAAGCCTATCTGCACATACACAGGTTGCAGGATGGGGAGGTCTGATGCCTAGGGGCCCATTTACTTACTCACGAACCGTCCGAATGCGTCTGATTGCGTTTTTTTCCTAATGATCGGTATTTGGCGATTTTTTCGGAAAAATTATCGCGACTTTTTCGTTGCCATCCGAATGTTGCGTAAAATCTGGTGATTTTTTCGTAGTGTTAAAACTTGCGCGAAAAGTCGCGCCTTTTTCGTAGCCATTCCGAAAGTTGCGCAAAATGTTGCGATTTTTTTCGTAGCGTTCGGATTCATTCAAGCTTCAGTATGGTGACTTTTCTTGGGCCAGGTTGGAGCTGCAGGGTGCCATTGAGTCCTATGGGAGGCTTCCAAAATCATGCTAAGTCTGAAAGTTTCGGCCGCCGCTTACAAGCGCTCAATACGAAAAAGTCGCGACAAGATACTAGCGAATCGTAATGGCTACGAAAAAGTCACGTTCTTTCGCGAAAATCGTATTGGTAACGAAAAAGTCGCGACAATTTCCGAAAAGTCGTAAAGGCGCTGAAAAAATTGCAAAAAATACGAAAAAGACGCAAAATGTTCATTTTCCAATCGGAATTTTTCCAATTTGGATTCGAATTCGTGTCTTAGTAAATCAGCCCCCTAGAGTCTGCCACCTGCAACTCCCTTTCCAAGTGGTTGTGCTTTTTATTAAACACCACAGGGATCACCTGAAATTGGAAATATGGGTGCTACAACATGGAGGTAGCTACTGCTCCTGTATAAACTATAGCAAAAGAGAAAGTTGTGCTCATTACTGAACAATTTTAAATGATTATCCAGGGATAAAAGAAGCGTGACCACAATATTTATACAGACAATTGCAAGAAATCCTTTGAACTCGTCCCAATCATTAAGGACATTAAAGGGGCCTCCTGGGCAGTGTGCAAAGTGCAAAAAACATAAGTAATGCTTTGCAGAATTGGCACAGACCCCTGCATTCAGTTATGGAGCACAGAGACCTGCAGCTTAGTCCCAAGGAATATAGTGCTGACTGCAGGGGAACTCTGCTTAGCAGTAAAGGGGCCCATGATTACTGGTAGTGGCCCTGTGCCAAACTATACAGGCTAACTAATTCAGCCAAAGTTGCTATTAGCACAACATGACTAAGTACACTTACTACCCATGCACATCTTATTAGCATATTTAATAATATCAAAATAATTTCAAAAGAAACCTTAACGTGTGTTATCTTCCATGTGTTATCTTTAATAGATTTCAAGAGTCCTTGCTTTTCTTTATTTCTATATAATGACAGGTCCCCCAAGCTGCCTGAGGTCTGCTGTATATATATTATGCCACTGTTCAGCTGCCCAAAAGCTGCTACAATCACCATCTGTGGGTCCCATTCACTTGAATGTAAAGCACCAGGCTGTGCATTTGGCCCAAATGTTTTTTTGCTCCATTTTGCTTGGAACTTCCCATCAAAACAAATGGGTTCTGCATTAGCCTAAGAATCAATATAAATAGCACAGCAGTAGAGATGCACTGCACTAAATCCATAATATTTGTATTTGTTCAAAGAGCAATCCAAATCGGAACCCTAATTTGCAAATTTGCAATTTTAAAAACAGCATAATCAGTGAACAGTACATTGTTGCATTGTTTACCAAAGCTTTAAAGTAATATAACATATAACATATACATTTAGCTCTTCTACAATGTAGTGCAGAGAACTAACAATGGCCCCACAAACATGCTACAACACCAAAGAGATAAAGGCCATAAAGGGGCTTGCTGGAACCCCCTGGACATTAAGTTAACCCTAGACTTTACCTTAACTGACATTCACACTGGTTTCCTTAATTCGCTGCTTTGGGTGCCCCAGTGGGGTGGCGCATGAAGGCCACAACTAGGGGTAAGCAGCAGAGGCACCTGCTTTGGGTACCAGTATTTTAAAATATATCAGCATTTCCTCATGAGACCAGCTCCTGGTTTCTCCTCATCTTTGTCATGTCAGCTGGTCTGTGTACCCCACTAACTGTTTTATACAAGGGAAAATGGTATGGTGGGACAATAGGGACCACCACCCTTGCCTTGCATGCCATTCCTTGGCCCAGTTCGTAGGGGGCAGCCCAGAGTTTTCAAAGCTGTGCTATAAATTTAAAAGTATGTTTACATAAAAATATCCTTCTTTCCAGGAATAATGCAAATTTTTCAAAAGGACAGGCTAAAAATGTATTACCAGGCTTAGAAAGCCAGGGTATGTTGCCTTTAAGCAGCCACTTACTAAGCTGTTTCTGGCAAAGCTATAAGACTGCGCTTTTACATTTGTATGTTTATTGCATACAAAATATATAAATATTTTGGCGATTCCATCCGTTTAAATCATGTTCACATTGTAATTTGTTAAACATACAATCTTTGGCCCCAGGGGGTAGTGCATGTATATGTATATCTAATTAAGAAAAATATATTTGCTCCCTCTGCCGCTAGTGACTTTTATAAATCACTAGAATTGAAATAGTTAATGTCTCTAGCTTCCCTGTGTCTGTTAAAATAATTCTGTATAAAGAATTGCCTTTATTTGGTTCTGGTGACACAGATAACTAATTGCAAACTCGCCGATCTTTAATAAATTAAAGGCGGGTATTATCCATGGTATATTGAAATGAAATCTCTCCAGTATTGGTCTCTCCTGACGCAGATTCCCAGCTGGCCTAGGATTGCTCTGGAGTAGGAGTTATTGTTGTTGAGAATAGAGAGTGCATTGCATGATTGATGAACCTTCAGCAGAACCCCACTGATAGTCTGCTCAGCGGCAGGACTGCAATACGGTTACTTCAGCGGCTCATTTAATGGGAAATGCTTGAGCGTTTAGTTTGTAAAGTGCCCTCATTCTGCTGCTTAGGATCTGCAGACATTCTAATGGCTAAGATGCATTCAAATGAGTAACTCTTATACAGCACTGCTTACTACATCACTCACTAGGGCTTATTTGCTAAGAGAGATGCACAACTGATTCTCTGTTGAAAAACAGGTTTAGGGTTATGCCCCTAAAATGGCAACCAACACTATTTTCATCATATATGTAGCCAAATAATTGTAATATTTAACATTTACTCATACCATGGGAAGATTGTTTATATTTGCTGCAGTATGGACCTTGCATGGCCAGTTTGAGGCCTATAAAAGCAAAATTGTTGGTTCAGGATTAAAACATATCATTCTTATATGAAGCATTGGTATTCCCTCAAATCTGGCAACGTGAAGTTTTCCAGATGTTGTCCCACTACAAGTCCCACCACCAGCCAGAGCTATCAAGCATATCTGGGTTTGCTACCCTCTACAATATCTGATTTACAGATAACTACTACCATCCAGTGATATTTAAAAATGCAAAAGAATAATGGCATTGGACAAAATCCAGATTGGACTCCTAGAAAACTGCAGATGAGTTTACAAAGTAACCCCTGCAGCCTCGCCTGCTGTATGTTACAGGGGACAGTAGAGGGGGCTTCTCCATATACACTGTCTTTTCACTCTGCTATTCTCCATTCAGTGACTCAGTGAACTTCAGACATGAATAGGTTTGGGTGGTCTATTCATCTTTGAGCAGCAGAATAACAGGGACCACTCCTGAATAGAAAAGCAAGTATAGTTGCTTCTTTCCAATCTGTGCAGCAGAGATTTTAAAACTGTATTTTCCACAGCTGCTATTAAGCCACAATTTCCTTTTGATTTTACCCCAAAGCACTGCTGCCATGACTCCCAGTCAGTAGTTGCTGGGGCTACTAAGATTTACATACAAGAACAGATGGAGAGCCAGTTCCCTGCCATTCAGCACACCTACTCTCTATATGCTTATCTCTATATAAGTCTTTTGATGCTATGCTGCTTTGCTGGCTTAGGTCACAAATTACCCTAGACATTTTCATGATATATGTTCTATATATATATATATATCTTGTCTGACACCCCTTTATTCCCTATGTGTTTACCCTTGCCTTTCAGATTTATCTTTGATTTTAAGATCCCAGATATTGCAGATTTATAGAAACTAACATCTATAACTGCATAATTATCCATAATTCTAAATTAATAAATTTAATTATACATACTTTATAATAAAAAATAATGATAATTATGATAACACTGGTACTTATTTCTTACATTAAAGGGTAAAGTCTGTGTTGCAAAGCAGAGGAACATCATGAAAAGTTGTAAATATGATTTTTTGTTAACTAAATAAAGTAATTCAATGCTTTAGATTTCTCCATTTGTTAATATATTAACAGAAAGACTTATGTCAAATATAAGAGTAATGAATGTCATTTGCTGTGGGCTGTAGGTCAGCTGAAGCCGGAAAAGCTCCACAGAATGCATATGAATGCTTCCAGCATCCCCAGCATTTTTTGGACTTGAAGGTACATTGAAGTAGCAGCACCAGGTGATTCTAAGGCTGAGTAATGTCTCCTTGGCCTGTTTTTGGTTATATAAACCTGGGCTATCAGATGGTAGATATGGGGCTTCTGGTAGCTTGTAGTGAACTGCTAGCAGGTTACTTAATTTTGTATAATTAATGTCCATGCTTAGGAACTTTCTTGCAAATAATGAAAGTGGTGCAGCAGTGTGTTGGCTTTATATTCTTGGAACCCTCCATAAATAAGCACCGATGATTCTGTGACAGCTATATGAATGTAAGAAAGATGTTACCCATATGATAGAATATATGAGTTACATTTCTGTGACGGCTCCTGTGTAATCTCTATATGCCCTTTAGCAAGTCAGTTTATCTTCTTGCAAATCAGGTACCAAAGTAAGATTGTAAGTTCAGAAAGAGATGTACTGTGCCTGAAAAGGATTTGATGTATAGCCCCAAATAGATAGAATTGATTAATAATAACAGATTAATTATGCTTTGGAATTTGATCAATTAGTAAACTCCACCAATATTTTATTGGCTGTAAAGAAACACATTTTATGCTGATGTTTACACCTCCTTTCCTGTAGTTTCTTTGGGAGTTTCCTTGTTAACTACCTACGAATGAATGAATATTGCTTTATTCCACACCTTGTGTTTCAACCCTTTCTCCTTGTAGATTGTAAGCTCTTGGGCAGGGCTCTCTTCACCTCTTGTATCGGTTATTGATTGCTTTATATGTTACTCTGTATGTCCTATGTATGTAACCCACTTATTGTACAGCGCTGCGGAATATGTTGGCGCTTTATAAATAAATGTTAATAATAATAATAATAATAATAACATACATTTTAAGGGTTATTTACAAATGCAGAATTTCAGCATAATTGCAGGCTACAAGGATTTGCACCCACCTCCAGTGGCCATGATGAACACAACTCTGCAGTGGAGGCTGGGCCCCCCGCAAAAAAATCTGTGGAGGGGCTTGGCATGCACAACCACCCCTAACCAGCCCCATTTTCAGAGTGTGGCATTTAGTGCAGTGACATAGGGGGAGATTAGTCACCGCACGACAAATCTTCGTTGTCGTAGGCGACTAATCTCCCCGCAATGCCATCCCACCGGCTAGAATGTAAATCGCCGGTGGAACAGCATGTGCGGTGCCACAATTTGCCGAAGTTGCCGAAGTTGACTTGAGAGGAAACTTCTGGCGACTTCGGCAAATCGCAGCGCCGTGTATGCCATCCCACCAGCGATTCACTTTCTATTTGTAGCGACTAATCTCCCCGTGTGTCACTGCCCTTATGTCACTGGAAGCACTGCAGCATTAGGGTGTGATTCTTTTGGAGCAAGACTGCTGCCCCATTGGCTTGTTTTTAAAAATCTGAAATGGCCCTTATGTGCTAATTTTTGTAAAACACTAGAGATGAAAAAAGAGACTTTACATTTTGAAAAACTAATGATCCCCTTCTGCTTTGCATACAGGAAGTGTTAATGCTCCTTTCTTTTTCTCAACAAGCAACTGCCCTTGTACCAGACCCAATTACAGGAGTGTTTTTAGAGCCCCATGCCACCTGTTGCTGGCTGAAACCAGGTTCTTACCTTGCGTCAGTGACCGATGTACTTGTGTTGTATAAACAAGCAAGAAAGTTGTTAAAATCTATTTAGTTACCAGTCACTGAGTAACCTATGGAGATGTGTGACTAATAATCCAATAAAACCATACAGTAAATATATATACTATTCTTTTTTAAATCTAGTGTTTTACTAAAAAATGCACTCAGGTCAAGATGCAAATTTTATTAAATTTACACAGAAAAATATTACTTTACATTTTTTTATCAGACTTTGTCCCTTCTCATCTCTTCCCTTACTTGAGAATTCAGAATTCTCAAGAGTTACTTTCTTGATTTGCTTTCTCATTACCAAGTCCAAACCCTATCAATGTAGGAAACTTTTTCTTGGTCACTAATACACTTGGTCGAGAAACGCTATGTGATGTTACCTTGTGGGCCCTATAGCCTAGTTTCGACTGCACACATGGCTGCACAGACTTACTTATTTATACTGTATATTTTAGTACAGGTATAGGATCTGTCATCCAGAATGCTCGGGACATGGGGTCTTCCGGATAAGGGATCTTTCGGTAGTTTGGATCTCCATGCTTTAAGTTTACTAAAAAATCATTTAAACATTAAATAAACCCAATAGGATTGTTTTGCCTCCAATAAGGATTAATTATATCTTAGTTTAGATCAAGTACAAGGTACTGTTTTATTATTACAGAGAAAAAGGAAATAATTTCTAAAAATTAGAATCATTTGTTTAAAATGGAGTCTATAGGAGACGGCCTTTCCGTAATTCAGAAATTTCTGGGTAACAGGTTTCCGGATAACTGATCCCATACCTGTAGTAGCAGTTCTTTAAGTCTCTGCTGATTCTGGACAGATTGGTTGTGCTCTTCTGCAGTCAGAGACTCCTGGGAAATTGGGGGAAATAACACATGATGTTCACAGGGTAATGCCACAAATAAAATCAGGTGGGTGGGTGTTTAATTACCATAAGAGGAGAAACAGAAAAAGGTAGGATTTTTATAAGATGGTTTATGGAAAAGAAGGTTTGAAGGGGTGGTTCACCTTCAGGTTAACCAGACCTCGGTACCACAGAAGTTGGACGGCACTGCTCTACATCATACTAACAGTTCAGATAGGACAGACAAGAACAGATCAGATAGGGAGACAGAAGGTTGCTATACATTATACACGTTACACATTGCAGGCCTCTATAAATCACATTCAACAGTTAATAATTAAAATGCAGATTCATGTAAATAAAGATTGGATAACCCTATATTGAAATGGATACTGCCATCAAATAATAATTCTGTTTATTTTTTGTTTAGCTGTCATGTATTTATATTGTGTATAAGTACTTTGCTTCAGTTTCCTTTGCCTCAACTAAGCCTCCTTATCTCTTTAAGCTATACTCTTGCCCAAGCAGCAGTGCAGTAAATGCTTGATCTTGCTTTGTCCTGTGGGATGCAGACTCTGATCATCAGTAGATATCTAGAATTTCTACCATAAAGCAAGGCAGACTTCCGTTGTTTGCAGAAATATACATTGTTAGTTGCATGCCTGAAAAGTACCAATAACTTCCAAAGCTGTCAAGTAAAAAATTAGATTACAAAACTACACAGCTTTACATAATTCTTTGCATAATTTTCAGGTAAAACTTTCCTACAACAGTAAGGCTCATTTGTGAATACACTGTATAGTGCAAATAACCATGTGTGTCCCCACATTGTAGCATCATTGTGCACTCTTCCTTTGCAGAGTTGGGATGGTGTTACTTCTGAGATGCCAGTCACCACATTAATGAAAGCATTAGCACAAGCATTAGCACACAGTTCCCTTGGAGCAAGCCAGTAGCAGCTATTGCCACAACCTGCTGTTAAAACCTTGGAATTCCCTCCATGTCAAGGGTGGGGGTAATTCCAGGTTCCCTAGCATCGGTACAAGGACTTGTTCCTTTTGCAAAATTTATCACAGTGTATGTACCTTTTGTAAATTGTGTCAAAATGTACACAATTGTGTTGCAGAACACTAGCAGTTGCATTTAAACATGAGCCCTAGTATCTCTTTAATTCTAAATTTTTTTTCTCTCTGACAAAAGATCTATTTATTTGTGCCAGTGGTGTGCTTGTTGGTGCCAGCACCCTGGAGCGGTGGACAAATGAAAAGTCTGTCCCCATCTCCTTAGGGCTTATTTATAGCCACAGCCGTGCAAATATGGACACAGTCATTGCATGAATTGATGCCAGGCCCAGACTGGCAATCTGTGGATGCTGGCAAAAGCCAGAGGGGCTGCTGTAAGATGACAGTCACTATTTAAGGCCCTGTGGAGGGCTGTTTGGGCATTTGTGTACTTAAAATGCCAGGGCCTATTTTGTATCCCAGTCCAGACCTGATTGAAGCCATTCATTAAAAACACACCTTGCCTTTCTGCATAGCTGCGCTCAGCACCAGTATGTCATGCCCCCAGCTCTCAAACATACACAAGTTCACCAATGGATCAACTGCCACCTTAACTTTTTACTTGTGCTGAAAGCAGACATCATTTTGACACTGAGCACTGTAAAGGATGCAATCTCATCTTCAGAAAATGTGAGCACAATTCCACTAAAGAACACATACAATTGCTGATTTGTCCCATTGTATAACACTCATAACTGCACTTGTTTTAATGCAAAAAAGGGGAAAACACATGTGTTTTGGGTAAAATACATGGCAGCTTGCATCTGAAATTGCAAACTGTATTTGCTTTTGTAAATAAGCTCTCTTGTTTTGTGCTCTGAATCATTCATGTGTATTTGTTAGAAATGTGGTGTTACCAACTGTTCTAACTGTATATTAGAAGAAGAAACTATTCTTAGGCGGGAACTTTGTATGCCTGCACAATCGAGATGTCATTATGGATTCTTGGAATTTTCTTTCAACTGTTCACGGTACATCACTGATAAAGGATCCATATACTTTTGATTAAGGATGACTTCTCACAGTATTAAACTCTGTGGTACACAGAAAAGTTGCAGCATTCTTTTAGATGAGAATATTTGTCTGCATATACTTTACCATTTTGCCCTGACTTGCATGGGTGTCTTGCATGGTTGAAGCTGAAATTATAAAAAATACCCTTTCCATTATTTGAGTATGTGTGACATATCTTTGCTTTTCTGATTTGCTAACAGCTGAATGGCCCAATTGTCAGCTATACACAGTGATTAATTAACTTGTGTTCAGGGGGCCCTGGAGGTGCATAGATCAAGAGGCCTCCATGTGACCAGTGGAGCAATGGAATGAAGGAGGGGCTGTCATGCATGTAGCCTGCTTTTTTGTCTTTATGGCACTGTGCATAACATCTGTTTGTGTGTATGTGTGTGTGGCAGTATACTGATCTGAGTGTGTACCAGTGTGCTGATCAGCATGTCTGTGCATTTGTAGTATATTGATCCATGTGTCAGTACATGTCAAGGTGTAAATATGGGGCCTGCTCATGTTAGCATGTCTGTGAGAGTGGGAGAGTATCAGAATACTAATCCTTGTGAATGATTGACAGTCGGAGCTGTTTGTGCCTGGATACTCACCAGTATGAGTCAGTATTTCTGATTGAATAGTAGCACACTGAGATCCCCAAGCCCAGGATCCAGCTCTGGCCATTTACATGTATTTATTCATGCCCACACAGCACACTCTCACATAGAAAAATATACTGACAGAGTCACGCTGCCACACACACAGATCAGCATTCTGACACACACACACATAAAAAGATGGATTTTTATATCCTGCCATGTTTATAAGTAGGGATTCATTTCACTTCTTAAATATATTCATTGACATCAGTAACACATAGTGGCATAGAACGTGTACTTAGGTATGATGTAAAGTATGTATTAATACATGAAGGCATTTTTATTTATTAATATGAGGTGGAGCAGTCATAATTTATGAGTTAAAATTAAATATCATCCATAGCATCTAATGATAGATTGTGGGCATAACCACATTTTAATAATATAATGTAGTCTAATGTAGTAGTGTAAAATAATTCTAGTTTGGTTTTACTAAGAATTTTTCAGGTGGGGGAATACCATGATTCTCTTCAACAAGAAAAGCTATAAAAGTATAAAAAATATTCCAAATAATTGAGCAGTAAAATTATTCTTTTTGGGCTATGTACTTGGCTGAAAAAAATAAGTCACAACACTCACCACTTCTTGCTGGTGTAATCCTTTGTTTATTGAGCTAGTTGTGCCACACAGAACCTTTAGGCATGTGTATGCACATAGCTTACCTCATGGGGGCGCCATGACAGATAACTACCTTAGACTTCCTTACCTTACCCTCCCTTTAGAAGGGCAGCCATTCCCTAATGGGTCATTACTGGAGCCCTGGTAACATATCTCTGTACTGTAAGTACTGTAGTGCTGTAACTTATGGTACAGGGGGGCCCACGTATTACATTTTATTATTATTTCCTGGTACTTATATAGCATCGTGGTGGAACGTGGTGGAACACAATGTGGAACGTAGGAGGGAGAGCAGAAGCCGCCAATGCTCCCTAACTTACTCCTTGGAGGAGATTTACTAATCCACGAATCCGAATACCGAATGGGAAAAATTCGGATTGGAAAAGAAAATTTTGCGACTTTTTAGGAAAAACCTTTCCGACTTTGCATTATTTTGGAAGCCTTCCATAGGAATAAATGGCACTGTGCAGCTCCAACCTGGCGCAAGGAAAGTCACGATACCGAAGCTTGAATGAATCTGAAACTTTCGTACTCGTTTCGACAATACGATTTTTCCGCGGCGGCGACGAAAAAGTCGCGGAAAATATACGACAAATTCGCAATGGCAACGAAAAAGTTGCAAAAAACGAAATAAACGCATTCAGACGCTTTTGGTCCGTTCGTGGATTAGTAAATCTCCACCCTTGACTTGCACACTGAAGGACTCCAGGAGACTTGTATTTTATTATATGCACTGATCAGAAGAACTTATGTAAGTGCATTACTTTTAAAACTTATTTTAATAAATTGTATTACACTCTGGGCTCTGCCCCTGTTTCTTAATTACAGAAAAGAAAACTGAAGGTTATATGAGGAGCCATTCTGTTACATGTATATATAAACCTACTTCTAGTATGTTAATGGGAAATTGGCACAATTGTGTATAAAGAAACACAGAGCACAATATATAATTTGAAGAAAGCACTGGCACTTTTTTCTCATCTCTGCTTAAATTATAAATAAAACACAAGGGTGTCAAAATAATTTGTTTTTAATACGCTGGTTGTTTTTTCTTATTCCTTTGTAGCCTATGGCGCTGATCTGTGTTGATAAAAATTTGAGGATCAGCTTTGAGGAACTGCGATTGGATCATCAAAAGGGACTTTCTAAAGTGAACTTTTCCTTTGAACAGTCTTCTATTGGTACTTACAGTATATAGCATCAACACATTAACACATTATTTCCTTCAGGCTCTGCCCCAGTGGAGCTTTCAATCTAAGGTCTCTATTAAATTCACACACACTATGGTCAGTTTTATCAAGAGCCAATTAACCTGCCTGTTTGATACCAGTAGGGTTGCCACCTTTCCTTAGTCTTTTTACCAGCCAGAGCAGAGATGGGTCCACGAGGTAGGGAATATATTGCTAGTAAATTTGTAATAGTGGCCCCAGACCTGGCTAGTATTTTACTGACTGGGCTGGTGAAATACTGGCCAGGTGGCAACCCTAGACACCACACCACTGCAAGGCCGAAGTTATACTCACTGAACCACTGTGCTGCCCATTTGTAAGTAAAAAAAATAGTTTCTAATGTCCTTCAGCAGGCAAGAGCCCCTCCTTATGGCACAATACCTAGAAAACTTTGCTGAAATCAGTGGTGCTTATGAGCATCTGTACCAGACAAATTGCTTGGGAATCATAGGTTAGAAAGGATATAATAGGGATTTAGTATCAAGGAAAGGAACATGCATGCATGGCAGTGTCAATACTGTCCAAAATGGAGCCAGGGTCAGACTGGGCCACCGGGACACCGGGAAAAATCCTAGTGGGCCCGGCGGCTCAGACCCGACCCATGCCGGCGCTCCCCCTGTCTGACCATTCCTCCCATGACACGTTAAATTTATGCGCACTCAGGGAGGACATCAGGTGGGGGACCGTGTGGAGGGTTAGTGGGGCTCTTGGGGGGGGGTTAGGGGACCTGGGGCCCTGCACCCCCCCCCCCAGTCCGACCCTGAATGGAGCCTAGATTTTGTCAAATTACATCAGCCAGTGAATGAACGGGCTGTGCCTTTTACTCCCACACTTCTTTCTGTTGCAGTTAGTATCTGCAATATTTCCCGTCACATGATCAGAGAGACACAGCACAGCATAAAATTGAGGCTTAAGGTAAAAGATATACGGCAGATGCCAATTTGATAATATACTTACCTATTAGAATATTCATTTTCTGTTTTAAAGAAGAAAGAAAGGTAAAAACCAAGTAAGTTTTATCAGAAAGGTCTATGTAAATACAGGCATAAGCACTCACAGAAACGCTGCACTGACTTCTTTGAAAAAAGATTTCTTGTGTCTGTAATTCCTGTGCCAGAGACACGCAGCTCTCTGCTCTCTGCTCTTTCCTGCTCCCCCCTTCCTCAAGAATGCTAAGAACTCACTCCCCCCCCCCCCTTAGGAATGTGGATCTGAGCCAGTCAGCAGGAAGCTGACTCATAGGGGCACATTTACTTACCCATGAATGTTCCAACGGCGTCCGAATGCGTTTTTGTCGTAATGATCGGTATTTTGCGATTTTTCGCAAAATTTTCGCGACTTTTTCGTAGCCATTCCGAATGTTTCGCAAAATGTCGCAACTTTTTCGTAGCCGGTACGAATTGCGCGAAAAGTCGCAACTTTTTCGCAGCTTTCGCGCCGAGTACGAAAGTTTTGGATTCATTCAAGCTTCAGTATGGTGACTTTTCTTGGGCCTGGTTGGAGCTGCAGGGTGCCATTGAGTCCTATGGGAGGCTTCCAAAATCAAGTCTGAAAGTTTCGCCCGCCGCTTACGAGCGCTCAATACGAAAAGTCGCGACAAGATACGAGCGAATCGTAATGGTTACGAAAAAGTCTCGACAATTTCCGAAAAGTCGTAAAGGCAATGAAAAAATCGCAAAAAATACGAAAAAGTCGCAAAATGTTCGTTTTCCAATCTGAATTTTTCCAATTCGGATTCGAATTCGTGTCTTAGTAAATCAGCCCCAAAGTCTTACTAACTGAGCATGTTCACTTGGTCTGCATGTCTGTGCAGGAGTGAGGCATTATGGGAACTTTCTTTACATAGCTCAGCATTTTTTCTTCCTGTTGGGCTTCAGATCTTCTGAACAGGTGAAATATGGGGAGACTTAAGGGCACTATTGAGATAACTGAAGGTATTCCTGCAGCTTGAGATTAACTCTTTATCAGCCTTTCCTTCTCCTTTAATTGATAAGGTATAGTTCTCCAAAATGCACTTATAATACCGCATTCAGTTATTGGGAGCAAGAGCTATAATGCTCTGTGACAAAATGTTCTTTTTTTTAGATATATATATAGCACTAGTATCACATTGGAAGAAGAATATCATATTCTATTTTTATTCTGTAGAAATGGGGCCCGATGAACATTTCTGAGTCTCCAGAAACAGTTAAAATAGTCCATTTGTAAGTCATTGATATGGATATGGAAGGAATAATTGACTTTTCACACAACAGAAATGTTTTGCTCAGTGACAATACCACAATTAGATATTTCTGTGGCAGTTTCAAACATACCCTGTAATTATCTGTTCTCTTCTACATCTGCATATACAGCATGATGAGTGTAGGTAGTGGTTCCCAGCAGGCTTAGACCGGCAATTTGTGGATTCTGGCAAGTGCAGAAGGGGCTGCTATTAGATTCCACATACATCCACTATTTATTGGGCTGCTAGCTGGGTTATTTGAGCCTCTTTGTGCTTGAAATGCCAGGGTCTACTTTAAATCCTCAGTGTGGACCTGGTTCCCAGGCTGTGGGACTGGCCCCATTTCTGCAGAGAAACCAACCTTGAGGAGTTATGCTCTGGGGTTTCATACCCTGACCATGAACCAGCCCAGGACTGATCTGCCTGAGGCAGCAGTAAGCAGCCAGTTACCAGTTGGCAAAAACAAAAAAAAAGCAAAGGAAAGGGGTTAGGTTTTAGATGCTGTTAACTGGGAGTGGGTGCTTTGGCTATAATTGCAGGTAACCAGATAGGGAGGGTACAAATCAGGGTGACATCTGAAGATTTCATGTAAGTTTACATGTTGGCTAGTGGGACTATATGCAATGGCTGGGTGGCGCTGCCTGAAGGTAAATGGCTGTTTGCTGTCCATGATATTCATGGAAGCCCAACTTGAAGGTGGATTAGGATGAGATATGGGTAAACACTGTCCTTGATATACAGCCCATTGACTGATACAATCTGTTTTGTATACCAGCAACCTTGCTATGAACTAAGGGGCCCATGTTCCAAGTTAGAACTAAAGGGAAGGCTTCAGTCCCAAAAACTGCAAATCATGCAACTGGCAGCACACTGGTATACATAAAAGGATGACAAGTAAAATCCACAGATCTATATGAAAAATATTGGTAGAGCTCCAATGTACCACAAACTGCAAATAATAATCTCATATGGCCAGAAGAACCATTTGCACTGTCAATGTACATAAATGCTGGCGCCCAGAAAGGTTTCTCTTGCTGTACAGCAGACACATAGCACTGTAAACCTTTGTGGGCTCATCCCTACTGCCCCCATCAGATAGGGCCACAATGCTTGCCCTTGTAGCCTAGTAACCACCTTGTTGGTGGTCTAATCTGATCAGGTGGCCCCTGGACCAATGACTGAATCACAAGTATTTTTGTGAAGCTATTAGGTTGGCACAAAGAGCCATAGTCCAATGCAATCCTTAACCAATGGAATTTTGCAACCATTCCAGGTGATATATAGATGAGCATGAAGGAGCGGCAGTGATCCCCTTTGATGACATTCCTGATATAAGTGGTTTCATTTTGTTTTTCTGAAAATCAGTTATTTTCTTGTCAGTCACTATGATATACAGTGCTGTCTGGCAATTTTTACATATACTTTAAAATGCATTTCATAGCTCTCCTTACCATCCTGACTGAATGATTGGGTGACAGTGTTTGTTTTAATCCTGTATCATGGTCAAAACTGAGATAAATTCACTGACAATTTTATTTAAAGTCTCTAAAGCTTTAATCACATAGAAGCAGATATTTTTACCATTTAGGTTTATTTTCCTTCCTGCCGTTGTGAATCATGTTTTGTCAGATCAGCAATTGCTATGTCTGACTTCAACAGATAGCTCCTTCATTATAGAGCCGCATGGGGCAGAGAGCTCCAGTGGTGTGGGAAGGATAGGGGCCCCAAACTATAAATTAAACTGTTAAATTAAACTATTATAAATTAAACTATAAATTAGAAAAAATGCAGTGATGCCCAACCTGTATCTTTTGTAGCTATTGTATATCTGTAAAAATGTTTTTGGATTTTATGGGGGCTTCTGACTATCTCTATTACTAATATGAAAACCACCATGGATAGATGTTTTGCCAAACCTCCTTATAAATGTATGCAGGATCTAGCTGGTAAAGTATGGAGATACCCCTACATGGGTTGTCCAAATATTGCTGATGTACAATTCACAACATATGAAGGGTAATAGCATGCTGGAAGGAAGTTGTAGCCCAAATACATTAAGGATGGATTTTTAATATAAAGCTATTTAATGCAAGAAGCTTATTCAATAAGCATCCTGCCTGCCCTGTGTAATGAAAACTTTCAGAGAGCTAAAACAATTGGGTTTGTGTAGTAAAAGTCATTAGGTTTGCCCAGGTGCAACCCATCAACAGGCAGCATTTACTTGACACTTTTTAAAAGCAAATCTCTTATTGGTTGCTATGGATTACTACACATGGGCAGACATAAGGCTAATGCCACACAAAGCGTACGGCGCATATTTTCGGCAAGCTGAAAAATGCTTGCCGAGAATACGCTCCATACGCTCAAAACTCCCTCTAACTGTGCCTTGCCAAAAATATGGGCCATACACTTTGGGGCTGATTTACTAACCCACGAATCCGACCCGAATTGGAAAAGTTCCGACTTGAAAACGAACATTTTGCGACTTTTTCGTATGTTTTGCGATTTTTTTGGATTCTTTACGAATTTTTCGTTACCAATACGATTTTTGCGTAAAAACGCGAGTTTTTCGTATCCATTACGAAAGTTGCGTAAAAAGTTGCGCATTTTTCGTAGCGTTAAAACTTACGCGAAAAGTTGCGCATTTTTCGTAGCGTTAAAACTTAAAAGGTGCAAAGTTTCGCGTAAGTTTTAACGCTACGAAAAAAGCGCAACTTTTTGCGCAAGTTTTAACGCTACGAAAAATCGCCAGATTTTACGCAACTTTCGTAATGGCTACGAAAAACTCGCGTTTTTACGCAAAAATCGTATTGGTAACGAAAAATTCGTAAAGAATCCGAAAAAATCGCAAAACATACGAAAAAATCGCAAAATACCGATCATTACGAAAAAAACGCAATCGGACTCATTTCGACCCATTCGTGGGTAAGTAAATCAGCCCCTTTGTGTGGCATTAGCCTTATGCCTTTTATTATATTTCGGAAGTTAGATGCTCCTCCTAATCTTTAATTTTAAACACACCTTTGCAACTTTTCAATTGTTCTTCAATTTGCCTTCCTTTTCAGACTTATTTCAGTTTTCAGTTAGGAGTATATGACCCCCAGCAGCATGAGGCTACAATTTTATTGTTACTTTTAATTACTTACTATTATTTAGGCCCTCCTCTATTCATATTCCTGCCTTTCTTTCAAGCCACTGCTTGGTTTCTAGAGGTGGCCATACATGTAGCAATAACGATCGTTCCCACCCTCCATTGATGTTCAGGGCTGAATTGTCAGATACAGGGCTGATCGTAGAAACAATCGAAATTCTATCTCCACCTGCCGATTCAGCCCTAAACGTAGATATTGCTCGGGTGCCTTCAAAATCTTTTAACCTGCCCTATCGACGAGACGACCGATATCCACAGCCTTTGCCTATCGGTTGTCTCGTCAAGCCTCCATACACGCACCTTTTATGTATACCAGTGTGCTGCCGGTTACATGCTTTGTTAAAGTAGTAGTTTTTTGGACTGAAGCCTTCCTTTTAGTTCTAACTTGGAACATGAGCCCCTTAGTTCATAGCAAGGTTGCTGGTATATAAACACATTGTATCAGTCAATGGGCTGTTTATCAAGGACAGTGTTTACCCATATCTCTTCCTAATCCACCTTCAAGTTGGGCTTCCAGGAATATCAAGGACAGCAAACAGCTATTTACCTTCAGGCAGCGCCACCCAGCCATTGCGCATTGTCCCACTAGCCAACATGTAAACTTAAGCTGGCCATACACGTAGCAATTCTGATCTTTCGTGCGACCATTGGTCACACGAAAGATCGTTCCCACCCTCCACTGACGTTCAAGGCTGATTAGTCAAATTCCAAACTAGAAAGTTTCTTAACAAAAAGCTAAATACTGTGCAAACTGTCTCAGAATAGCACACTCCACTTAAAGTTAATTTAAAGGTAATATAACCCCTGTAACATAATATAATAATTGGCAAAGTGAAAGTTTACACTAATCTCCATATGTTAAATAGCAGTGTGATTACTAATGTAGCTCTGGAATGCAGGATTCTTATTGGAGTCTTGCCTCTGTAAGTCTGTTTGTGTGACTGGGAAATGAAAAGGGAACATATTACACATTTTATTAAGCAGCTTTGATGAAAAAGGCTTTGAATTATTATATTTGTAGCATTATCTAATCAGTGTTCTCTAGATTAGTGTGCAGCATTTTTAAAAAGTTGAACTTCACTGACTTTTTGTATTTTGTCATTTGTAATTGTTGAGTTACTGTGTCTGCTTCCCTCAAGCAGGTTGTACGTACTCATAATCTGGGCAGGAAAGAATCACTTCCCTCTGCAACACTATATCAGTCCCAAAGCATGTTTCCTCTTGATGAAAAGTTCAAAAATCAATCTTCATTTAATGGTTATGCAAGAGGTATAAGGGGCAGACTTTCATGCGCTGGAAAGGACTTCACTAACAGTATAGAAAACACAAGGCTTATACATTTCGTGTCATACGTACTTGGATCAAGCTAATAACTAACACATTGGGAAACATCCTCTTAAAAAATCCCAGGAATTCTCATTGGATGAAATCCAAGCAACAGATCAGCAAAGCTTTTGTTCTTTTTGAGAGAAATTAGACAATTTTAAAGGGGAAGTAAATAATTACTGTAGCATACAATTGGGATATATGAACATATCTCTGACATAATTCCCTTTAAATCATCCAACAAATAAATAGCAATCAAAATTTTAAATTAGATTCTTCTTAGATTTTGAAAGAAAAATAAAGGTTAACTAAAATAATGAGATTCATTTTATAAATCAAGCTTAAAACATAATTAAAGAAATAGACTAGAAATACTACACATAAAAGGAGAACTAAACCATAAAATTGAATATGGCTAAAAACACCATATTTTATATACTGTTCTTACTGCACCAGCATAAAGTTTCAGCATCTCAGTAGCAGTAATGATCCACAAATTCAAACTTGTCACGGGGGTCACCATCTTGGAAAGTGTCAGTGACACTCACATGCTCAGTGTGCTCTGAGCGGCTGTTGAGAAGCTGAGCTTAGGGGTCGTCGCAAATTATCCAGTAGAAAATTACGTTGGCCTGGCATATAAGCTGATGCAACAGGACTGATTATTAAATGTTGATGGGTGTCTGAGCTGCCATGTAGTAATTATCTGTATTAATTAGCCTTATATTGTGACATTTATATTCTGTATATACAGTATATTGTTAGTTGGTCCCTAAACTCAGTAAGTGACAGCAGCACAGAGCATGTGCAGTGAATCAGCAGAAAAAAAATGGGGGACTACTGGGGGCAACTTTGGAGGCACAGATCTTCCCTGCTAAAGGGCTGTGTTGTAACATAATTCTCCTGCCGCACAACCTGCTGCCTCTTCTGCCTACCCTTAGCTTTGGCCCTGGAAAGGCAAGGTGCAATGTGCAAAAAACAGTCTTAATCCAAGTGAATTGCTGCAGGTCTGGGGGCTGTTTCATAGTGCAGAAACATGCAGCTGGCCCTATGGATACAGCGCTGCCTGCATTTTTGAGGGGCACATAAGGGGAGGCATGCAGACATCCACCCTCCAATCCCCAAAAAGCACATCGTTCAGACACATAAGTTAGGGAATAGTGATGGATGCTGGCCCTAACAGAACTGGCCTGCTCCCACTGGTGTTGAGGTCTGCACCTTGCCCAGAATTTTTTATATCAAGCACAAGGTGCACAGTGCATCCTGGTCATAGTTAATTATGTCTATTATGTTTTAGGCTACTTTACTAGCCCAAGAGGACAAGGCCCGTAAGCAGCAAAGATTTGCGCCTGTGTGCCCACTAGATCCCCATGCCATGTGCTCTGGACTGTAGGGTGCCTAAGCTTAGGAACCAGTTAAGAAATAAACAACATAAATAAACAATAGAACCTGATATTTTTAGCAGACTCAGAAACCAGAAATGGCCACTAAAATAGATTTATTATGGCTCCTGGAACATCTGTAATACTTAAGGGAACTTCATTCTTCTGGTAATTTATTGCAGGATCTCCACTCATTGCCATTCCTGCTTACTTGCATGACTGATAAAACACATGCATTTATTTGTCCATGCCATTTGGACTCAAGTGATATGGAGTTATGACTGCCCCATGGGGGAAGCAGAGGTTACCTGCCATGGACATGGGCTAAAGAGGTCCTGATTCTGCACCATTACTTCCCTCTCAGACTACAGCAGTGGCTGAGGCTGTCTGTCCTCATCTGACACCAACGCTGCCTGTCCAATTCTGAGACATACCCCAGCAGGCCCAGACTGGGACAGGCCTTTATATATAAATCCCCACTAGCCCAATAAATAGTGAATACCTATGGTATCTTACAGCAGCCCCTCTGGCATTTGGCAGAATCCATAGATTGCCAGTCCAGCCAAAAATCCAACAAGGTCACACTAGACCTGTGATTATTGCCCAGACTGTACCAATGTGCAGAGTAGGACTGGGGGGTGTGGGGCCCTCCGGGGCTCCCGCCCAACGTCCTCCCTGAGCACGCGTTAGTTAAACGCGTCGGGGAGGAACGGTCGGGCAGGGGGAGCGCCAGCAAGGGTCGGGTCTGGGCCCAGTCCTACCCTATCAATATGAATTTCTGGATCATAATATGTTGAGAACTATGATGGGCATAGGACATTTTGATCACCAATGCCCTATTTGCCCAATAGATAGATAGATAGATGATAGATAGATAGATAGATAGATAGATAGATAGATAGATAGATAGATAGATAGATAGATAGATACCATGAATTTAACATAGGCAAAAGAGAGTGAACATATTTCTACCCACAAATGCATCTCTTACTTCCACTACATCAATGACTGCAAATTAAACTATTGTTCATTTTAGTATGTGCATTCCTTGCCTTAACTGACATTTGATTACTTCTAATTACTCACAAAATGTAAAAAGTTAATCTCAAATATTTTAAAAGAATTTTCTTCTTACAAACTCAGGGAACTACCAAATGACTGGTCTTTTTATTATCAGCTGATAATATTATTGCAACCTTCTCCCTGTTGATCTTGACACTTGTCCAATCTTGATCTCTTGTCCAATTAATGTAGTGAAAAGCTGCTACCAGAGTCATCTACCTTACCTGCTTTTTCTCCTCAACTCTGCTTCACTGTTGAACCCTACACTGGCTCCCTTTACATTAACATAATAACTGACTATAAAGCTTCTTCAACAATTCACCACCATGGGTCAGGAACCTATCCCTTTACTCCTTTGTGTTGATTTGTGTTTGTATATGTTATATATTTTTTAACAAAACAATTGCCCCATCTTATTCCCACTGCTACTATAAGCACCATTTCACAATACCATACCTGCTATTCCACAGCCCATTCCCAAATGGTATTTTCCCCACAGCTATTATAGGCACCATCTCTCCCTACTATACCTGCTATCCCACAGTCCCTTCCCAGAGGCTATTACCCCCACTGCTACTATAGGCACCATCTCTCCCTACTATACCTGCTATCCCACAGCCCCAGTCCCTTCCCAGAGGCTATTATCCCCCCACTGCTACTATAGGCACCATCTCTCCCTACTATACCTGCTATCCCACAGCCACAGTCCGTTCCCAGAGGCTATTATCCCCACTGCTACTATAGGCACCATCTCTCCCTACTATACCTGCTATCCCACAGCCCCAGTCCCTTCCCAGAGGCTATTATCCCCACACTGCTACTATAGGCACCATCTCTCCCTAATATACCTGCTATCCCACAGCCACAGTCCCTTCCCAGAGGCTATTATCCCGCTGCTACTATAGGCACCATCTCTCCCTACTATACCTGCTATCCCACAGCCCCAGTCCCTTCCCAGAGGCTATTATCCCACTGCTACTATAGGCACCATCTCTCCCTACTATACCTGCTATCCCACAGCCCCAGTCCCTTCCCAGAGGCTATTACCCCCACTGCTACTATAGGCACCATCTCTCCCTACTATACCTGCTGTCTTACAGATGCAGACTCTTCTCAGAGCCTGTTATAGGGCAACACTTCTTCAGAGCCATGGTATCCATACCACCTGGACCCCACTAGAGACTTCTTTGAAAATAAAATGGCTAGGAAATGAACTATTAGTAAAGAAAATAAATATGCACAGTACATTGAAATATCATATTTTGTGATTTTATCAAAAGCAGTACGATGTACAAGACGTTTACATTGCAATGGCTGGGGAGAAGGCACACACTCACTCTGCCTGACTAGCACATGCTCATTGGTGATAAATGAAGGGAAATCCTACAGAAAGTGAGTCAGTAGAATAAAGCAGCCATTCAGAATTGGCTCTACTGGATCATTGTGTTTACATATTGTGGCACCAGACGGTACCTTCCTTAAGACATAAAATCATTCCGGCTGCATCACACACACGCACATCCCCACATCTTGTGCAGTTCCATCCCAATCCCATCAAAAGGGCTGTTATTTAGTGTACTTACCCTTCTGATTTATGTGTATCCAGCAATAATAAAGGGGCTCACTCCTTACTGAACTCTGCTTTGCCTGCTGTGTAATTCTCTGTAATACTTTCCAGCCAGGAGCAGTAAATCAGATCTGCTTATCTCCTGAGCACAACAACCTGCCTAGTGTTCGGCCTATTGCTTAATATCTTTTATTGCTTATATATATATATATATATCCCTAAACCATAGCCAATGCCTCGGTACGACCGCTGTGGGAAGGGCCTCTATTACTGGTTCCGATTAGTAATATTGTTGCTATTTTCTATTACTGGCTCTAAATATATGCTACAATGAATCATCACTAAATGTGACCTTATATCTCTAAGTTACAGAGTCGGGCTAAATAACAAGCAACTATGGGACACTGACCGGGGGAGAAGGGCCATAATTTGGTGCAGATTCTTGGCCAAGATGCGCAATCTCTGTGAGTGTTGGAACAGAACCGCTACAGAAAGTCTGGTTGTGCGGATTAAGCCAATGGGGTCTGTGTGTGGGGAGGGGGATTTACGTTCCTATTATTTTCTGCAGTGGATTTCATCGCATTGATTTTTTTTTCTTTTGTATCTCCAGTTGAGTTGTGAGAAATAGGAATGTTTCAACAGGATAAAGTCCTGAGTATATTACAGCAATGGGGATGTGCTCTGAGTTGTGTTTGTGCACAGTTTGTGAAGGCTGAAGAGGTTTTGGTGTGAGTGGATCTGTTTGTCAGTGCTGTGTAATATGAATGTAGTAGTGTGTGTGTGTGTGTGTGGCCATAGTGCAAGAGTCATTGTAGCTGTGTGTTTATAGCAGTATGTGGAGTCTGTTGGGTGCTATGTCTGTGTGGTGTATGTGAGAGATTGTGTAAATGACGCAGTATGGTGTCACTGAATTTGTTTGTATATGTGTGTGATTTAT
This sequence comes from Xenopus tropicalis, assembly GCF_000004195.4. Lineage (NCBI taxonomy): Eukaryota > Metazoa > Chordata > Amphibia > Anura > Pipidae > Xenopus > Xenopus tropicalis. The sequence goes on along the minus strand of NC_030685.2, from coordinate 65,105,800 downwards.
ATATGGGTGTAATACATCATATAAAAAGTGCATTGTGTGCTATTTAAACCTCAACAGATTCAAAGAGTGTGCCCTGCGCTGCTTGCCCTGCCTTGGCAATGTTAGCACTGGGCTATGCTGGGGGTCTGCACTGAAACATCACAGCTTGCCTTTCCATCTGAAGATTGGCCTCTCAGAACTAGCAATCATTTGCCCTGTCTTGGATTAGCCATTGCTCAGGCTGATATAATAGGAAAGGAGGGCCTTTGTGCTGCAGCAGAGGGACCCACTGCCCTCAGCAAGATAATGGATACCCCTTACAAAAGCACTTCGTCAAATGCTGAACAGGCCTGAATTGGCTGCTCAATATTCCAGGGTTAGGGAGTGTCCAGCTACTCAGCTGTACCACTTGCTATCACACTGTGTCTGGGAATAACACAGACTTGCTTGCTGGCAATGGCATTTTGATACATTTGTGGGCAATAAATACAAGTATCATGCTAGTAACAAATTGTACAAAATGTGTGTAGAAATTGGGCTTATAAGGGTTAACCAAACGCTGTACCGCTCCAGCCAGCCCAATAACATGTATGTGCTTTCCCCACTAACCCTGTTTGCATCGATTTGGTTTTTGTTGAAAGGGAACTTTGCCCTAACCACCTGCTCTGTGAGATGGCCTTTAGACATTAAAGACTAATAATGCAACCGGTTTAGATGTATCTTTTACGTACATTCTCTGTGCTGTGATACCAGTTGTAAGCAATGGGGGATTTACACAGCATAGAGTGTCCTAGGCACAATATCATGGCACAGAGGCACTACATAATCATAGTACAAAGGCATCTTACCATAGCACATAGCATCCTGTATTAACTGTATGGGTTCCATATCCTATTGCTTAACTATAACCTGGTAAACAGACACCAAACCCTACTTCATAGATATAGGCACCACATGGGGGTTCATAAGCACCATATATACACAGACATCGTGTTCCATTGTATAGACCTAGACATAATACATAGGCCCCATAAGCACAGATTCCTAGTATACAGGCCCCTTAGAGATATAGACACCATATCCTAGTACATGGGTACCATAAAAACAAAATTAACATATCCTACAGTATAGGTACTCTATACTATTAGTATAAAGCATAAAGTCATTGACACCATATCCTAGTCCATAGCCACCATATCCTAAAATATAGGCACTATATCCTAGTACATTATTACTATGCCTTATTATACTACACAGGTACTATATATACTAGTAGATAGGCACTATATCCTAATTCATAGGAATCATATAGATAACATATCTTAATGCACCATGTCTTAGTGCATGGGCTCTATATATGTACCATATATTAATGCATAGGCATTGTATAAGCTCCATATCCTTAGGCATAGGCACTATCTCCTAGTACATAGGCTCTATATTTGTATCATATATTAATACATAATCATCATATAGCCACTAAAACATAGGCACCATCTCCTAAATACATAGGCTGTATATATGTATGTATTATATATTAATACATAGGCATCATATAGTCACTAATGCATAACCACCATATCCTAGTGCATAGGCTTTATATATATTCTATATCCTAATGCACAGTCTCCACATAGGCACTATTTACAGTGCATAGGTTCTGCATAAGATCAAGGTTGCAAGAGAACCCCAAAGGATGATGATTCTTTTAAATACTACTTGCCAGGATTGTTTGCTCAGATCCCTGTGGTATCAAGGGGGTTACGTTTTATATATTCAAGGGTAGATCTGCAGCATGTTTACATCTTACAGAACAGACTCAGTTGGTTTGCAAGGGTTTCCTTCCTCACACAATGCACTGTGTGTCCTTGTGGAAAGCAGGACATTGCTTTGTGAAGGGACAGATACCCAGAGGACTAATCAGAATGTGAACAGAGGTTTCCCCTTTACATTGGGTCCTATATTTCAGTAACCCTTTTTCTACCAAAGTGTGTTGTGTGTATAAGGGAAAGAAAGTGCCTAGACACATATTCGAATATTTACTATTCCTCCACCTCTATCACTTTGTGTGTGTCAATGTATTACTTTTTTTTATAGAATATCTATTTATAGAGGGGGGCATTCTCAGTAATTATGCGAGACCGATGTTTGGGCCCGAAGACAAAGGTACAATAAATGTATCTTTGGGCCCTTGATTTTTTACTAGGCTGCAAATTTGGATGAACCATATAGAATAAGGCCATATACTCCCAAAAATGTAGGATCTAATATAAATATTTATATATATCTAATATATATATATATTTATCTAGTTAATACATACAAATACGCCCGCTCATATTACCATAGATATATGTTTCCTATGGCTCCGTTTTGCCCACTTTTTTACATTGAATCGGATTTTTTACATTTATTTTCCCCAGAAACCAATGTCAAATAGTAAATTCAGTATACATGCTGTGTTTGTGTATGTACTGTGAAGTAGCCTTGTGTGTGTGTTTGCATGTAAATACATGTATATATGTATGTATCTTTGTGTACTGGTGTGTGTATATATACAAGATTTATGCTTTTTTACAGGCAAAAAAAAAAAAAGAATCAGATAGTTCTTATCCGTTGTAACTTCCATTTTATTGGGACAAATTAATGCTTTGCAGTTGTACAGTGAATGGCTCTGCATTTGTGATTCCTGCACTTCATAAAACAATAAACACGTAGTTGGTGCGTTCATTTGTATCCTTGTGCTGAAGTGGGCTGACTGTTTTCCTTTTTTAACCAAAACATTAAAGGTCAGATATTCACTCAACAGGAATTTGATCTCTTTTCATGGTTAAGTGTAGGAGTTATGTTAGCTAGCCAAACAAACAGGGATGCGTAGGAAGAGAATTGCTTTGAATAGAAAATAATCAGATAACCGTGGGTCTGTACAACCGCCCCTTCCACCCTCGCCTGCATTACATTGCTAATAATTGTCACCACTGAACTTCCATTCCTCATAAATTAAAAAAAAAAAAATGCAACATTTCAACCTATATTAATTAACCCTTCATAATACTGTAGGCTTACCCTGTAAACGAAATGTCATAGTTTTAAAAAAGCCCTTTCTAAAGAATACTTCGTGTTTCAACTCAAAAAAACACTGGGCTTCTTTTTTTTTTTTTTCAATTTGTACACATTTGATTGTCGTTTTTTATCTTTTTTTAATGAATTTTCTACAATTGCTAAGCTTTAAATTCCAAATGTACATCTAATATACAAACGTTCATGAAGGTATTACAACGAAAGCCACACGAACGTATAAAACAAGCATTTAAAATAAGTGAAGAGTTGTTATTGCAAAGAAATCTAATTGACAAATAAAAAAAGAGACTCCTCACAGTTTACATATTGGGGGGGATAATTATCCGTTGTAAACTAAACTAGCAAAATCTTTAACTTTTATTATGTGCAAAAAGGTTCAAATAGCAAGAGCCTCTATATTGTGCAGCTGGTGAGAGATTTGTGGAACATAATTGTGTCCTGCTAGTTTAGCCTACTGAGATACACTACATACCTTTTGTTCTAAATACTGCTGAAATGTTATCAGACAATTGAAACAATAAAAGTGAAAATAGAACTTTTCAAAATGTCAAAGGCCCATTGTGGAAAAAAGCTACATTTTCAGTGGAAATTCACATTTCTGCCTTAAATTTAACATCAAGGATATCTTGAGGCTCAAACACCAGTCGCAATTACAACTCTAAAGTCTCTGGTGTTTTAATTACGTAGAAGAAAATGTAGCCACAATGGACTTGATTCATTTTTCCAAGTTGCACTGATTAAATTTCACAATCATCCACATAAATACAATAAGACAAGGATAAATAATGATACAAAATATAACAAAGAAATAATAGTTTTGCCCTTAAAAATAATAAATACGTTGCACTTATATCAATGCATCTCCGACACTGCTAAATAATTCATAAATTAACTTTTTTTTCTGAAATTAGATCATAAGCAAGTCATAATCCCCATTTTCTACTCATTTGGTCAAAAATAATTAAAAAAACAAAACACCTTTTGCATGACGCGCTGGCTAATACTAGTCCATCTAAGAGACTTACCTTCAAGTACATTATTTAAAGTTTTATTGTGCCTTAGTTCTCACTTTATTGCACTGTCATGCTTATAGTACCTAGGAAAGTCCATTGCTTGGTGGGCTAGTTACAGGGTCTGGAGGAAGGGATGGATCTGCTGAAGAAGCCCAGACCCTCCTTCCAGCCGTTGGCACAATCACAATAAGGTACATTAATTTCCATTCAGAAAAAAAGTGAGGTAATTAAAAGGAGTACGTTTTATATCGCTGCTCTTTCTTTCTCTTTCTCCCTTCTGCCAACAGTTTCTTACAGATGTGTGAGTTTGGGGGCCTCCTGCATCCTTCCCTGAGTTGTGTGATGGGAACTTAGATCTGTGTATGTGGGGTGGGGGTCACACGGTCCGTGGTGGTGGTTGCCTGGAATCTGAGCCGCACAACTGTAGTCCACACTGGCAGAGGAAGGGTGGGAGAGGTGGCCAACGTTGAACATTGGGCCAGAAGCTGGCATGGAATCAACAAAGTTCCCTCCAACATAAACAGGGCTGCCCTGCAAATTGGGGTTGGCAAAGCCGCTGTTGCCCTGCATGGTGTGGTGCTCATACTCTGCCCCAGGGTATCTTTTCTGCTGGGGTAAGCAGCTGCTCAGAGGTGCTGTGTAAGCAGCCAGCCCATACATGTTTTGTTGGGATTTGGCAAAGGAGGTTGGAGAAGGAGCATCATAGCTGAGGCTATTCACAGTAGGAAGCTGGCTGGAATATCCCACATGGTTGGACCCACTGAGCGTTGGGCTCCTGTCTGGGGACTGGCCTGCGGGGGAGTGCATGATCCCTTTGGCTTTCTGATCCTTCTTATACTTCATTCTGCGGTTCTGGAACCAGATCTTGATCTGGCGCTCAGTGAGGTTCAGTAAATTGGCCATTTCCACCCTCCTGGGGCGGCACAGGTAGCGGTTGAAGTGAAACTCCTTCTCCAGTTCTACCAGTTGGGCGCTGGTGTACGCGGTGCGGACTCGCTTAGAGGAAGGGCCGGTTGGGCTTTTCTCCTCGCAGTTCTCGCCTGGGTTGGGGGAACAAAGGACACGATAAGTTGGTGGCAAAATAATTCCTTATTCAAACAATGTCTATGTATATAAATCGGTTTATAAAAGTAGTTTCTAAGCAATTTCACATTAAAGCACATACGTTTATATGAGTATTTGTTCGTTAATGTAGTGTATTCACTCTATATGCCTATATATAGTCTATATATGTGATATATTGTCTTGAATAGCATAAAAACTGCAGGTTTCCCGCCACTGGCAGTAAATAGGGCGATAGTTCTACAGCCCCCCCCCCCCCTCCCTGTGCCACACACAGACACACACACACTCACACACACTCACAGACACACACACTCACACACACACACACTCACAGACACACACACACACACTCACTCACACACACTCACACTCACTCACACACTCACACACACACTCACACACACTCACAGACACACACACTCACACACACACACACTCACAGACACACACACACACACACACACACTCACTCACACACACTCACTCACACACTCACACACACACTCACACACACACTCACTCACACACTCACACACACTCACACACACACACACTCACACACACACTCACACACTCACTCACACACTCACACACACACACTCACTCACACACTCACACACACACACTCACACACACACACACTCACACACACACACTCACACAGACACACACACTCACAGACACACACACACACACAGCCATGCCAATACTCACACACTCACACACACACACACACTCACACACACAGACACACACACACTCACACACACAGACACACACACACTCACACACACACACACAGCCATGCCAATACTCACACACAGACACACTCACACACACACACACACACAGCCATGCCAATGCTCACACAGTGCTACAAAACAAAATCCCAGTCTGAATTTACAGCACTGCGCCTCATTTAGTTGGGCTCCTGCAGCTCTCACACAACATGACAATCCCAGCATCACACTGGCCTCATATATTATTCTACATTGCAGCTATTCTGCATTCAGGGGGTGTAATGTCAGCTTCCTAATGGCACTAAAACCGAATTATATAAACTCTGTTAGTGGTTTTTCTGACCTTGGCTGGTACCATTGGCTGATTGCAATCTAATCTCTTATGTTGAACTGGGTACAGAATTGTCAGTAGGATCAAAACATGGGGATACTAACATAGGGACCTTCTCTCTTTCTGCTTTGTGGCTACCTCTTGTCTTACCCCTTCCTTTCTCTCTCTCCATCCCATTCCTTCTCTCTCAGTTTTACTCTGCTTACTATTATTTAACTCTTTCCCTTTTCATTTTTTCTTTTCTCAACCCCCTTTCTTCTCTCCCCTTTCCCTGTATTCCCTGTCTCTTCCTGCTGCTAAGTGGTAAAGTGCATGCCATTCTATATGGTCTCTGCAATAAATCCCATTGCCTCAAAATACACTGCAACCTCCTATTGTAGAATTATCTCCCTTATTTTCCCCAATATTCCAAACGCTGTACTTTTGCTATAAAATAAATGTAGTATCAATGTCTGGGCTTAGCTCAGAGTGCAAGCTACATCACGGCTCATTGGCTATAGGGGGGGGGGGTAGGGGGCGGTGAGCCATTGAGCCATTGAGCCATTTCTCTGACTGTGCCAACTTTAATGGTTGCCCTATGAAAACACCTATTGGTCCCCACTCACCCTCTCTGTTCCACAAGGCCCTTCTGCAGAGCTGAGCCATTTCAGCAAAGGACCCCAGGCCTTTAACTCTCACAGCAACAAAATAACTATCTTACTTAGGTGAGGGCACTCAGAGGTGCACCAAGACAGAGAGAAAGAGATGACAGATAGATAGATAGATAGATAGATAGATAGATAGATGATAGATAGATAGATAGATAGATAGATAGATAGATAGATAGATTAAGCCAATAATATACCTGGAGGGGTGCTGCTACTGCTGCTGGTATTCTTCTGCTTGGCATTCTGTCTGGACTCTTTCATCCATGGGAATATTTGTTTGCTCAGAGTAGCCTGGGAAGAGCCAGACGAATTTGACGATTTGCTCTTTTTCTGGGCAGAGCTGTTGCCATGACTGGGGGAGGAAGGGGGCAGAGATGGGGCTTGGTGCTGTTGGTTGCTAATACTTGGGGCCTGGTTGGAGTTTTGACTTGATGTTGTCCGCATACAACTGCCACTGATATCATTGGCCTTATGGTTGGGGGCCCTTATAGCAGCCGGCTGGATAGAGCAGGCAGTGCTGGGATAGTCGCTATCTAGAGAGGATTGTGGGTACTGCTGCTGGCTGGGCCCGTAGCTGTAGGATTCTGGTTTAGCATAGGTGTAACCTCCAAAAAGTCCGGAGTTTTCGTAATAAGCTGTTTTCTGCATCTTGGCTTCTCTTATTGATAGGGGATTGGAACCCTTATCAATGAGCATTGACTTCCAAAGGCTGGTCTTCTAGGGCCAGTCAGGTGACCTGTAGCAATAGGACACAAATTCAGTAAGCAATGTACACACCTATCAGTCAGTAATATTATCATTAAAAGTAGCATTTAACAAACGTTTAAGCTGCTTGGCCGAGCACAGCACCCAGATAAAAGCAGTAAATGTGTGGGAATGGGCTGAAATCACAACCCATAACTTCTCTAGAATGCTGTGTATACCCCATTATTTGCACTCCCAAAATACACTGGTTTGTTCTAAATCTACATTTCCTAGCTGTGTGTAGTGGAACCTATAGGAGCCAGCTACTGCCCTCAGCAGGGTTTATCAAATGGTTGGCAATGTTTCGGCCTCATGCTGCTGTTCCCTCAATATACCCCACTAATAACCCCCCCTGAGTGCAATGGCCTGTGCCTACACATGTGCCCTTGTTTCTGTGGAATAGTTTCTGCACCTATAGCACCTACATGTTCTAGGTATAACAAGGAGCCAGGGTGCAGCCAAGCTACGTGACTTGGGGATGATATTGCCTTTCCCTAACAGTTAAATCTCAGCCGAGTGTGCTCTAGCCTGTATCACTCTGCAGCTCTAATTATGGGATATGGTTTGGTATCCCTGGATATTTGGATAAAGATTAACTTTACCCTACCCCCCTGCCGCTTGTGTGAGCTGTGTATGACTTGATGGATTGGGGCAACATTCAGAACCTGAAAAACTAGCAAAAATTCCATTGTAAAGCAGGCCTTGTTACTCCCCCAGTTAAACTATAACCACCGCTATTCAACAGCTCGGCGTTCCAGCCATTTGGGAAAAGAGCAGTGTCAGCTCTTGGGGAGATATAATTGGCAAGTGACTTGTATAGGGGGCTCTCGTTAGCCTGACATGGGCATATTTCCCCTATTCTCCCTGCTACGCTCCAGCAGATATTCTTTAGCTTTCCTTTTATTGAGAATATCAAGATTTATTGTACCTAAATAATTCTATTAGGAGTTTAAAATCAAAGTAATATTACTGATTGGAACTAGTTTAATTTTTGGTATGCTATAATTTCTGGACTAAATATATATTATACCATAAATTACATTCTTGTTAATCTTCATGTAACTTTTCAGTAAGAAGATGATTTCCTTTGTAGTGTAATTATTGGTAGTCCCATGTGCTTCCTATTTACATAAAACAAACTTTCTGTTTATTATTGATATTTATGACTTTTTTTTATATATATATACAAATGTTACAGATCTGTGCATGTAACCATGGATCTCAGGGAATGTAAACAAACCAGCTGGCTATCCATTATCATAAAGGAAAATTTTATATATGGGCTCGTTATTTTAAGTGTCACCATCTACTGGTTGTGGTAAAATAGTGTAAAATGAATTAAACTAAACTTTATTATTGAATGGAACCAGATTGATTAGCTACCCTGCCTGTTGAATCCCTCAGTCTGATCACAATAAAAGCAAACACAGGGCTTCCTCAGAGCTGATATAAAAAATATACAAGGTCCAATATGAAATTATCTTTAGTGGAAAACCTTCAAGAGATTTATTATTTGCTTTTTTCTTCCTTTTAAACCAACTGCTTGTGAACTCTGTCTGAACCTAAAAGAAGATGCAACGGGTAATAAATCATCCGGACACTGGTCAGCCGTATTGTGGTTCATCTTTTAAATGTTTAGTCCTATTAAGTTCATTTATAAGGAAAAAAAAAATTGCAAACATGCAGCAGCCAGACCACAAAAACACATCTCCTATAGTTAAAGGGGAGAATTCTTTATCCTTCTTAGGATTCTGCGTAAATACATTGTGGCACAACATATTTTCGATGGAGACAGATAAGTAGTGTTTTTAAAGAGAGAAGTCTTTTGTTATATTATTCCCAGGCCCTTTACAAAGAGGGAGAAGATATTTTCTAGATATTAGAAGGGGGTCCCTCTATACCATACCTTTAGCACAGTGCTACATCATAAACTACACTCCCATACAGTACAATAAGGAGACGCCTTCCCTTGTAATATCTGTATTGTTGTTTCATACACTTTCAGTTAATTCAGTATAAGATCAATACATAACAAGCAAGAGAAATAAATATATGCTGGAGGGGCAGAAGGCTGCTGATAATAAAGCAGACAAGGTCCACACAGGGCATATAAATGCACCTGTCATTTTGCTTGGGAGGTAAATTTATGACTGCAAGCGCTATGGTAGCAAACGTTTCAGCAAAGGAAAAAAAAAAACCTCTCACACTCCTTAGAGCTAGAAGTTTCAGAAATGTAAAACAGGCCGAGCGTAGGAGGCAGCCCAGAAAAGAATCCCCTACTCCGCAAATTTTTCCTATTTAACTGCCTGTTGAGCTGAATTATAAAAGGTGGCCCGGGTAGTTAGTGTTTGGGATTCTGCTCGCTTTTACGCAGCTTGATGGATAAAAAGTGCTCTGGGCCTCTTCTCCCTGTGGATTATAATTATTTCTATTTTCTGTAAAATCTCGGATTTGGGGAAATTTTGCAAATCTAACCAGGATGGAGCTGCCTCTTGGGATCATGTTTTATGGAGAAGCTTTTTCACTTTGTATTATTCCCATCCTGGCCAATTCCGATGGAAAATTCAAATGTTTGGTCCCTGCTGGGCATGGAAACTCTTTCTGTTTGGTGGAATATTATTTTTTTTCAATGGCCATTTTAATCGTTATGTGTGTGTGTTGGTATGTTAATATGGTTATAAATCCCTTGCATCTTTCTAGGAATCGAGTATTTAACACTTGTCCTTAATTCCTTAATTATTTCGCAGGAAAGAAAAAATCTAAAATCGTTGAAAAATGATGCAACAAGCTCTGGTTTATCCCTTCTTAAACGCTCTGGGGTGGACTCTGTGTGTGAACACTGTGATTATATATATATATAAGTAATTGTTGTAGCACAGCAAGGTAGCTACAAACTTGGGCAATGTGTGAATATATATGGCAGCTAATAACTATAACTCAGAGCAGTTTACATGTCAGGGAGAATGTTAAATCGCTGTTCATAAAGCCTACAAGATGCAAGCCCGGCATCAGATAAAGCATGCTATAGTCCCAGTTTCAGCTTACCTTATTTACCTTCTCCTTGCTTTTGTATTTGACCTTTTTAGGACAGTGTCCTGTTTGGTGTGATCCAGTCCCAAATGAATTGCTGAGGAGATAAAGAAAGAGAATTAGATTCTCTGCCTGGTTGTTTAGCCATTTTTACAGGTGTCGCAATTGACTCAGTTGCGTCAGGATTTATACATTGACTCCACGTAGCTCCATATTTGCTTAACTTCAAATTTAAAAACAATGCATTTAACTAAAACATTTAAATCTGTGTAATTCTACTATTACTTATAGTACAGTTTAGAATTAACACTTGTTCTCCCTCCTTTCCTGGTTTGGACCGGGTGTATTTGTAATACATAGAAATTATTCGACTTTACAAACGTGCATTAAGGATGTACATACATTGAAACAGACCAGTATTCCCATTTCAGAATAATACCGTAAATGCAAATAAAATAGACTTTGTATGATAACGGGAAATTCACCGGTTTCCGAGATGTATCCATGTTAAAATGCGTGAATAGAACAGTTGATACTATTTTGCGGCCCCGCCAAAATCTCATAAATCTTAATAATTACATAAATAGTTCTGCAAAATATTAGCTGCGATTGTAGTACTAAATTCAGCGACTACTGTGTGTAAATATCTAATTAAACCAATAATTCTATAACAACCAAAAATCCTTTTGTCTGGGTTGGTTAAGGTTTCTGTACAAAGAAGTCAAACTGTAGGCCATAATACCGGGATGTATCTAGCAGCCATAAGCCGTTTCTAATGACCTTTGGCTTGAATCGCAATAACTCACCCCTTAATGAACGACCAAGCCAACAGCCTTCAGTAGCTCCCATCAGAAGACAGACTGCAACTTCCTAACAAATATCAATGATTACCACAGCCTAAACCAGCAGTAGAGCAGAATGTCCCAATTTCCCCCGCAACATAAGAGTGCAACAATCGCTGGTACTGGATCGTCGCTGTAATGTCCCTATCATGCAGGAAAAGTTACATCTTATATAATATATTCGCAATAAGTGTGGGCGTGAGCCAATTTGCAGCTTATTTTTCCATCCTAGACTGGAATTATAGCCTCTAATTAAAACCAGATGAGAAGTAAAATCATTAGTATAAATCTGAATACTAAACGAATCAACTCCGATACAGAGGAACCGCATTTTACTGTAAAAAAACCGTTAAGTGTCCTAGGAAGTGTATAATAGTTGGTGAGTGGGAACTGGTCACCTTACCTAACCCACAGCAGGGACAATAATACTTGCCAGCCATCCCAAATATGAATATACAATTCTTTACTCTAAATAAAAAGCTTTGGAATTATTGAGTGACACCACAGTTCCCTCGGTGGAGATATTGTTGAATGAACTGGGAGACCAATGGTATGATATTAAAATAGTACAGGCGTGTTCATTATACAGAATATTAACAATGAATGGGGGATCTGTAGGTGGACCTCTCTGAGATAAATGAAAAGCACTTTGCTGTAATTTAATTGAGCTGATAGGAGACTGAAGGCAAATAAAGCAAATCGGAGTTGGGCATTTTTCCTGGGTTTGACCCAAATCAGCTATAAACCTTATTGTGTATCAATATGCAAGCTAACCGCCGGTGTTGGTTCTACCGGAGACTGGGCCTACACTGGGACTGTACTGATCTGTCTGTGGGAATGGAGTGGCTATAACGGGGCCACTAGCCCAGGGCCCTGGGCTCTTATACTATAGAATAAAACTGGTTTCATCTAAAACATCTCAAATCTCAGGCCTATTGCTACCTTCTTGTGAACAGTACTTACTGGGAGATATGTATTCGGTTGTGTCCCAGGAAATCTTTACAGATTTATCAAATATAATTGTACAAATATGTATTTTGTGTATTTTTAATGTCCCATATGCACTAGTAGGCTAACCCTAAATTTTGATCATTTGCAATAATTTTTTTGTCTAAAGCTGTACCCAACATTATCTGCCCAGTCATTAAAGCTTAAACAGGGGGCTTTATTTTCAAGAAAATGTTTTTTAAAAAAGCTTTCAGGTCTGCTGGGATTGGCTGAAATGAAATGGGTTATATAGAGTAAATCAGTATTGTATCCGAATCAGGTACCAAAAGGCAGCAAAAAGGATATTTTTGTTACACCACAAGAACCCAATATATATCTATGGCTGGTTGCCTATAGGAGATTGTATATACCTTTAAAATCAAGAACAAATCAGTCAAAAAAGATCCTGTATGAAATCTGTATCTTATATTGGAGATTTACACATAGAAATTCGCCTAAGCATGGAACCGACTCTTACTATGCACATATATATATATCAGCTCCCTGCTCTGCCCAGTCGTCCAAAGCACAATATTAATGTGACTCTCAATCTTACTTTGACAGAAGACAAAAAGGAGAAGCCATTACATTTCTGTTGCACAAAATCATATACAATGTTGCTCTATAAAATGCGCTAGGATTGGCTCCAAAGCAACTGTGTATTTACATTAAAGAGTATAAAAGGGGTAAAACGCAAAATCCGATTTGGCAGTGGATTCTGGTAAATAATATATCTTTGGGCGAATAAACTATATATATGTGTAAATAAGTGGCTGAACCATTCATGGTTTGGTTGTTGTTTTGGTTTTTTTTTCAGTATAATCAACACGTTCTATAAATGCTGAAAATATAATAAATCTCACTAAGATGGCTTGATACAAGCGCTATACAACGATACGTTCAGATGGATCAGTTTGTCATGCAAGATCTTACCTGGGTATCAATTTATCATAAAGCTCAGTGTCCTCAGTCTGTCTGGCTGCGCTGCGAGCTGAGCGCTACAGATCCCCCTTTGTCTGTGGACGCTTCTGTCCTAACCCTGATGCTGCGCTTTTGCAGCACAGTACAGTATTCCCGATAGAATGGGAACAGCCTAACTCTCACCTACCAATAAAAGTCAGGGCAAGGAACTTCTGATTTTGTTTTAAATCAACTCTTTGCCACTACACTTTAGGGAAAGTAAGAAAGAGAGAGGGGTTACCCCTGTTCCTTTAATGAGTACAATTTCTAAGTTTCCCCCAGGTGATGGAAGTTAAGTCTCCCCCCCCCCTTATAATCAGAAATATAAGCACTGCCTTACAATTTAAACATATTTGTTCACGTGATCTGTATCCACGGTAGAATTTCAGCAGTACCTATATACTTCCGACCAAGCCCAACCAACCCGTGTCATTTCCTAAGAATTTCAGCATATGCCTTTCATGGCAATAGACTGGTCCCAGTAAGCCCTGATAGCCCACAATTCAAATTCTACAGATTTTGTGGCAAGTGAAAGGTACTTGCATGATCTACATGGAGACTGTAGCAGATTCACATGTGTATATGTCTCTCCATGTATATGTAGTATATGGAAATACACTCATAGTCCAATTGTTATGGTGTTTTTATGCAATGCCTGTATTGAGTTCCCTTTGCCTGTATGTTGGCTCACAGGATGCAGCTCCATGGAGGTACTCAGGATATTTTCAGAACCATTTCCCACCAAAATCACCATTTATTTATCTTGCAAAATGGAAAATAGAGCAATCCGAAATCCCTACAGAATCTGTCTGCTTCCCCCTCAGACTACAGCAATCTCTCTGCCTCAATTATACATTTTACTCTGGTTTCCTTCCTTTTAGTAACCTCCTTTAATCTAAATCTTTTTATTTACCCCCCACTCTGCCTTCCTCTCTCCCTCTTTCCCCATCTCTCCAGGCTGCTCAAATAAAACCATCTCCATACACACTTCCCTTGTGCTCCTTTGTTTCCCCACAATGTGTAGTAGGAAAACCTCAATGAGACTTATGTGTGAATGGAGTAATAGTAATTACAAATCTTGTTCCAAATGGAAAAATATATACATATAAGTACGAAATAAACTATTTTCTGCACAACTTATACATATACACAGGAATAGAGAGCCAATAAGTTGGCCACACACACACGCTAATCCATACACAAGTTAAATCTGTATTTTAAAACAATAATAATGGGATCTCTGTGCGCAGGGTGGAATAAAACCGAATACAGTTGAAGACAAAAGACTGTAAGTCCCAGTTTAGGAAAATGACAATAAAGTAATATTATCCCGGGCAGGTTGTGAGAGAGGAGCCTGAGTGGAAGTAGCAGCATTTCAACCGCAGCATCTGCTCTCAGAGCAATAAAACTGGGAGATTTACAGTCCTCGGACATTCGCCATCACATTCACACCCTTTCAGGAATTACTTACAATGATTTATACCAACAACTTGGGCCATTGTCAACTGATAAAACCTCCATAGCTATATCTAGGAAATTAATGTTATTCTACCCCAGTAGTTAGAGGATGATTCCCATTCTCTCTCTCTCTGTGGTTTGTGCTCCATTTGGAATAAGAATTTCGATTTCCTACACAGAAATACCCTTCAGCCAAGTGACCCGGTTTGTGTCCAAAATTTTACCATAATGCATAAATATATATTTAGGGAAAATAAACACATTTTCGACCCTTCTCCAGTGTTATTATCTTTCTATAAAAATGATATAAATTGTGCAACACGAACATTCTGAAACACCATGAATTACCATCCTAACGCCATACATAGTTGCATTAATAAAAATATACAATGTTTTTAATAAAAAGATAACAACAAACAGAAATATGTCTCGGTTTCTTCTATGTTGCAACAAAGAGATGCATCTTGTTACTAATCCCTTCTCCCCAAGTCTGCTGGGACAGGCAGCCAGATCAGTAAATATCCATTTTACTAGAATAAATGACTCCAAATGATGTGAATAAATTGTAATGTCCAGTTGAAAATTATCCATTTTAAGTGCAATAATAATGACTACCGCAGAGATAAAGCGCACCCGGAAATCATTATGTGTTGGCTAACGTTTGCCTTGGGTAAAATTTCAACTGGATTTTATGGCTCTTTTCTATTATGACGCAAGGATAAAATTTACGACCCTACAGCTTGAAGAGAAACGAAAGGGCCTTTCTGAATGGAGTCAAAATAGACAGCAGATGCCCTGACAGTTTGTATTGTTCTCAAGAAAACCCAAAGTGGCCACTAAATCTGAGCCATTCGGAGCGGAATACAAATCGAATGTAAAGGCTGAGAATCCCCCTCTCTCCAAGTCACACTCTCCCCAAGAAGATTCAGGGAGCAGTTGCGCACAGCAGCCCCATTCCCTTCTCTATACCATAAGCTTTTCTGAACAAAGGTCACAATATCAGCCTATGCCAACTTGTGACTGCAGCGAGAATGAATCAGAGGGCACTACGATTTATCACATCCATGACAGCTAAGTTCAATTAGAATTATATAGGCAAGGAATAAAAATATAAGGCATATACCTACCCAAGATCTCTTTTCTTCTGCTATGAAAGAGATGGTGGGAGTGCAGAGAATACAGACTGCTCTCTTTGTATATTATATTCTCTGTATCTCTTCAGTTTTCAAGTCTGATAGAGTCCTTTGCTTGGCAAATTAATGACGACGCTGTGTTTCTTAAGGGACGAGCTGAATTAATTATTTGGTGGATCACGTGGGTCAGGACTTGAGGAAACCTATTCTTGGCATCTTCAATCCACTTTGATATTGTACATGTTGGGAACATTTCTAGAGCACCCAGTGCTGCCTCTGTGTTTACAAAATCAATGAAAAAAGCCTCACAAGATGGCTGGGAAAGCTTGGAGGCTGTGCATTGAAAGATCCTGATTTACTGTACTGTACAGTGAAAGCTGTTTGCTATTGACTCAGCCTTTCCCTTCATTCTTTTCTTAACGACTAGTGGTGATATAATACACAGAATTTTATTGATGTATTGTTAGGAGCAGAGGAGGAGCCATTAGACACCCCAGAGCTATTCCTGCCTCACACATATTATATACAGTGAAAAACCAAGTTTCTCCAAGGTGGACTGGAGTGCATTTTCCCTATTCTGGCACAGAATCTGTGTGTGTGTGTGTGTGTGTGTTTGTTTGTTTGTTTGTGTGTGTGTGTGTGTGTGTGTGTGTGTGTATATATATATATATATTAGTGTGCATGTAGGTGTGTGTTTATCTGAATATGTGTATCTGTGTGTGTGTGTATGTATATATATATATATATATATATATATATATATATATATATACATATATTTGTATGCACTTATATATGTTAGTGTTTGTGTGTGTGTATGTCTATATATGTGTATGTGTATATATATATGTGTGTGTGTGTGTGTGTATATATATGTGTGTGTGTGTTTGTGTGTATGTATATATACATATATGTGTGTGTGTGTGTATATATATATATATATATATATATATTTATTTTATACATATTTATGCATACATTTATGTGTTATCTGTGTTTGTATATACATTTGTATGTGTATCTGAATCAGAATGTGAGCATTTCACTCTTTGTGTGTATGTTTATTTTCCTGCCTCTATCTCAATGGAAAGTTATATACTGTATTCACTAAATAATTGTATGTATATGTATATATTTATGTGTGTGTGTGTGTGTGTACTTATATACATACACTAAAGAATGTGTTTGTGTCAGTCTTTAGCTGTGTTTCTTTCTAGCTCTGTCTATAAAGTATCCATTTTCTAATTCACCTATCTCATCTGTGTATCATTTGTGTATGTTCTATCAACTACTATTGATCTACTATTGATAGAATAAACTGATATTCATATGCTAGCCTTCCTGCAGACATACAGAGAAGCATGGGCTAATCATGCTGGCAGACCACATTCCCTATACAGATCATACACCAAATGTAAGACCCAACATACAAAGCTACCCCTGTCCTAAAGCCACAAGCACACTCAGACCTCACTCCCATAGTACAAGTGCGGACAAATACAATAGGCAGAAAGTTTGCCGCAATTAAGGTAAATGCATCATATATATTCCAATTCCAAGTTATATTACATGTATGTATGGCTTTGTGGCCTAACGGGACTCAGTGAAATGGTAAGTATTGTTATATAAGCCTCTAACACACTCAGGGAATAACTAGGCATTTTATCAATGCAAAGCAATCATTGCCAAAGAGTGCAACTTGCTCAGTTATATATGACATGGAATAGTAATAAATCAAGGTCACAAAGCTTCTATTGATGAGCTCTTATTAATTCCATGACACACACAAAGAAAGTCCAAGAGAAGGGCAAGCAGCAATGGTATAAATAATATTTCTCCAGGCGCAATGCTTACTGCACATATGGAGTTATTTATCGGCTGCTGTGAGAGACCTGTAATTGTGTACCGTTACACACACACATGTATATATACACACATATATGCCAAGGCCACAGAAAAACAAAAAAATCCAATATTCCTTGGTGCTTATAGGAATACAATAAACACAGAGGAAGTGAGCATTGCTGAGGGCTTATAGAGAGGACTAGAGGGCATTTAAGTACAAAGAGCCTTGTTGTGCATATATGGCCGTGTGTGTGTCTATATGTGTATGTGGTCTAGCTGTGTGTGTGTGTATGTGTATATGCATTTTTCAATGCATGTTTTAAAAATTACTCCCTATTTCCTATTTATCAAAAGGCGCAATTTCTCCAGACAGGGGCATTCCAAAGACTTTCCCATTAAAGCTGATATTTCTGAGGATTTTCTGCTGCTTTGTAACCCTTCAGTCCTTCCTGTCCTACAAAATATACACCCGTGAATTATTTGCACCCTGCTCTATAGCTCTGCTGTGAAACCGCAAGGGTCCCCTCCATAAAATCACCCCAAGCAGATTTATAGGAAACCCAGTTTCATGTGCAGAGTGGACCTTTACTGTATGGGGTTATGTGCTTTCACATAAAAGAAAACACGGTTTGTAAAAACGAAAAAGGCAATTTAATATCCTTTGTATTTAGATAAATCTGCCCCATCTCCCCGCATGTAGCCCAGATGCATGAAAGCTCTGATACCCACACTGTATTTCTTTGTGGTATACCTGGGACTGGGCATTGTGCGCTCAATGCTTCCAATCTGACACGTTTTACAAAGAAGGCTTTTAACAAATACTAAATCTAAAAGGCTTCTATGTCTAAAATAAGGGAGTTAAAGTCCAAGGGGTCAAGGGTTTAGAGGTCAGCACTCCCGGCTGAAATACAACTAATCGGACAGAAAATTTGCCCCTCGGTTGAACCTGTTTCTGCAGTAAAATACCTTTTCAACTGCTCAACGTGAAAGCTTCTAGAAAAAGAACCCTCTGCTCTTTAGGAACTATGAGCTTTTGGCCATAGAAACAATAATGGCGCTAATACAGAAACAGGACTTGGCTATAAACACGTTTTATGTGCGAATATTTATCCAAGAAGCCCGACTCAATAAAAGACCTGGAATTTCCCTTTATAAAACTCCAGGATTTAAATAAGTGTATGACTGATCAAACCAGGATTTTCAGACGGCACATATTATTTCTCATCTGATCCTAACACTATAGTAACATTCATGTAACTACACGTTTTCGTTGAAACCCAAGTCTGCCAGGCAAACCATACATAGTTTCAAATCAAAATCACCCCCTTAGATGATTTAAATACATTTTTTACGACAAAAAGAAAAGCAATTCGATGCAATAAAAATGAACAATTGTACGAGTATTTTCTCTGTAATTTTATTTTGTTAAATCACATTGAAAGGAAAACAGATTTCAAGTCAGCGTTAAAAATGAATCTGCCAATACCTTCCTTTATGCTAGGCATTTATACAATCACATTTTCTTTTTTTTTATTCTTACAGTTTATAAACATGATTCCGTTTTTAAACTGAAAAAAACCTGTTTCGTAGAAGGGGCAGATTAAAAATACAACTGAAAGGATAAATATTTTGTAACGGTCAGTTTCCTAGAAACATTTCCCTTTACCATTTGGAAGACTTATTCTAAAATATTACATTAATAACATTCTGTAAAATGATATATACCAACAAATATTACTAAAAAAAAATAGCTACATTCAGTTTTACATCCTGTTCTTTTATGGGCAAAATTGAAAATATGTCTTTCATATTTACTGCGGGACACGTTTGCTAACAAAAATTCTGAGTATACATATACAAAATAAAAACTACATCATATACATAGCCATGTCTAAATACTAAATTAGGGCTAAATAATAAATAAGTACTGTTAAATTGCAGTGGTAGTAAATTTTCCTTTCTCAATTGAGATATTGCAATGAAAGAAAATTCGTTTAAAACTCTCCCGATGAGTGTGGTGTGGTTGTTTTTTTTTTATTTTTTTTGGTTTAAATTGTTTTTTTGTTGTTTGATACATAAGTTCAATTTAAATAAATACGTGAAAACAGTTTTCAAATACAATAAACCCGTTTATTTCATAGAATATTTCTTTTGTTTGTAAGGATTTTGGTATAGTGTGTTTAATACTGAAGGCAAAATTTAGAAATCCACAAGCGGGTGTGCCATGTGGCCAACACATTTTCAGATTTTAGAGACCTGCTAAGTTGATCTGCATATCCAGGTTATAGCAATGCAGAGCCCAACAATAAGACTGGACATACATACTGATTTCAAAGCAACTAAGTCACCTTCTCAGCAGATCTTTGTGGAATCTTCACTGATGAAATAAAAAATACGTTTCTCGTTCCCCAAATATTCAACATTGGATGCAATCTGACTTTAAAGTGTAATTTAAAAATGTCTCTTGTAAATGGGTATTTTGTTGCTTGTGCCTTTCAACTAAATAGTCCCTTATTGCCATAAAAATCCTTTACACAGCATCACCTATGAAATTGACTGCCCTGGAGTCATAATTTTCTGCTTTCTTTGCACAATTTGCTCCAGTCTTGCCCACAGAATTCAGATAGGAAGGAATGATGGTAGGAAATATAAAGGTAGAAAATAAAAATCTGCCATGTTTTTCCTCATAAAGAGGTCAGGTCAGTCTGATGGTCCTTGGAAACAGTTTGTATGTGTTGGGATAAAGAAGATGCAGATCTGCCTTTGGTATTGGGCAATTTGTGGTCTTTCTTCCATTTCATTCTCCTGTTTTGGAACCAGATTTTGATTTGCCGTTCGGACAAGCACAAACTATGGGCAATTTCTATCCGGCGACGTCGAGTGAGATACCTGTTAAAATGAAACTCCTTTTCCAGTTCCAAGACTTGCTGCCTGGTGTAAGCAGTCCTGGATCGCTTGGGTTCCCCTCCAGTGTAATTTGGATTCACTACATTAAAAGCAAAAATAAAATGGGGGGGGAAAAAAAAAAAGAAACAACAAAAGGGGAGTTTTATTAGACGTGATTGTATGGTGAGAGGAACATGTGCAATCAACGCCAGTGTGACTTGTTCCCAACTCCACAAAATATACATAATGTATGGATCTGGTTTGCATGCACTCACTTTGTAGATGGAGTTTGTTACTGCAGGGGAGAAAAAAAAAAAAACAGAGCCACATGGCTAACGGCCTATTCCCTCAACCATAAAAATTTATGATGAGTGTAATGGCTTCCCAGGATTTAAAGCCCATAAATAATAACATTATTATTATTTCTTTCAGCAAGCTCCTCAGATCCCCATGCAGTAGGTTTTACAAGAGGCTGCTCCTTACCTGAGTTGCAATGGACTTTTTTCATCCAGGGGTACACTATGGCTGGGGGCTTGCCCAGGCTGCCATTTTTGGGGTGCTGCTGCTGGCTGCAGGCTCGGCTGCTGGAGAGATTGGCTGGAGCAGGGCAGTGCTCCTCAGCAGCGGGGAAAGGCTCCGGGGGGCCGCTGGGCTCCTGTGTCTGACCCCGGGGCTGGAGAGCAGAGCCCTGAGCATGGCTGCAACTGAACGACTCGTCGCTGTAGTGTGAGCGGCCATAGATCCCCTGGTGTGGCTGGTACTCTGCGCCCTGTGCCGGAGGGCTGAAGAAATCAGAGCCCTGCTCAGCCAGGTAGCTGCCCTGCATATACTCCTCGCATGGAGGGAATTTAGGATCCACATACTTAGAGTTTACCATGTACGAACTCATGGCCATTAATTTCTGAGGATAGAAAATACTAATTTTTCTCGTGTTGTCTTTTTTTCTCCCTCCATAAAGCCCTCCTACTTGCTGTCAACTGAATAAAGTTAGGTGGCCATGTGACCGCTGCAGCCAATCACAGAGCAGAAAGTTTATCACTGGCTTTAATTGTACCTCATAATTTTCACAAAATAACAAAATAATATTGATTTAATTGGATCATTATGAGCCCATTCCTACCCCCCACCCCTTAATTACACATTTCACGTGTTAATAAAAAAAAAAAAATCCTCAGCTAATCAACCAAGACAACTATGGATTTAGTCGCACTTTACTTTTATATATTCCTATTCTGCCTTACAAGATCCAGATAGTGTGCAGATCCCTGGGTAAAATTTGGTGTATATGAAGCCCGGGACTTGCTTTTTATTCCTTTCTGAAATCCATTGTTGGGGGTTAAAAAGAAACAGAAAGCTAAAATTGCCAAGGGAACATCAGGGGGACCATAAGATGTACAAAAGACCTGTCTTGGCTTTGTCTTCCTGGGGTCATCTAAAAGTTACTTCATCTAGTCAGGTTGAAAAAAATTAGACAATCAGTAACTCGGGGTTTGCTTTTCACATGGTTAAATGAGAAATAATTTCGGATCAATACTCACACAAGCATAGTGTGAAAGTGTCATGAAGCCCACCAGGCACATAAAATATAAGTATATTGATCACAGCATAGATTTGTGTAAACTGGGCTTTGCATTGCATAGCCATGTAGCTTGATATTAACTATATATACAGATAATATCAGCTGAACACATAAACTATCATCATTCCGCCATAATATCCATTGCACACTACTACACAAGGACACACAGGGTCAGCCTGGCACCATAGCTGCACTAGCAATACAATTAGTAGTGAGTGGCACTGCCAAGGACTCTCACATTACACATCATGCAGCACTGCGGGGGGCATAGCCTGGGTAGATGATCATTAAATTTCATTTATGTCATTGAAAGGGTAGGGAAAATAATTGTTTGTCTTTACATACAAAACACACAACAATTGGGTGTAATATGAAAAATCAATATAAAGATTTGACATTTTTAAATCCAGGAAACAGCACCTCCATGAAACACGATTGAAAGCTGTGTTGCTGAAATCGAAGTATTTGCATCGACCATATATCCCCCTAGAATCGAATCTGTGACTGTACGAACCACACAAATTCGGTTCTACAGGGTACATATAGACAACGTTTTAATAATGTATGCTGATATGGAATAAAGGTGCTTTAGGTGGAGCCCATTGCTCGTATAACCTACATTTCATTTACAATAGCTTGAAAATATAAATGTTCACCTCCATTATCAAAGCTACATAGTTTTCATGGAGAGAGTTTGACTTACAGTGGTGTAAGTAGAGGAGAATGGATAATACATTGCAACAAAAGAAAAAATATCTCTACAAACGAAACAGTCATTGCTCCTATGTATCATTTTATCACAGAACACATTCTATTATAACGCACATACAACATTTTTTAGTGACGAAAAATGAATGTAGTTTATCCACATTCAATATTTTGCAGTTTTAAAATACGTCAATAACTCGAATGATGTATTACGAATATTCCTATTTACAGAGACCTGATTACTGAGTTTTACCCATTTTTAAAATTATTGTACCTTGTATAAAAAATGTTTTTGTTATACTGTAGAGCCCTTGTACATATATGTTATAGAATTGTATTATACAATCAGCTGAAGAATATCCAGGATAGAACAATAGGAGAATGTTGGAATTAAATACACACCACCACGTGACGAAAATTTAGTAAAATCGATGACACATATAAATTCAAATACGAAACATGTATCCTTAATATTATCCATAAAAAGTACCTTCATCAATTTTCCTTAATTTTTAAAGTTTAAAAGCCATGCCAAACGACGAATTTTCAAATAAAGCGACGCGAACTTGCTACAATGCATGAATTCATAGCATAAAAAGATACTTAGCTTGTTAGAAATAATTTGTTCTTCAAGGTTAGACAGAATCCAATGGTAGCTCAAGTTCTCCCAACACAACCTTTGGACTATATTGAGATTTTAGTATGTTAGCGTTTATGGTTAAGGTTGGGGGGAAAGGTCATTGGAAATCATTTGCAAACATATCAAAAAGTTCCATTATTTTTACGTGGCCGACAGTCACACAGTGCAGTACAAAAGTTCACGAATTGTTCCTGACCCAGGAGTTGCCTACATCTCCTCTCCTCCCCACTTCACTTGGAGAAAGAAGAAAAATACCGATCCCACAAGGGGAATCTATTTAGTAAAATGTGGATTTTTCACACTTTCCTAATGCAATGGTAAGTTGGAAACTTAATGTATATTTTTATTGTTAACTATATTAACTTATTAAATAATCTATAGTTATTACATCATAACGCCTTAAGTCAGCTACAATAAAACATGTTTAAACTACAACATACAAACAAGATTAAACGAAATGTTATTATTTAATGTTATTAAATAAGTCTATTGTTTTTAAGCCTGAACATAATTATTTTCTATGAAATAGTTATGCCCTGGAAGGTTCTGACAAATATTTCTGCACACTTACATACAAATGCACGTTTTAACATTGCTGTTGCTAAAAAAAAACACTTTTTTTTAGGGTAGAAATACCTTTAAAAGCAGATAAAATCAGGGCAGATATTTGTGCGCCTATTTTGCTATTTGTTAGACTGAGTGACCTGAATTTCACCTTATCGCACGACTCGCTCAGACAGGTCAAAGCCACACGGTTATTGATGAACAAGGACGTTAAATATTCAACTGCTGCTCAACTGCCCATACAAGCGCTTTTCATCTCTTTCTTTCTCTTTTGTGGCCTAGTTCATTAAAACATGCATATTCAGTGTTTATTACATATTGTTTATCTTTTATTGTGCTCCTAATGTTCAATAAAATCGGCGTTTTAGCAACCTGCCCGGTTTTTCACTTGCTTGGCAAAAGCTGCAACAGAAGGACATTGCTGCCATCGCCTCTTACTATTGCACAGGGCAAAACCCCCTTCCACAACAAAGACTACATTATATTTGTATAAAAATGATTTTAAAGTTTTCTTATTGCTTCCTGATCAATAAGGATAATCTATCTATCTATCTATCTATCTATCTATCTATCATCTATCTATCTATCTATCTATCTATCTATCAGCTATCTATCTATCTATCTATTAATATAATAATTTACTACTTAATTTACTACTTATTCTTTATCCTATCTTTTCGTTTTTATATCTATTTATCTATCTATCTATCTATCTATCTATCTATCTATCTATCCATTATCTTTCTTTTCATGTATCTATCTGTATATCTATCTGTATATCACTGTATATATATTTATCCATAAATCTGTCTGTATGTCTATTAATGCATCTATCTATATAAAATTAGTCCAATCTCTGTCTAATGCATCTATCTATCTATCTATCTATCTATCTATTTATCTATCTATTTATCTCTCTGTCCCCCTATTTTAGGAAAGTTATTCCATAGGATGATATATTTCCTTTTCTGCTATTTATATTCAATCCCATGTATATGTGCAGAACAAATATGTTTAAAAAAACACCATTTTTGTAGTGCCATTTGCTACATATTTTACTGATAAGAGCTGATCCCTTCTGCCTGACATGTATATTCTCGTTACAAACCACAAGCACAAATAATGTGGTGTTTATAGTGGAATTATCATCAGTCCGTATAAATGATCCCATCCCTGCAGAAGGTTGTGCAGTGCTAATACAAATATTGCCTTGTTACTACAAACACCCTCCAGCCGTGCTATTGCTTCACACATAACAAGAAGCACAAGAGTTCCAAACATAAGCAACAGATGAGTTATAAGACCAAGCGATGTTGCAGTTATATATATACAGGAGCACGTAATGCTACACCGGCCTGGGCTGTGGGCGGCGCTCTACACTGTAACCTTCCTTAGGAAATGCCTTATTGTAACTGCACCAACTGGCAGACATCCCATAAACACAAGCAGTGGGGTTCTCCTTAGAATTCCCCGTCTTCAAATTCCAATTTCCAATCAGGATCCCCCTGAGCAGCAAATCAACTGTGCCCCCTCTTTATCAGCCCCCCACCCCCAGCCACCACCCTGCATTCTACATGACATTTAGCAGAGATAGCCCCCAACCATTAAAGCACCCAGCAATGCCCTGTAACATAACGACTGTAGCATCATATTAACATCAATAAATAGTCATTGTTGACCCCAAACAGGGAGAATAAAGAAGAAAAGTGTGGGTACTTACTGCAGGTACTGCTCCATTTGGGGAAACCTGTTGCAACAAAGAAACAAAGTATGAGTGCATCTGTCGCACAAAGTTTCCCTGAACTCCTGGGGGCTCTGCACTTCACTTGTAATATCGGGTTACCCAGTAGAGCTGTTACACACAATCTAAACTCGATTTAGGGGAAATAAACACAGGGTCTGACATTATACAAACACAGGAGGGGGCAAACATTTCTAGGTCGATACTGAGAATCTTTCAAGTTCACATTCTAAACGAATCTATGTCGTTATAGGATCTTTACTATGTGTGTGTGCCCCCCCCCCCCCCCCCCCCAGTCACTAGAAACAATACAATAACAACCACATTTATGGGTACACACTGTGTGCAGCAGTCCAGCCCTCCGACAGAAATTCTACCCTGCGATCCGATTGTATCCAGAATGACTTACTTTATTATTTGTCTCCTTGTGCAGCAGCAGCAGCAGCAGATCCAGCAGAGAGAATGTGGCTTGGTTGTTAAAGAGATCCAAGCAGAATGAACCTTCCCAACACTCTCCCTATTACTACATCCAGGAACAAAACGCATCTGCACTTGTAGGCTCTTAAACTAATTTATGGTGGGAATTATATTTTAGCTTGTCAACTCTCAGGCCATAAAACAAAGTTTATTGGAATCACGTGACGAGAGGCAGCCACTCAGAACTCATCTCTGTGGGACCATAAATAACTATCAGCTTTAAACTTCTATTCAATAGATTGAGATTCCCAGAAGCCTTTAATAGTAAAAATAAAGCCAGAAAAAAGACTTTTATGTCGAGTAATAAAGTCCTTTTTTCATTGGGGGGGGGGGGGGGGTTGTGCTGCAGGTATTTCTGCAGATATTAAATAACTTCTAAGGAGGAATACACGGTTTTTTCTTTGTTCATTCGTTCTAAATTAGCGTTTTTATGCAGTTATAAACTGACTGAAACAAGCAGATCATATTGGGGCAAATATATTGTGAATTAGAGCAGACGGTGGGCAATAAGGGAGAAAGAGACAGAGAGAGAGAGAGAGAGAGAGAGAAGGAAAGAACATTCTTTGACTTTTGCTTGAACAATAGCTAAAAATACTATTCTGATCGATTCTGTAAGTGTAATACGTAGGGACATTTATTCCAAACTGAATTTCTATTTCTATTCTTAAACTGGGAGTGTGGGGTCCTTTAGGGCAAGAGCTAACACCGACCTTGTGACTATTTCTTTTGGAATTTAACTTGGAATTTCTTAGCTCAACGTCAACTATTCTGTTGAACTTTGAACTTAAAGAAAAGGTGCCAGAAACCTAGAGTTTATGAATTCAATGAACCAAAGAGACAAATACAGTTCCAAAGACAAGTGCGCAGTAGATGAGTCATTACGGTAATTATAGCTGGAAACACAAACTACCTTAAATAATCACTTCCTGAAAGCCCCAAAGTGTAGGAAGTTCACAACTCAATGCCATGAATCAGGACAATAATAATATAAAGCATAAATCATTGGGTGACATTCATGTGTTATTAATATTATTACTACATATAAATAACATTTTATGGATTTCAAGCAATTCCAAACCTGGATCTTATCCTAAATACCTTATTCTTATACTAAATATTCTTCAGTAAGATCTCAATTTTTACTCAACGCAGAAATCTGGAATCGGCCTTTGTGGAGATGGAGTTTTATTACAGTCCAGAGATCAATACGAGGTCCATATTTATTTCAGACACTTAAAAGTCTGGGTGTGAGTGTAAAAGCATCATTCACTAAGGGAAATCAATATTTAATTTGCAAATGAAAAGAACCAAATGTTCTCTTATATATGAGAGTTTTAGGGATAAGTACAGAATCGGGCAAAATTCTTAATTTCTCGCTGCGATTTTTCATCATTGGAATATTAGTCGTTTCTTTCTTTTTCTCTATTTTCTATTCTTTAACCCAATTTCGTTTAACAATATCCGAAGTGATATAAAAGTACCGCAAGTAACTTATCTCTGGTTATTTAATGCTCCCACCTATTAAAGGGGTCCTCTACCCAGAAACAGTTGTTTCCTTTTTAAAATAATTGTAATCAACTTTCCCCATAAACACTGATTCAAAAAATTCAACGGTTTTCAAGCTATTTGCAAATATAATAACTACTGAAAGCAGTATCAGACTGGCTGCTTATAATCTCTGCACTACTGGTTCTGACTCCTGAATCAGTAGTGCAGAAGTCAGCTGACTGACCTGGAGCAACCGACTGCTACATTGTTTTATGTAGAAAGTAAAAGGGATAAACAAATACAGCTTTTCAGCTGCAATCACATTCACAAATAGCTTTAAATATTAAATTCGTGTGTAAAGTTTTTTAGAAGGAAATTTTCTTTCAGTTTTTGGATTGAGATCCCCTTTAAACCTTTACTTTGCTGCATTTTTCAGGGTCCCAAGTCAAAGCATGCGGGGTTCCAATGGAATAAAGGAATGTTTTGTATTTAAATACTATTTTGATATGAAACCCCATACACAGTCTCAGCCTGCCCTAATACAAATTGGAGGTCTCATTCGTGCTGTGTTTCTTATCTCTTATAATTAGCAAATATAAATCCTTCTATTTTTCTGTTGGGCCCATTTAAAAAAAAAATCCTTTTGCACGACTGGTCTCTCTGGTGCTTTTGCCATGTAAAGCTTGGGCCATGCAGCCAAAATTATAAGGTTTAAGCACAGTAAAGGCGAGACGGCCCTCTGGCAGGGACATGGGTCTGTTTGTACTGGGGCTGTTTGTACTGGGGCTGTTTTTGTACTGGGGCTGTTTGTACTGGGGCTGTTTTTGTATTGGGGCTGTTTGTACTGGGGCTGTTTGTACTGGGGCTGTTCGTACTGGGGCTGTTTTTGTACTGGGGCTGTTTGTACTGGGGCTGTTTTTGTACTGGGGCTGTTCGTACTGGGGCTGTTCGTACTGGGGCTGCTTGTACTGGGGCTGTTTGTACTGGGGCTGTTTGTATTGGGGCTGTTTGTAATGGGGCTGTTCGTACTGGGGCTGTTCGTACTGGGGCTGCTTGTACTGGGGCTGTTTGTACTGGGGCTGTTTGTATTGGGGCTGTTTGTACTGGGGCTGTTCGTACTGGGGCTGTTCGTACTGGGGCTGCTTGTACTGGGGCTGTTTTTGTACTGGGGCTGTTCGTACTGGGGCTGCTTGTACTGGGGCTGTTCGTACTGGGGCTGTTTGTACTGGGGCTGTTCGTACTGGGGCTGTTTGTACTGGGGCTGTTCGTACTGGGGCTGTTTGTATTGGGGCTGTTTGTACTGGGGCTGTTCGTACTGGGGCTGTTTGTACTGGGGCTGTTTGTTTGTACTGGGGCTGTTTGTTTGTACTGGGGCTGTTTGTACTGGGGCTGTTCGCACTGGGGCTGTTTGTACTGGGGCTGTTCGTACTGGGGCTGCTTGTACTGGGGCTGTTCGTACTGGGGCTGTTTGTACTGGGGCTGTTTTTGTACTGGGGCTGTTTGTACTGGGGCTGTTTGTACTGGGGCTGGGCTCATGTTATGGGAGTCCATGTGGGTGTTTAGCATTGCCTGCAGAGCTCACCCTCCTAAATAAAACGCTAGGTCACATGGTGCAGCCTCTCAGGTTAACTAAAGGGCATCTGAACAGTAATTCTTTCAACTGAACAGACTTGTCCAACAGCGCCTTCCTATGGAGACGTGAGGAAAGTGCACATCAAAGGAAATAAATCTGAATGAACTAAATAACGCTGTTTCACTAAAAAGCCCAGAATTCAGGGCTCTCCCAACAAGCACTAAGGGCACATTCAAAGAGACGTTTTATTTGATTAAGTCACCAGAGCTTTGCAGAGCATCTAATTCCATCCCCAGCAATCTGAGATTTCTTTGCTTTTTCTGTGTCCCCTGCAGTGGGGTTTAATTCTTTCTGTTTGTTATCAGCATTTATTCTCTCAAACCAAAAGCTTATAAAAAGTAAAATATACTGAATACAACAAAATAATGCAAATTAATGTATACATGTAAAGATTTGTGCTGTGCAGAAACCCTGTGAATACTTATGTGCATGTGCAGAGCCACAGACACAGGGAAAGGGATGGCTCAGAGCAGAAATATAGGCAGCCTAATCATTTACCCCTACAGCTAACAACCCATGTGTAGGTGAGGCATCAGAGTGAGCCAGCATGGAAGTGTACCTGCCCTGTTTGGGTAGTGTATTGATAACTAAAGATTGGCATCTGCCTATACAGGTGTTAAAACTAGTGGTAATACATTAAAGTGACCACCACTGAATTAGGAAATTACTAGGGTCAAATGCATTTTGGACAGTGCCAGAGTAAAGCTAGGAATATTGGTTTTTCTAATGCACCCAATTCATTTTCACCCATTTTTCAGTCACATATTGGCCAGGCAGACTGGCAGGAAAGCTATACATGGTCTGGAGTGGTTGGGTCAGAAACTCATATCAGCTTATGTACTGTATGGCTGGCCCAGATTTAGAGAAGGCCCCAGGAAATGCAGGAAAGCTGGGATGCAAATTAGGGGTGATCAATAGGTGACCCATAACCTAGAGACCTGCATGATCTGTAGGCCTGCACCCAACCCATTGTCCAGTTTATCCAACCTGCACCCAAACAGACTTTCTTCCTACTGCTGTCTGACCTGCATCAGCTTTCCTGCACTCTCAGCAGTCTCTGGCCACAGAGCCATCCCACTGTGTAATATGGAAAGGAGACTCTGGATTGACTAACTACCTTCCTCCCAAAAAATCATTAGCAAGATACAGATGTAACATACAAAAAATATATAAATAAATAAAAAAAAAAAAAAAAATATATATATATATATATATATATAGTTTTAATTATTTGCAAAGGAAGCAAAATTGTACACTTGATAAATTCTTAAAGCAGAGACTTATCACGTGCACTTATCAAGAACATTCTCAGGATTTTATGGGCAAGATAAAATGGCTAGAAATAATGGCAAATACCAACCAAAAGGTGAAAATGTTTTATCTATTAATACAAGAAAAGCAAAGTTTATTTCTGGTTAGAAAAAATGAAAAAAAAATTCTATTTAAATTAATCTTTCTCACTGTCTTTGCATTGACTCAGATAGTCTGATATAGAACAGCACCAGCAAGTGGTCAGAAGGAGATGGTGCAGGTCTCTGGTAGTCGTTAGAGAGTGCATGGAATGCAGAGAGAACTTCTGCTTGTTCATATGATTGAATGTAATATGCAGGGATGCCATGCTCTGTGCACATAGTAGGGTACCTTCTAGTAAATTGTACGGCATGGGTCCCCGTGTTCATTTTTACAAATAGCATATAATCAATGAAATCAGCCAGATATCTTTCAAATAGGTTTGATATGGTATTGATTTGGTTCTCTTACAATGGATCTCTATTGACCCCTATTATAATGCAATCATTGACCTAGGGTCCAAACAAACATCACATGAATACAGTCTGGTGCAGGACTTGCGTGGCCATATTGGGTTAAACATTGTTCATTTGGTTCATTTTATGATTGTATGGCCAGCTTTACAGGTATGATTTTAGTTGACTATATTGGAGGCCACTGCCAGTTCACACCCAGAGACTGATTTGAAGCCATCTGATAAACAGTTGGTTTTCTTTTCCATCATGAAAGTCAGTCCAAGAGACAAATATATATGAAAGAGGAGATTGTGTTTTTTGGGTGTAACAGAGACAGCAAATCCAGCAGACTTGGGGAAGTCAGGGGTACACAGAGGGCAAAGGGGACCTATAAGTAATGTACTGATGCAAATCAGATAATGTTCAGAAATGTAAGGTTTCTGAAAGAAGAACTAAACCTTAAAAAGACTGAAGCTAGAAATGTTGTATTTTACCTACTGTACCAGCCCAGAGATTCAGCAGCCCCATAGCAGTAATGATTTGTGCTTTCAAAGTTGTACTCAGCAGATCCCCACCTTTGATCCTGTTAGGCCATATTTACAAGCCAGTGGCTCAGCACATGTGCAGTGTTCTCTGGTCGGCTGCTACAGAGCTAAGCTTGGGGGTCATCATCAATTATTAGAACATTAGCAGAGAGTGAGATTACAGCTTCAGACATACCCAAATATGTAAGGGCCAGCGGCCCAGTTGCTAAACATTGTTCAACAAGAATTCTACTTATTTCGCTTTGCTTGGCTACATGTGATCCATATTCATTCTAGCTCTTAACCCCCAAGCAGTACTTTATTGGCCTTACTGTAGCTTGTATTATTAGTAAGCAAAAATAGCATTGTAATCTCAGTAACATGACTAATTAAGCATGATCTTGCTGCTCTTCCCTCTGTAATTAAGCTTGCCATGCCTACTTTATAGAGCTAGGGGGCGCAGAGGAGGGAATATATATATGAGCATAAAGCCATTACAATGCTGCACCATCATCTTTCTTGTTTTTATTGGCTAAATGAGAGCTGGTCATAGCACTATCATGTGCTAATAATACACAGTACCAGCTGATCCAGTGGTTTGTGGATGATTGGTTTTGCCCCCTTCAATAGTCACATTGAGTGGAGAGTGGGCTGTAGGTACAATAAGCCAATTGAAGCCTGACTGGAATGCCATACATTTTGCATTTTCACTTGGAAAATTCTTTGTCACCCAATGGAAAGTTACATGATTATTGCAGAATTTCCATCACACAGACCTGCAGTCACCGGAAATGAGTGCCTATGTGTTATCAGTAAATGTATTTTCCATCCCTGGAAGTGGGCATATTATTATAAGTGATTGTTAGAGATGCAGATAAGAATGCATTTGAAGCCACAAAGAGAATGAAATATGTGTGAGAGCACAGAGGTGCGGGGTCACTCTGAGCAAGTCCAATACAATACAGCAAATTCTGAATGCTTTAAAGAGACAGCGCAGTATAATGTGCCAATATGTAGACAATATATAATACATATCTATTGGCTATGACTCAGGAGCACTTAAATGGGTTGCATCTTTCTTGGCAGATTTCTACAAGTTTCTACCCAGTTTGCCATGAGATTAATTGCTTGATATTCCCTTTATATTCAGTGAGGACAGATCCCTTGGCCCTCTCCCTGTTTGCTGCAGTGATAGAGTTCCAGTTGGGCCCCTTGCCTGAGCTTCAGGGGATCTGATCTAAACTGGAAACATGTGAGATAAAAGCAGCCGTTTGGGAATTTGTTGTCTACAAGAATGATCCATCACAGAGGTCCTACTGTCGGGCCACGTACTGCACATCTATACCATGTACACAAGCAGATACTATTCAACTAGTGTTTTAAATCAGAACCATAAAGTCCAAAACCCAGCTGTATGCTAGATTATACTACTGTCATGCCCGACAGCAACAGGTAAGAATGAAATAAATTAATGTTGGGGTTTGTTCTCTTTTAGAGAAGTCCTTTGTCCAAAAAGTGTTTTTTTTTTCATAATGAAAGAAAATATACTGTACAGTAATTTGAAATCACTCATTCTGTGCTCTGATTCTGATTATTGAAACAATGCTGCAGCTATTAGTTCTGCTCCAAGCCTGTTAATTAGCTGGCTTCTTCTAGATTGTTTCTGGAGCCAGAACCAGCAGTACAGAGTATGTAAAGCAGTCGGACAATTGCTTTTAATAGCAATTAGACGGGTTGGAGGACCTATCTAAACTATGTGGCTCCAAAATGAAAAAGAGTTTTCTTTATTGTATTTTTTAGCACTCTACTGAATGTAAAGTAATAGTATATATAGATTTTGTAATGTGCTGTATTCAACAGTGCAAATAGGAATGGTTTCATTTATTCTAATTGCACTTTTGCCTCTTGAACCCTTTAGGGCTATGGCGCACACAGTGTTTTGATCACTGACACTTGTGGCAGAGATCAAAGCATCAGTAGCTACTGCTTCCCAGTATTCCTTTGAGCACTATGTGCCACGGGTACCCCTATCATGACTGTGATAGTGATTATTACTTGAATATGCGTGCTGCCACATTTTGAGTGATAATTATAGTTTACCAAGTGATCAAAGGCATCTCTCATTCCAGATAATGGACGGGAAATTGCATCAGGCAGTGATGCGCTGATTCCCACCGCACAAACAGAGACAGTAGAAGCAGCACATGTGCCATAGCTCTTACAGTTCCCTTACTCACTGACTTTGTTGCTATATACCAGTGATCCCCAACCAGTGGCTGTGGGGCAACATGTTGCTCACCAACCCCTTGGATGTTGCTCTCAGTGCCCCCAAACCAGGTAGTTATTTTTGAATTCCTGACTTGGGGGCAAGTTTTGGTTGAATAAAAACAGAATTTACTACCAAATAAAGCCTCCTGTAAGCTGATAGTGTGCATAGAGGCTGCCTAATAGCCAATCTCAGCCCTTATTTGGCACCTCCATGAACTTTTATGGTGCTTGTGTTGCTCCCTAAGTCTTTTTACATTTGACTGTGGCTCACGTGTAAGAAAGGTTGGGGACCCCTGCTATATATTATAGTTGTGGTACTTGAATCATACCAGAGTGTACTGTATATTGATCATTTACTCCCTAGATTTGATAAAGATGTAGCTGCTGGTGAAATGTATGGGTTCCAGGATCTTCTAATTCCCCTCTTCCTAGTCTAACTGAGGCTACTTGTGTGATTGCCATCTTTTAGGGCAGTCAGTGGCCACCCAAAGTTGAACCAAGCAAATGACTTGACCTAAAGCGATTGCCTTACTGTAAAATTATTTGAAATCCTGTTCTAACAAACTGAATAGGAACAGCCTTCTTTCACATGCATTGTATTGTGGCCTTAAGTGACTGTTGATGATTAGATTTGTTTCCACTGGATGTGACCAAGGTCAGCCAGCCAGCCAGGCTTTTCCTATCCAAAATGTTTTTCCTTCTCAGTTCATTTTTGTGTATGATGTTCAGATTCCCCATTTTCATATGTGCTCAGCAGCAGGGTTACAACATAGTTTTCTATAAAGAGGAAATTCTAACAATATTATTATGCTTGTTGCTGTATATCGGCAGCTGGGAAAGGTCTAAAGTGTGGGTAATACTTTCCTAAGCTGTTGTAAACAAATTTGCATTTTAGCAGGAAAAGCACTTACATGTCTCATAGGGGAACCATATGCTTCCTTTAACTCGGAATTAAATCACTTACAGGTGATGCTCGATGCTCCAGTTGCTCCTTTGGTGGAAATATGGTGCAGCAATTAGATCAGCTCTTCTTTCCCATTCCCAAAACCCATATATTGAATAAGGGAAGCACACGATAAAACACCAATACAAGCATTTGTGGGGATATAACATAAAGTTTTCTGGCCTTTATCAGGTACAGTTTCAGCTGGGTTTTAACTGATATAAAGTCATCAACCACAAAACCAGAACTATGCAAACACATACAAGAGGTCCTATGCAGTCACCCATCCTAAATATATATAGGACATATATACGGTATAAGACATAAAAAGTGAGCGTAGGACTGGCGATGACTTTGATGTATTTGGCCCAGCTTGAATATATTGCAATATATGGACAAACAATCCCTGTTTTGCTTAAAGGAGAGGGCATATCTTGGTAGCTTAATGCACAGAATGTCTTAATGTCCTTTGAACATAGATTATGGGTGAGTGCAGAGGGGCTCTTGTTGCTTTCTATATTTACTTTTTGGTCACAGCCTCATTGCACCCTCCGCCTAATGGTTTAAATGTAGTCAGGGCTGTCCTACTGGAAGCCCGCAGGCCAGATGTGGCCCTACGAAGGCTTTTTATGGCCCCCAGCATAGACTTTACTGTATGACATAATCATTTTAATGTAGTCCAGCCCTCAAACTTGCTGTATGAGGTGTAATCGACCCATTCAGCGTCGGACTGGGATGTGCAGGGGCCCCAACACCCACCTATGGATCCATGCTAAACAACCGCCAAACCTTCTTCCAAGCGCATACCTTATACTTAGTTCACTGTCATTGAGGGAGGGCAGGGTCAGACTGTGGGGTGCAGGGCCCACCGGGGCTACTACCTCAGGGACCCCACGACCCATCCAACCCCCTCCCCTGAGTGCACGTAAATTATACTTACCTTTAGTGCATTGTGGGAGTGAGACTGGTTTTCACTGCCGGGCCCACCAAGTTTTTTCCCGGTGCCCTGGCGGCCCAGTCCGACCCTGGGGGAGGGAGGTCAGTGGGTATGTAAGAATCCTTCAGATCAGGTCTGGGTCAGCAGGGCCCACCAGGTTTTTTTTTACCCAATCTGACCCTGGACCCACTACATTTAATAAGTTAATGAGGAAACAGAGCTTAAATATTTATTGGCATCTTTTTATATGAGCAAATAAATAAAGACCACAATGGGAATTTCAGCAATTTTTTGCACATATTGCACTTATGCTGAGCAGCATCGCACCTGTCCAGCCTGCTGTGATGAATAGTGCTCAAGTGTGCCTATTGACTGTAGGAATCCAGGATTTATCCCCACCCTTACTGTAGCTGTAATTCCAAGGTTCCCACTGCGGGTTGCGCCAATACTGACTTGCGGAAGGAAAGCTCTTCCAATGAAACCTTATGGAAATCTTGATATGATATCATGATATGATATAAATATGATGCAGAGAATGTACAAACTGTTTATGAAACCCCTGGAAAGATCACATGCCCCTTTGTACTTCTCTTTTGCTATGGCAGTAACTCCTTTGATTATAATATATTTTATGCAGTTAGGAAAATAATATAAGTTTACATGCTAGAGGCATCAATAATATATTATTATTAAAGGGAACATAAACCTTACTAGTCTCCCATTGCATGCTTCAGCAAGGTAGGCAACCCAAGTCATAAATAGGTGTTTCATCTTTAACTTAACTTTTAGTACATTTTACATAGGCCTCCTCTTAGCTATGTTTACATTGGTCTTCATTCATTTTTTTTTATAGTTTTTAAATTATTTGTCTTCCTGTTCTCCCTCTTTCCAGCTTTCAAAAGGGGGTTGCTGACCTGAGCACCCAAACAACTATTGCTCTGTAAGGCCTATGAATCCACTCCTATTCATCTTAAAGTCTATCATTTACACCACTACCTTGTTGCTAGAGTAAACTGAATCCTAGTAACTAAGTAGCTGCTGAAATCACAAAAAAAAAAGGAAAATTTAAAAACTACAGAAAATAAGAACATTTGCAAACTATCTCAGAATGTCACTGTTTACATAATACTAAAAGTTAATTTAAAGGTAAAGTACCACTTTAATGACTGATGCAGGCCACAGTGCCATTCTAGCATGCTGATATTACACTTTAATCAAACATCAGAAAGGTTATAGTGGTATTTAAGGGGATCTATGCACTGTTGCTCAACCATCCTTTCAAACTGCAAGTTCCAGCATACTCCAACATATTATCAAGGGTTAAAGAATGCTGGGATGGGCTTGAGGTATTTATATTCAGCATGTCTAATGCTTCTCACCTTCTTCACATAACAATATTGCTTCTAAATGCAGCTCAGGCACATGGGGGAAACAAAGGCTCTGAAGCTGAGAATTTGTGAACAATGGGTTCAATGTGAGAACAGTCATTTTTTCACATATGGTTTGATATCAAAGCACATAGCAAGGAGGGGTTGTGTATACAAGATAGGGGCAGCGGTACACACATGGAGCCAACCTGGGTGCATACTACATTTTGTTTTAATCTACATAGGCAGACAGATTAAAAGACGTGAGGTGAGACCCAAATAAAGATAAAGAGACTGACAAAAGAAGAGAGATATTTAGATAGATGATTGAAGATAGATAGATAGATAGATGATAGATGATTGATGATAGATAGACAGATAGATAGATAGATAGATTGATAGATAGATAGATAGATAGATAGATAGATGATAGATAGCTAGATGATTGAAGATAGATAGATAGATAGATAGATAGATAGATAGATAGATAGATAGATAGATACATAGATAGATAGATGATAGATAGATAGATATATAGATAGATAGATAGATAGATAATTTAAGATGATAGATAGATAGATAGATAGATGATTGATGATAGATAGATAGATAGATAGATAGATAGATAGATAGATAGATAGATAATAGATAGATGATAGATAGATAGATAGATAGATAGATAGATAGATAATTTAAGATGATAGATAGATAGATAATAGATAGATAGATAGATAGATAGACAGATAGATGATTAAAGATAGATATATATATAGATAGATAGATAGATAGATAGATAGATAGATAGATAGATGATTGAAGATAGATAGATAGATAGATAGATAGATGATGATTGATGATGATAGATAGATAGATAGATAGATAGATAGATAGATAGATAGATAGATAGATAGACTGAACTAAACTAAATTCTTACCTCCTAATTCATTGATTACAGAGAGAGGGAAAGAAGGAATAAAATAATATGTGCTTCATTTACACCGTTAGATAAAACCAGTTACACAAACTGTTGTAGATCCAAAGTATCCAAAGTAGATCTTTGGATACATTTCAATGTATAAGAACAGGATATCCAGTGGCCTGTCTCTTTGTAACACAAACTGTAAAAAATCAGTAAAATATATCCTTCTAAAATGTGCGTACTGATGCCATCGGTTATTAGCTCGGCTTTCTTTCTTTCTTCTATCTCATCTATATCTATGTATTATTCCCTGTATAATTATATAGTAAATGCAAATAGCATTTTTAGGTTTTTTTATTTTAGCTGCTTGAAATACAACTGCACATGAAAACAAGGTTGTGTCAGACATTATGAGTGCAGATAACAACTACTTGATGTTGGAAATGTACTATTCCTTCAATCCAGTAGCCCCCAGTTCACCAGGACCTGGGTTCTTAAGCTAAACCAAACACCATGTACTTTACTATATCATATAACTTAAATTACCTGACATAAACTGTGTTGACTGGAATCATGTAACACGGGTATTTATTTGATATTAGAAATATAACCAAAACACTTATCCAGAGACAAATGATTAATTATATTACAAAAATAATGACATAAGATATATAAATAGGTCTCAGCATCTTTTCTGAGTGCTTTTGTATTGATAAATTCACCCAAATGTAATTATAGAAAAGACTGCACTGCATAAATATGTACAGGCATTTGTGTTTCTCATAGGCATGTTATGTGCATGTGCATTAGGCAGCATCTGTGCCTGGTACTGTTCTGCTCATGCCCAGTGCCACTGGCACAGGGAGGGTCCGCCTCTAAATTAATTACAATTATTGTTACAAAAAAATCCCACAGTAAATGCATTAAATGAATAGATAATAGATAGAGATAGATAGATAGATGATAGATAGATAGATAGATAGATAGATAGATAGATAGATAGATAGACAGACAGACAGACAGACAGATAGATAGATGATAGATAGATAGATAGATAGATAGATAGATAGATAGATAGATAGATATAGATAGATGATAGATAGATAGATAGATAGATAGATAGATGATAGATAGATAGATAGATAGATAGATAGATAGATAGATAGATAGATAGATAGATAGATAGATAGTAGAAGGGAAAACAGGAGTCAGCAGCCTTGGAGTAATTCTAGAAACTTTGATCCAGGGGATCTGGCAAAGCTTACTGGCTCTGATCCAAACACATGGGCTATGGAGAAGGAATTTAACAACTGCCTGACCCCACATTGCAATACACAGGGATTTGGAACAGATTTCTACAGTAGGGCAATGAACACTGAATGCTATCCAGAACCTGATATAAGGTTTGCCTTCTAAAAGTACTGATAGCAAAAGCATGTATTATATTTAGAATTTATTTTTAATTGGTACATAACTGGTGTATATTCACTGTCAAGACAATCTTTCTATCTATCTATTATCTATCTATCAATCTATCTATCTAACTATCATCTATTTCCTCCTTTTCCTCCTCCCCCTTTCTCTCTGTTTCATCCTTTACCTTCCCTGCCATTTTCTATCTATATCTCCACACCCCTAACTGAGCTCTGAGCTGTATCACATTCTATAATCCATTGTCCTCAATTATTAAATCCGATGAGCAAATTTGCACCTAGGCAGTAACCCATAGCAACCAGTTAACTGTGCTCTGACAACTGCAGGGATACTAAGAAAAATCCTGGTTGCCACTGGTTACTACACTGGTGTTACTGTGCCTATTGTTAGTAAATGAACCCCAAAGTATTTATCTTTTACCATGAATATATTTGCCTTTCATATCTGTTTGTTTATCTTTCTGCCATCTTTACTGATCAACTAGCTATCTGTTTATCTATCCATGCCTATGTAGCTCAGCTGCAGCAAGTTCTAGAATGATCCTGCCTTCTTACAAATGTAGCTGCCTGTATTTCCTAAGTATTCTCTCTCCCACTACCCCTAACTGCTGTAGCTGTAATGTTAACATCAGTCTATTTATCTTCTATAGTTTATATGTATCTATTTTCTCATACAATGAGAAGATACATTTAATTAATTGTATAAATAAGAGCCCTTATTTCTTTCTTTATTTTTGTCTGTGTACCAATGTGCCCATCTGTGTCACTCTATCATTAGCCTATTGTTCATATATCTGTTTACCTTTTTGGTTTGGTATCTACTATCTATCTATTTATCTATCTATCTATCTATAATCTATCTATCTATCTATCTTTATCACACTATCTATCTATCTATCTATCTTTCTATCTTTATCACACTATCTATCTCTCTATCTATCTATCATCTATCTATCTATCTATCTATCTATCTATCTCTATCACAATATTTATCTATCATCTATCTATCATCTATCTATCTATCTATCTATCTATCTATCTATCTATCTATATATCTATCTATCTGTTATCTATCTCTTATCTTTCTGTACCTTTGTTTTTTTAGTATTCCTAGAATCTGCTTTTCATTTATCTATCAATGTGATATATATTCATGTTCGCCTCTCTCTTTCTCTGTCTGTCTGTCTGTCTGTATGTCTATCTTACTTTACTTTTATCTATTTTCATCCGTTTCACTCAGAGCCAGACCAGCATTTATTGCTTCACACATACCTGACACACTCAGACACATATGTGGCAGTGTAATTGTGCGGTGTGTTTGCCATTTGCAATTGGTATCCCCCATAATTAAGCTGGGACCAATTCTGTTATTGCCCCTTTCTATTACTTCCTCTTAGCTATGAATGTGCTATTCCTTTGTCGTGTATTCTCTAAAGTATTTTATTGCACATTGCACCCAACATATAATTTGCATTTGTATCAGAGAGCGTTTCCTTTTCTCTTGAACTTCCTCTACTTCCTCTGATACAGTCAACAGCTGCAAATACTGCCGCAGTGCAGAGGGGCTGTAAATACCTCTCCCAGCTGTCTGCCAAATAGCCTGAAATACTTTCTTTGTTCTGCTTTCTCTCCTACAGCCCAACACCAGCCATTAAATATCTCACTGCCCCAAACATTCAAGGCAACATGCACCTTAACATGTAAAAAGACCTGGACAGATCATTCTGTGATAGACAGATTGACAGATAATTGCTGGATGTCAGACAGATATACAGATAGAAAAAGAACTAGACAGACAACAGATAGGCAGACAGATAGATATGTAGGAACTTGAAGTAATTAGTAGGAATTCAGACATGCACATTTTCCAAGATATTAAGAGAACTATTGCATGAGTTACTGGTGAGTCTAAATTGAAAACAATGGTCCCTTAAGCTTCACAAAAAATGTAAGTCAGGAAAAAGATGGGGAATAAAATGGAGACGTGTACTTCACAGTAGGGTACTTCAAACAAATCAACCAAGAAATGTATACCTAGATGCTTCTGTAGATCGATAATAGTTGGATAGGAGGCAAATAAAGAGAAAGAATTATGTGTACGTAGATATATAGATCAAATAGATAGATAGATAGATAGATAGATAGATAGATAGATAGATAGAAAGATAGAAGCATATTAGAGAAAATAGACAGATAGATAGATAGATAGATAGATAGATAGATAGATAGATAGATAGATCATAAATAGATCATAGATAGATAAATGTGTTGAGAGAGAAAGGGGAGTTATCAGGATCCTAAGTTCCCCAAGAAGAAGGCAGAGAGAGACAAAGAGGGGAGACAGCTCACATAGATAGATGATAGATAGATAGATAGATAGATAAATAGATAGATAGATGATAGATATATAGATAGATAGATAGATAGATAGATAGATAGATAGATGATAGATAGATAGATAGATAGATAGATAGATAGATGATAACATTGTAGGGATGAGGAGAGGGAGTAAGGAGGGAGGGAAAAAACAGAAATCTATAAATGCCCAATATGCATGCAGAATATATAGATGACAGTGAATAGTGTGGGGAATTCACAGATCCAGACATATTTGCCACATATTGCCCATTTGCCTTTTATCCCAGATTATATTTTCTGTAGGGAGATTTCTATGCAGAAGGCATTGCTGCTGTGACCTTGTATAATATAGTCTAACAGCTTGCCTCCTAATCACTATGTAGGATGGTCATTACTTTCAAATTGCAGAATTGAACGAACTGTATCAAATCAGTAAGAACATCCATAAGCTTTAATTATTAAGTTAATATCATTTCTTACTTGGAACATTCCCTGAACCTTATACATCAGCCTTGTACCTGAAATATTCACTGTGTGTCCTTGAAAATAGAGAATATATTGAATATCCAAAATGCCAAGAATAATGAATAGGTATGCTGTTAATAAATTGCAGAAATATAACATGTTTCACTGGAATTCTCACAATATGTTAGTCATGCCCCATCGCACTGTAATGTACATTTCTGCGTGGAACACACACACCTCGCCACACACAGACGCACACAGACGCACACACACTGCTGCAGTCGGATTTGTGACACTGTGCAATTTCACATCACAGCTCAATAATGATCATTATTCTTATTTTCCAACTTAATTTCTGCATAGATACTTTTATTTTCTTCTAAAATGATTAAGTATTGTTGGTGAATAGGGAGGAAAGATCCAACATTTCTCAGCACACCTGTCAGTGGCTAAAGGTGTATGTGCAGCTTTGGTTAAACACACACTAATGTCATTAATAATGTCTGGTCAGGAAGGCAAATAGGCAGAATATTCACAACTAATGAGCCCGTAAACACAAAGACATATTAGGGGCAAGCTCAGCTCATTCACAGTTATTATTTATATTTCAATTTTAAAAAATGGTTTGAAATTATAAAATACAAAGTGAGTCGCTATCTTGTTATAGAATAAACCTATGGCCACGAATAAGATATACACCGACGGGATATATTACGTATATTACATATTATATTATACATTCGCGATGTTGCTGCGACTAGGAAACGCTTCGATCCAAAACAAGCGATGAAAACTGATTAACAGTTAATAACATTGTAGCTGAGTGAGGTTGATAACATTGTAGCTAAGTGAAAAGAAATATATAAACTTTTATAGA
The DNA here is from genome assembly GCF_000004195.4 of Xenopus tropicalis. Classification (NCBI taxonomy): domain Eukaryota; kingdom Metazoa; phylum Chordata; class Amphibia; order Anura; family Pipidae; genus Xenopus; species Xenopus tropicalis. The sequence continues at coordinate 65,062,393 of NC_030685.2, read as the reverse complement.
CAGACAGTAACTGTTTCTGTTTCTCCCTGTTGCTATACGGATAGCTACATAGAAAAATCGCATCCTCTCCACTTACCCTTGCTGCACACGCTTCCTAGCGCACAGACAGCCTGCGATCTGTAATCCATTAGACATGTTAGCTGTAACCACGAAAATAGGGTGTAAAGGGATCAAACTGGAGGTTCTGGAAGCTGATTCCTGATGCAGCTGTCGGTCTGTCTGTGTGTCGGTCTGTGTGTGTGTTGGTCTGTCGGTAGATTCCTCCTCTGAGAGAGGAAGAGTCAGACTGGTGCTTCCATGGAGCTTGCGGCTTAGGGATCAGAGGAGGAGAGGCAACAGGAAGCTGGAATAAAAGCGATTCTGCACAAGAGCATAAAGCTAACTACACCTCATCGGAGACAAAGGTTACAAAAAGAAGGTTTGAGACTCTCTAAAGGCAGAATGCGAGCAAAAAAAAAAAAATCGCCAGGGAAATCAGGCAAAAGGCCATGAAGAATATCCCAGCCTGCATGTGACCAGAAGGAGCCAATCACAGCCCCGCAGAGGTCATAAAAAGGTCTATTACCAAGTTGTAAATTTTCTTCAAACAAAAAAGGAATTTACTGCAATTCCTTGCGGATTTTTGTACATTTTGCCAACAAGCGCCATTTTCTTTTGCTTGTTTAAATCCGTGTAAAAGTGGGCTTTTCTCGCTGTTATTTGCGCTTTTTACAGATTTATAAAGGGCTCAGAAAGGAAAGCGCCTTGGCTTACACCGAGACCTTGGCCCGCTGCTAATGGCAAATACTAATTCTATTAAACGTCGATTTGAAAATATAAAACTCAGCTTTACGGGGAAGGGGGATGTTCTCTCTCTCAGCACTGCAGTGGGGAGGCTATGGCGCCGGAACATTGCACTTTGTTTACATGACATTCAGCCCTGGCATCAACGATTTTATACTGATATGCCCTAAAATCCAAAATATATATATCTCTATCTATATTTACTAATTTCATATAATGTTAGCGTGCTAAGAAATTCAGACAAAACAATTCCTCCTCATAAATGTTTTGGATGCTCCTCAAATGCTTTATATAACAGTAAAACACGATGAATATTCTTTTGTGTATAGTTCTGGGTGTGTATATGTATTATTTATCAATTAGCAATGAGGATTGTATCCACACGTAAATACGGATATATCATTTATTACCTAAACATTCTGAATTAAAAAACAGAAACCGTTAAAAAAAATTTTTAGGGCATTTGGGGCCTAATAGTAAATTAAATCATTTGCTAGTATAATTTTGGGATCTACTACCTGGAAAACAACCGATAAGATTTGAAATATGGGAATGCAATTTATATTTAAATTATAGTTAAACGATTCTTTTTCTAGAGGATTTTTATTTTATTCTGCCATGAGATAATTTAATCGAAATTATGGCAAGAATTAAATCCGATCCCTCTGTGCGAATATTCTGTGTGTCTGCGTGAAAGGCAATACACCCACAACACGCATACTCTGCGCATTTTACACTTATTAAATATTTATTTCTAAACCAATTTCCTACAAATTTAGCCAAAAGAACCCAGCTAGACTCTGAGCGTCGGTAGGTGGAGGGCAGATTTTGGTGCTAGTGCCCAAGGTTATGCATTTTGTCCAAGGTTACAGGAAATTATAAGGTTCATACCTGGGGGGGGGTCGTTGATGAACTGCAGAACATTAGGGCCCATGTGTGGCCACTGTGGACATTTACCCCCTTTATATATTTAACAAATTAGCGAATATGAAAGTCAGTTTGGGCCAATGGGTTTGGAATTTCCTATAGTGAAGCTTGTTCGGTACAATGCCACCCTGCTCCCCTTGGTTAATGTTGTATGGATTCTGACAATATTTATGAACAGGGACAATAATATCTGGCATATAGTGAATCCCTGCGGCAGCCATTGAGCAATGCAGCAGAAATATAGAGAGGCAGGGCCATGTAAAGGCTCGCCCTATTGTTTACTTGCTTGCCTGCTCTCAGCCATAGTGACAGGGACACTTTATGGGCCTCTTTCCTATCGTAATGCCATTTAGAACAACTGAGGATTGTGGGATTTTATTGTCACCTGCTACAGCCTCTTGCTACAAAGGCAATGGGCAATTACAGGAGGAAGTGGTTGGTCGTGGCCCCCTCCCTTCTAAGCACAGATCTACTTTATATCCCCCAGCAATAAAGTGCAGAATGTCCACTGGCTCCAACTGGATTCATTCCCAGCCCCACAGTGGAAAAAAAATAAACAGAATCCTTGGTTTAATCGTTTATTCCAGCGCTGCAACAGCATAGACTCCAAAGGCAGCAATTTGTATTTTTTTTTTTTTTAAATCGATGTTTTCCGATAAAATACATTTAATTCTTAAGTTAATTAGAACTGATTCAAATACAATGACACACATTTACCTTATAACCGAGATTCAAGTCTCTGAATAATTACACGGTACAATAAAAGCAAATTCTCTTGTTCAAAACATAGAACGAAACAAGATAATTAAGAAACGATAATTTAACGTCAAGAAATAAAATAGGTAGATTAGGTAAAATCACTCCTACTATTAAATTGTTCATTGCTGTCTGTTTAATTGCCGACTGTATGTAATATGTATGTATAAAATTATATATATATATATATATATATATATATATATATATATATATATATATATATATATATATATACACATACATACATACATATATACCTAAATAGCACAGTGCATAGTAATAACTTAAATGTTATGCCTAAAAACTGCCGTTTTTCTTCATTTATACCGAATAGTTTCAATTTAGTTTCAAATAGTAATTTTCTGGTGCATAATCTAACAAGTAATTTAGCAGATACTATCGAACCGTGGTTTACAATTCAGTCACCACAATTGCAACATGTTCACTAACAATACGACAGTTAAAATTAGATGAATATATATATATATATATATATATATATAGTTTGAAAACGATTTGCTATTCCAGCATTGAAAGGCATGTTATAGAATTATATAAAAGGCACATAAACTTTAATTTGGTCATTTTAAACAAAGAAAAATCATTAGAGTTCTCGCCTCTTATTTTAAAATATACATTTTGCATTTGCGTAAATAAAACATACAAATATACAAAAATACTTTCCCCCCGATTCTCGAGTGCACATCATTTTGATTAGAAATCGTGTTTAGAACAAATACATATAAAATCATCTAATAGGAAATTAATTGTTGCAGTATTATTGCCTGAAATCTGCCGAATCCGCGACAGAAACCCCCCCATTTGGCATAGTCCCTAGTGTGCATTTGCGTTTGTGCAGAGACATATACACACAGGCATTGGGTCCTGTGCCCTAGGTAGTTATACACCCCGGTGAGTTGCGCAGAATGGGGGAGAGGTGCAGACAGAGTGCAGTGCATCCCATATACCAGAATGGGGAATCCTAGTCCCAGTAATTTCAGTTGGAGCCCTCTCTGCCCTGTTGCTCCTGATGAAGCCCCCCTTTCTTGTCAGCCTCCTCCTTGCCCTCTTGTGAGGAGACTGGGAACTTGTCTTTGCTGTTCTCCTTTTTCCATTTCATCCTCCTGTTTTGAAACCATATTTTGACCTGTCTCTCTGTCAGTCCCAGTGCGTGAGAGACCTCGATCCTCCTCTTCCTGGTCAGGTAAGGGTTAAAGAGGAACTCTTTCTCCAGCTCCAGGGTCTGGAAGCGACTGTAGGTTTGTCTCCCTCTTCTTCTACCTGGGGCAACTGAGATAAACAGAGAGACACTGAGACCCTGCGCCTTTACTACTGCTGTTCCCTGTGAGCGCAGTGGGATGTGCTCTTTGCCCCTTTACCCCCATATTTACCTGCCCACCGGATTCTATACAGGGAGTGTGAGCTGGGATGGTGTGTGTGCCCCCTGGGTACGAAGGGCCTTAACATTCTGTGTACTTGTTGCTGCTCTTTAATTAAAAAAACTCCAACAATACCAGCAAAACTACTCTGTGTATTTGTGATGAACGCTGAGTATATTTATCACGGGTAGTTTCTGCGTAGATTACGTGTTTATATACATACACACATATAAATACGATTCTCTGTAGCTAAGAATGAATTGTAGTATATATAATCACAGTATATGAGTATAAGTGTGTTTGGTTGTGTGTGTTAATGTGTACACGCTTAGTCTGTGTGTAACCATGTCGTGTAGTATTACATGTATGTACTATCTGGAAATGTAACATGGCTACTCTGTAAGCATTATCTGTGTGTGTGTGTGTGTGTGTGTGAGTACATATTCTGTGTAAATCTGATATGTTACATGTAGGCGCTGTATACACTTTATTTGCAAGCTATATGAATATTGCTATTATTGTTATATTTTTTTGTATATGAATGAGCTGGGCACACCAGAAGCACTATATACAGTGTGGCTGTGGGAATGTTTGTACCCTGAAGAACTAATGTACTTTGTGCACTAGTTATACGTGTATTTATGTGTTGTGTGTACCAAGGCTGAGCTTTATAGTGTGTCTAGTGTGCGAGCTGTGTAAATCTAGTGAACAATATAGTGGGAGAACATTGTGTATGGTATCCTATATGCACTGTGTGTATACTATATGCACTGTATGTATACTATATGCACTGTATGTATACTATACGCACTATATGTATACTATATGCACTGTATGTATACAATATGCACTGAATGTATACTATATGCACTGTATGTATACTATATGCACTGTATGTATACTATATGCACTGTATGTATGCTATATGCACTGTATGTATGCTATATGCACTGTATGTATGCTATATGCACTGTATGTATACTATATGCACTGTATGTATACTATATGCACTGTATGTATACTATATGCATAGTGACAGAGTGCACAAAGTAGAGTGCACTTAGTATGTACCAAGCACATACAGCGAATTGATTTATGGCTAAGAATGCTCTGAATGCCTAGTATGTAATAAATATACTTGTGTGACCCTGGCGAGTACACCAAGTGCGCTGGGTACTAACTGTGCTTGTGTGACAGAGAAAGAGCTTTAGGCACCACACACGTAAAATATACGCTGGGTGTAAGTTGTGTGTACACAGAGCATGAATAAAAAGACAAGTGTGTAAAACAGAGTGACAGAATTGCGTGTGGGAGCAGTGTGGACGGATTGTATGGTGAGTTATGTACAGTTATATGAAGGAAGAAGGAGGTGCTGTGTACTTGTGGTGTGTGCTATGGGTGCAGTGTGAGTGTGTGAGTGAGTGTGTGAGTGTGAGTACAGGAGAGAGAGAGAGGGTTGTGCCCCCCATGCATGTAGCAGTATATCAGTGCGTGGGGAATATAAAGGGGGGCTGAGTGGCAGCTACACAGCAGGAGATGCCCAGTCCCACAGCCCACGGTGCGCCCACCTTGTGCTCTCATCCAGGGGAACATGTGAGACGCAGGCGAGTTCTGATGTAAGTGCTCTGGATCCGCTCCAATACTCGCACTGGGCGATTTACAGTCAGGATATTGGACCGGCTCAGCCTCTTGATGGGTCGTAAAAATGTGCTGCCTCTGGAAATGATCGTAGCCATAAAGCTTAGCGGGGTCGCCGTGGCACGTAATCCCACAGGGGGCCGGCTGGTAGCCAGGGCTCGGCAGGGTCCCGGGGTGGTGGTAGTAGTCCTGAGGGGCGCCGCTGCCGCTGCCGCTATATACCAACGGGGCCCTGCCGCTGCCAACCTCCTGCCCATAGGGACACTCGTAGAAAGCTGAATTTATGGCGTCTTTGTACTTGGGATACATGGGGCTGACAAAGTAGGAACTCATGTGGCTGGAGCGGCGGCAGCGACTGACTAGAGCCCACAAGCAGCGCCGGTCCCACTGCTGCTCATCCTGCTGAGCGCTATGGAATAATGACTTGCCTCACTGCCCTCACCATTTCCTATTAGGCACACTGCGCCCATCTACTTCTCTCCCTCTCTGGCTGCACTTTCCAATTACTTCTCCTCAGGCACCACAGGACCCAGGGGGGGTGGGAATGGGCTTCTCATACCAGGAAGCGCACACACTGGGGCCACAGGGCTGGCGGAGGGATACTGGCGCAGGAACAGCGCAGAGTCTAAGCAGCGTTAAAGGGCTGGTTCACCTCTGAGTTAACTATTAGTATGTTATAGAATGGCCAATTCTAAGCAACTTCAGTATTTTTTTTTTTATAGTTTTTAATTGTTTTACATTCTTTTTCTAACTTATTGCAGCTTTCAAATGGGGGGCCCTGACCCCTGCAGCCAAAATACTATTGTTCTGTGAGGATACAATATTATTGTTATTGTTCCTTTTTATTACTTATTTTTCTATCCAAGTGCACTCCTATTCATATACCAGTCTCTCATTCAAACCACTCTGTGGTTGCTAAGGTAATTTGGACCCTAGCAACCAAATACCTGCCCCAAACTGGAAATCTGCTGAACAAAATAAAAATAATTAAAAAACAAAAAGGCCAACTGCAAATTGTCTTAAATCACAAATTGTCTGTCTAAACACTGTACATGTATGAAATCAGTGTAACTGGGGCCACACACAAGGCACCACTTGTTATTAGGGTGATGCACAGCCACACAGCAGAATGATACAGAAGGAAGCAGGACTTCAAATTAATAGTTTTCTTCTCTTTTTTTTAATAGTTATAGTCACTTTTGTGCTTGTGTAAGGAACTCTTTCCATTCCCCTATGTAGCAGTAGTTCTGTTATACCTTATAGCTGAGATTGTAGGTCTCTATAGCAAAGATTTCAGACCACAGTGGTCCCAGTTCCAATTACAATTGAAAGCTAGGCAAAGCAAAGGAAACATTACCGCAGCATGTCAAGGGCAGTTCTCTAACCACTAGGGGAGCCAGAGAGGTTAAACCCTTTCCTGTCTTTGCTCTTCCCAGTGGGGAAATGGGACATGCTCTGCATATAACAGACACCAGGGAACTTCACCTGACAGCTCCAGGGTCTGCCATAGGAACAGCAGGCAGGTATGTTCTACAGAACCCAGGTCTCCCAGAAAGTGCCACCATGATCAACTCTGCATGGCCTAAATGTCAATATACAGTATTTGCTAAAAAATGTCAAGTAGTAATTAGATTATATGGAATTAAATGTTAGTAATTAGTGATTACTGGTAGCACTCTTTCAGTGTGTCACACAGGGCCACATATGTATGCCCATATTGGTCATCTGGTCAAAGGGCCACTGTGAGATGGTATAGACCAGGGGTCCCCAACCTTTCTTACTCGTGAGCCACAGTCAAATGTAAAAAGACCTGGAGAGCAATACAAGCATCATAAAAGTTCATGGAGGTGCCAAATAAGGGCTAAGATTGGCTATTAGGGAGCCTCTATGCACACTATCAGCTTACAGGGGCTTTATTTGGTAGGAAATCTTGGTTATACTCAACCAAAACTTGCCCCCAAGTCAGGAATTCAAAAATAACTACCTGGTTTGGGGGCACTGAAGGCAACATCCAAGGGGTTGGGGAGCAACGAGCCACTGGTTGGAGATCACTGGTATAGACAGTGGGGGCTGATTGGAACTTTGCTGTACTTTGAAATGCCAGGCCCTATTTTCCCTATTCAGCTGACTGGTGGGCAACGTATGAGTTTAAAAATTGGTGCTCATTCACATATAGGGACATATTTATTATTATTGGAGACAAACATCACTTGTGATGTTGCCAGGCCCGGATTTGTGGCGAGGCGCCCATGCGTGGTCGAAGTGGGCAGGCCATAGGGGGTGGCCTCCAGGCCCGGATTTGTGGCGAGGCCACAAAGGCCCGGGCCTAGGGCGCCAAACATTTAGGGGCGGCATGCCGCCCCGCCGCACCGAAGTTCTGCTCCCATACGGAGCAGCGGGGACCTCTCCCCGCTGCTCCGTATGTGTTCATATCTGCGCCCGCAAAAATGCGCATGCGTGCGCTGGGGGGGTGAGTTGCGCATGCGTGCTCTGGGCGAGTTGCGCATGCGCGGGGGGCGGCTGCGTTGGGTGGCCTCCGGGCGCTCGGATTTTAAATCCGGCGCTGGTGGCCTCGGGGTGCCCCAATCAGAAATCTTGCCCTGGATGTTGCCCATAGCAACCAATCAGCATTTAAACAGTCACCTACAAGTTAAAAAACAGAAGCAAATATCTGATTGGTTGCTATGGGCAACATCAACTGTGATGCTTGTTTCCAATGTTAAAAAATACACGGAAAAATAGAGTGGGGGAAAAAGCCACAGGTGTCATTTATTCAGGCACCATGTTTGGAAGAAATTGGCAACATGGGAAACTTTTTTATGAAGAACATAAAAATGTCCTTAACAGCCATGTTATTTTGCCTTCCCTTTCACTCCAATGCATGTCTGCAAAATTTCAGATGAAGCAAAACACAACATATTCACTTAGCTTTACCCATGGGGCTGTTGGTGAGGTCTGTGAATACAAGCTCTGTAAGGGACTCCTATGTAGTCTCATTTTTCAACTAAGGTTGAACCTTTCCCAGCACAATTTGGACAACTTGGTTGGGTTATTTAGGCAGAGATCCCCTTTTTTTCAAGCAGATCCGTGTGTGGCAAGCGTAAGGTCAATGGATACAGCCCCCAGCTTTCCGTTTCTTCCCAGTCAATATACTGAAAGCATAATCCATAGATTTAAATCTTTTTAGGCAGTCGGGATGGGAGTTGTATAGATTATGGCTCCCAAACGTCTGGAACTAGGCCTGTGTGTCAGCGCAGTGTGAGTGCATACATACATACAGTACATACTGTATACTTACTGTGATGCTTTATATATATATATATACAGCACAAAAACAACACTAACACCTGTACAGACTGGCACACAGGTCCGGACTGCGATTAAAAATTGTCCCTGGCATTTCAATAAGCCAAAACAGCCCCCACTAACACAGAACCACACATCACTAAACATTAATGCTCTCCTTTGGTCTGTACCAGGAATACCTTGACATTGCCAAATATCATCATAACTGACCCTCAAGCTGGGCACCAAAGTAAATCTATAAGGACAAATACTGTAGGGATTCACTGCAAATTGAAGAATAATTGGTCTTTAGGATGAACCCTCAACACTGCTCCAAATCCAACTGCTCACAGTGTAGGAATCATTGCTCTGTAGACCTCCTGGCGCACCCACACACTTACACACTTACCCGCACTTACACGCACTTACACTCACTTACACACACTTACACGCACTTACACTCACTTACACACACTTACAATCGCTTACACGCACTTGCACTCACTTGCACGCACTTACATGCACTTAAACTCACTAATACACACTTACACTCACTTACACACACTTACACACACTTACACGCACTTACACGCACTTACACACACTTACACGCACTTACACTCACTTACACACACTTACAATCGCTTACACGCACTTACACTCACTTGCACTCACTTGCACGCACTTACATGCACTTAAACTCACTTATAAACACTTACACTCACTTACACACACTTACACACACTTAAACTCACTTACATGCACTTCAACGCACTTACACTCACTTATACACACTTACACTCATTTACACGCACTTAAACGCACTTACACACACTTAAACACACTTACACTCACTTACACGCACTTAAACGCACTTACACACACTTACATGCACTTACACGCACTTATACGCACTTACACGCACTTATACGCACTTACACTCCCTTACACGCACTTATACACACTTAGACTCCCTTACACGGACTTACACACACTTACACACACTTACACGAACTTACATGCACTTACACACACTTACACTCACTTACACTCACTTACACTCACTTAAACACACTTACACTCCCTTACACTCCCTTACACACACTTACACACACTTACACGCACTTACACTCACTTACACTCACTTACACTCCCTTACACACACTTACACGCACTTACACGCACTTACATACACTTACACGCACTTACATGCACTTACACACACTTACACGCACTTACATGCACTTACACAAACTTACACGCACTTACACGCACTTACACACACTTACACTCACTTACACTCACTTACACACACTTACATGCACTTACACGCACTTACATACACTTACACGCACTTACACACACTTACACGCACTTACATGCCATTACACTCCCTTACACTCACTTACAAGCCCTTACACGCACTTACACGTCCTTACACTCACTTACATGCCCTTACACGCACTTACACACATTTACACGCACTTACACACACTTACACGCCCTTAAACTCCCTTACACGCCCTTACACGCACTTACACGCCCTTACACGCCCTTACACTCTCTTACACGCCCTTACACGCACTTACACGCCCTTACACGCCCTTACACGCCCTTACACGCACTTACACGCCCTTACACGCACTTACACACCCTTAAACGCCCTTACACACACTTAAACGCACTTACACGCCCTTACACTCACTTACACTCCCTTACACGCACTTACACGCCCTTACACTCACTTACATGCCCTTAAACTCCCTTAAACGCCCTTACACGCACTTACACGTCCTTAAACTCCCGTACACTCACTTACACTCCCTTACACTCACTTACACGCCCTTACACGCCCTTACACGCACTTAAATGCACTTACACGCACTTACACGCCCTTACACGCACTTACACGCTCTTACACTCCCTTACATGCACTTACACGAACTTACACGCCCTTACACTAACTTACACCCACTTACACGCACTTACACGCACTTACACGCACTTACACTCCCTTACACGCCCATACACACCCTTACACGCCCTTACACTCCCTTACACCCACTTACACACCCTTACACGCCCTTACACGCCCTTACACGCACTTACACTCCCTTACACGCACTTACACGCACTTACACTCCCTTACACGCCCATACACGCCCTTACACGCCCTTACACTCCCTTACACCCACTTACACGCTCTTACACGCCCTTACACGCCCTTACACGCCCTTACACTCCCTTACACCCACTTAAACGCCCTTACACGCCCTTACACTCCCTTACACGCACTTACACGCACTTAAACGCACTTACATGCCGTTACACGACCTTACACGCACTTACACGCCGTTACACGCCGTTACACGCCCTTACACTCCCTTACACGCACTTACACGCACTTACATGCCCTTACACACCGTTACACGCCCTTACACTCCCTTACACGCACTTACACGCCCTTACACGCACTTACACGCCCTGACACGCACTTACACCCCCTTACACGTACTTAAACTCACTTACACTCACTTACACACACTTACACTCCCTTACACGCAATTACACTCGCTTACACGCACTTACACTCCCTTACACGCACTTACACTCGCTTACACGTACTTACACTCCCTTACACGTACTTACACTCCCTTACACGCACTTACACTCCCTTACACTCACTTAAACGCACTTACACTCACTTACACGTACTTACACTCTCTTACACGCACTTACACTCACTTACACGCACTTACACTCCCTTACACTCACTTACACGAACTTACACTCCCTTACACGCACTTACACACACTTACACGCCCTTACACTCCCTTACACGCACTTACACACCCTTACACGCACTTACACGCCCTTACACGCACTTACAGGCACTTAAATGCACTTACACGCCATAACACTCACTTAAATGCACTTACACGCACTTACATGCCCTTACACGCCCTTACACGCCCTTACACGCCCTTACACTCCCTTACACGCACTTACACGCCCTTACACGCACTTACACGCCCTGACACGCACTTACACCCCCTTACACGTACTTAAACTCACTTACACTCACTTACACACACTTACACTCCCTTACACGCAATTACACTCGCTTACACGCACTTACACTCCCTTACACGCACTTACACTCGCTTACACGTACTTACACTCCCTTACACGTACTTACACTCCCTTACACGCACTTACACTCCCTTACACTCACTTAAACGCACTTACACTCACTTACACACACTTACACTCCCTTACACGCAATTACACTCGCTTACACGCACTTACACTCCCTTACACGCACTTACACTCGCTTACACGTACTTACACTCCCTTACACGTACTTACACTCCCTTACACGCACTTACACTCCCTTACACTCACTTAAACGCACTTACACTCACTTACACACACTTACACGCACTTACACTCACTTACACACACTTACAATCGCTTACACGCACTTGCACTCACTTGCACGCACTTACATGCACTTAAACTCACTAATACACACTTACACTCACTTACACACACTTACACACACTTACACGCACTTACACGCACTTACACACACTTACACGCACTTACACTCACTTACACACACTTACAATCGCTTACACGCACTTACACTCACTTGCACTCACTTGCACGCACTTACATGCACTTAAACTCACTTATAAACACTTACACTCACTTACACACACTTACACACACTTAAACTCACTTACATGCACTTCAACGCACTTACACTCACTTATACACACTTACACTCATTTACACGCACTTAAACGCACTTACACACACTTAAACACACTTACACTCACTTACACGCACTTAAACGCACTTACACACACTTACATGCACTTACACGCACTTATACGCACTTACACGCACTTATACGCACTTACACTCCCTTACACGCACTTATACACACTTAGACTCCCTTACACGGACTTACACACACTTACACACACTTACACGAACTTACATGCACTTACACACACTTACACTCACTTACACTCACTTACACTCACTTAAACACACTTACACTCCCTTACACTCCCTTACACACACTTACACACACTTACACGCACTTACACTCACTTACACTCACTTACACTCACTTACACTCCCTTACACACACTTACACGCACTTACACGCACTTACATACACTTACACGCACTTACATGCACTTACACACACTTACACGCACTTACATGCACTTACACAAACTTACACGCACTTACACGCACTTACACACACTTACACTCACTTACACTCACTTACACACACTTACATGCACTTACACGCACTTACATACACTTACACGCACTTACACACACTTACACGCACTTACATGCCATTACACTCCCTTACACTCACTTACAAGCCCTTACACGCACTTACACGTTCTTACACTCACTTACATGCCCTTACACGCACTTACACACATTTACACGCACTTACACACACTTACACGCCCTTAAACTCCCTTACACGCCCTTACACGCACTTACACGCCCTTACACGCCCTTACACTCTCTTAAACGCCCTTACACGCACTTACACGCCCTTACACGCCCTTAAACGCCCTTACACGCACTTACACGCCCTTTACACGCACTTACACACCCTTAAACGCCCTTACACACACTTAAACGCACTTACACGCCCTTACACTCACTTACACTCCCTTACACGCACTTACACTCACTTACACTCACTTACATGCCCTTAAACTCCCTTAAACGCCCTTACACGCACTTACACGTCCTTAAACTCCCGTACACTCACTTACACTCCCTTACACTCACTTACACGCCCTTACACGCCCTTACACGCACTTAAATGCACTTACACGCACTTACACGCCCTTACACGCACTTACACGCTCTTACACTCCCTTACATGCACTTACACGAACTTACACGCCCTTACACTAACTTACACCCACTTACACGCACTTACACGCACTTACACGCACTTACACTCCCTTACACGCCCATACACACCCTTACACGCCCTTACACTCCCTTACACCCACTTACACGCACTTACACACCCTTACACGCCCTTACACGCCCTTACACGCACTTACACGCACTTACACACCCTTACACGCACTTACACTCCCTTACACGCCCATACACGCCCTTACACGCCCTTACACTCCCTTACACCCACTTACACGCTCTTACACGCCCTTACACGCCCTTACACGCCCTTACACTCCCTTACACCCACTTAAACGCCCTTACACGCCCTTACACTCCCTTACACGCACTTACACGCACTTAAACGCACTTACATGCCGTTACACGACCTTACACGCACTTACACGCCGTTACACGCCGTTACACGCCCTTACACTCCCTTACACGCACTTACACGCACTTACATGCCCTTACACACCGTTACACGCCCTTACACGCCCTTACACTCCCTTACACGCACTTACACGCCCTTACACGCACTTACACGCCCTGACACGCACTTACACCCCCTTACACGTACTTAAACTCACTTACACTCACTTACACACACTTACACTCCCTTACACGCAATTACACTCGCTTACACGCACTTACACTCCCTTACACGCACTTACACTCGCTTACACGTACTTACACTCCCTTACACGTTCTTACACTCCCTTACACGCACTTACACTCCCTTACACTCACTTAAACGCACTTACACTCACTTACACGTACTTACACTCTCTTACACGCACTTACACTCACTTACACACACTTACACACACTTAAACTCACTTACATGCACTTCAACGCACTTACACTCACTTATACACACTTACACTCATTTACACGCACTTAAACGCACTTACACACACTTAAACACACTTACACTCACTTACACGCACTTAAACGCACTTACACACACTTACATGCACTTACACGCACTTATACGCACTTACACGCACTTATACGCACTTACACTCCCTTACACGCACTTATACACACTTAGACTCCCTTACACGGACTTACACACACTTACACACACTTACACGAACTTACATGCACTTACACACACTTACACTCACTTACACTCACTTACACTCACTTAAACACACTTACACTCCCTTACACTCCCTTACACACACTTACACACACTTACACGCACTTACACTCACTTACACTCACTTACACTCACTTACACTCCCTTACACACACTTACACGCACTTACACGCACTTACATACACTTACACGCACTTACATGCACTTACACACACTTACACGCACTTACACGCACTTACACACACTTACACGCACTTACACGCACTTACACACACTTACACTCACTTACACTCACTTACACACACTTACATGCACTTACACGCACTTACATACACTTACACGCACTTACACACACTTACACGCACTTACATGCCATTACACTCCCTTACACTCACTTACAAGCCCTTACACGCACTTACACGTTCTTACACTCACTTACATGCCCTTACACGCACTTACACACATTTACACGCACTTACACACACTTACACGCCCTTAAACTCCCTTACACGCCCTTACACGCACTTACACGCCCTTACACGCCCTTACACTCTCTTACACGCCCTTACACGCACTTACACGCCCTTACACGCCCTTACACGCCCTTACACGCACTTACACGCCCTTACACGCACTTACACACCCTTAAACGCCCTTACACACACTTAAACGCACTTACACGCCCTTACACTCACTTACACTCCCTTACACGCACTTACACTCACTTACACTCACTTACATGCCCTTAAACTCCCTTAAACGCCCTTACACGCACTTACACGTCCTTAAACTCCCGTACACTCACTTACACTCCCTTACACTCACTTACACGCCCTTACACGCCCTTACACGCACTTAAATGCACTTACACGCACTTACACGCCCTTACACGCACTTACACGCTCTTACACTCCCTTACATGCACTTACACGAACTTACACGCCCTTACACTAACTTACACCCACTTACACGCACTTACACGCACTTACACGCACTTACACGCACTTACACTCCCATACACACCCTTACACGCCCTTACACTCCCTTACACCCACTTACACCCACTTACACGCACTTACACACCCTTACACGCCCTTACACGCCCTTACACGCACTTACACGCACTTACACACCCTTACACGCACTTACACTCCCTTACACGCCCATACACGCCCTTACACGCCCTTACACTCCCTTACACCCACTTACACGCTCTTACACGCCCTTACACGCCCTTACACGCCCTTACACTCCCTTACACCCACTTAAACGCCCTTACACGTGTCACACAACGTATGACGTATGAGCCGCTAGCACAATCAGGGAAATACCACACGTGCCACAGGGGTTGTTTCACAGGGGTTTATTACAACCAAACGTAGATAAACAGGGAAAGGGCAATACGCATGGAAGGTCCACAAGTCCCAATCACATCAATCCTCCTACAGGGAGTCTTCAGGGCAACCCCCCTCTGCACAGTCTCCAGGGAACAAAGGCCGAGTCTCCCAGCCCAACCCCCAATACACAAAGGTGTCCCACCCAGACAGTCACAATTACCTGGGTAGCCTCCCCAGGCAGTTCCAATGGGAATAATCAAAGTTCCTTTTTGGGTAGTTCCACAGAAACACACTACCTTGGTTCCAGGGCAAACAGTCCTTCCACAGGGGTTAGGGTAATCCAGTTGGAGGGAATCTTCCTGCCTGAGCTAGGATGGATCCCAAGGAACCGCAGGGGAGGGTGTCCTGCCGTAGCGAGGTTACACCCAGATCAACAAAAAGCTCCTTCTCCACCCACAACCTCTGGGTTTTCTACCCTGCTGCTGGTACCTCCCCTCTTTTCCACACCCCCTAGGATTGATTGGTTAGGAGGCTGACCCTGCTTCTGCTTAACCCAACCCTAGCAGCTCCAATTGGCTGGGTCCCCTGCAGCATCATTAGGGGAGGGGTTTAACCTAGGAGGGACATGCCCAGCTCCTCTGGAGGGGACTTCTGGGAGCTTCTTTGTTTAAAACCCTTTCGGCGGGAAAACAGAACAATGGGCTGCCACCATCTTGGCTAACATGCACTGGCTAAACATGGGGCCAGTATAAGGGTTTTTGGTCACACTTCTCCCCCCTGGCGCAGGTGGTTTCCCTGGGGCTCCCCTTTATTAGGGAGGGCCTCAGGAACCACCGCTGGTCGGTTAGTCCTCCTGGCGTGAGAGTCCATCTGCATTGTGATGCTCTTTTCCCTTTCGGTGTTGAATGGTGAAGTTATACTGTTGAAGTAGGAGGCTCCATCTTAGAAGTTTCCCATTGTCTCCTGAGACCCTCTGTAACCAACTGAGGGGGTTGTGATCTGTCACAACAGTGAATTCTCTGCCATACAGATAGGGCTGCAGTTTTTGTAAAGCCCATACAATTGCCAGGCACTCCTTTTCAATGGTGGCATAGGCAGCCTCTCGGGGTAACAGTTTCCTGCTCAGGTAGGCAACGGGGTGCTCCTCACCATAGGTATTAACTTGGGAAAGTACTGCTCCAAGGCCAAAATTGGAAGCATCAGTCTGCAAAATGAAGCGCCGGGAGAAATCTGGGGCCGCCAGCACAGGGGAACTAGCCAGAGCTTGCTTTAGAGTGTTCATGGCTGACTCACATTCTGGGGTCCACACAATGGTTCGAGAACGTTGGCGACTTGTCAGATCTGTCAAGGGTTTGGCAACAGTACTATAGTTAGGGATAAATTTCCGATAATAACCTGAAGTTCCTAAGAAGGCTAATACCTGTTTCTGAGTTTTGGGTATAGGCCACTGACAAATTGCCTCAACTTTAGCAGGATCAGGGCGAAGCTGCCCACCCCCAACTCTATGTCCCAAGTATTGTACCTCGGCCATGGCTAAGTGGCACTTTTCTGGCTTAAGGGTAAGCCCAGCATCCTGAATTTGAGCAAACACTCGCTGGAGGTGCTGGAGATGCTCCTCCCAAGTCTGGCTAAAGACAGCTATGTCATCCAGATAGGCCTGAGCAAAGTCCTGCATTCCCTCAAGCAGCCTGTTCACCAGGCGTTGGAAAGTTGCGGGCGCGTTTCTCATACCAAAGGGCATTGTCGTAAATTGGTATAAACCAAAGGGGGTGAGGAAGGCTGACTTTTCCTGGGCACTAGGGGCAAGGGGAATCTGCCAGTAACCGCGGCTGAGATCAAGGGTAGTCAAATATTTTGCATTTCCCAGCCGGTCTAAGAGCTCATCTACCCTGGGCATTGGGTAAGCATCAGTGGTGGTCACATCATTAAGTCGTCTATAGTCCACACAGAATCGGGTACTACCATCTTTCTTGGGCACCAGCACCACAGGTGAAGCCCATGGGCTATGGGAGGGAGTAATAACCCCAAAGGCCAACATCTCATCTATCTGACTTTTCATCTCTGGCCGAACTGCTTCGGCCACTCGGTAAGCAGGGCTACGTATAGGTAACTGAGTTCCTGTCTCAACTTTATGTTCAGCCCAGTGGGTGCGCCCTGGGTTCGCCGAAAACATGGGAGAATAGGAACGTAAAATTTTACGAAGTTGGTCTTGTTGAGATAGGTGAAGGTGGTCACTTATGGTAACTGCATCTATTCCCCTGGCTGGAGTGGCCTCCTCAATAAGGTTGGGGATTGGAGGATCATCAGTACCTTCAACTGGTGCACTGCATATGGCACTAACAATGTCCTCTCTGATGTGATAAGGCTTCATCATATTTATGTGGACAGTCTTATAGTGAGATGGGTCCTCAGGGGGAGTTACCACATAGGTTGTATCATGAAGCTTATGAGTGACCACATAGGGTCCTTCCCATGCAGCCTGGAGCTTGTCATGACGTGTGGGAACTAGGAGAAGCACCTTGTCTCCTTCCATAAACCTGCGTTCCCTGGCCTTGCGGTCATACCACACTTTCTGTCTTTGCTGAGCTGCGGAGAGGTGATCATGTGCCAGGCTGGTCATTTGTTCCAGACGCTGGCGGAACTTTAATACATAGGGGATTATGGGGACCTCTTGTGATTGTGGGGTCCCTTCCCAATATTCACATAGTAAATCTAAGGGGCCTCGGACCCTTCGACCATACAACAGTTCAAAGGGAGAGAATCCTGTGGACTCTTGGGGAACTTCTCGATAGGCAAATAGCAAATGGGGCAAATAACGCTCCCAGTCCTTCTCGCCAGATTCCACAAATGTCCGTAACATGGTCTTTAGTGTCCCATTAAATCTCTCACAAAGACCATTTGTTTGGGGGTGGTATGGGGATGAGTGGATTGCCCGGACCCCACAACGCTGCCACAGGCATTGCAGTAGTTGGGATGTGAACTGGGGTCCCTGGTCTGACAATATTTCACTAGGGAAGCCCACCCGGCTGAAAATCTGGATAAGGGCATCAGCCACTGTGGGGGCATCAATTTTACGCAATGCTACAGCTTCTGGGTACCGGGTGGCATAATCCATTACAGTGAGGATATACTGTTTTCCAGAACGGCTTGGCCGGCTAAGGGGCCCAATAAGATCAACTGCCACCCGTTGGAAGGGCTCACTGATGATGGGCAAGGGGCAGAGGGGAAACTTGGGCTTATCATTGGCCCTGCCAGTCCTCTGACAGCTGTCACATGTGCGGCAGTACCGCGTCACCTCCTGTGAGATGCCAGGCCAGTAAAAATTTTGGGTCAATCGGTGTCGAGTACGGGTAACCCCCTGGTGTCCAGCTAAAGGGATCTCATGGGCCATGTGAAGAAGCTGAGCCCGGTAACTCAGGGGTACTATAAGTTGTCGGGAACACTTCCATGGCTGGTTGGGGTTCCCCTTCACAATCCTATAGAGTAGCCCCCGCTCCCAAACAATCTGTTCCCCTCGCTCATTTGGGGGTTTCCCTGCCTTAATTCGTATACATTCTAAGGTAGGGTCAGTGTGCTGAGCTTCCCTAAAGGTAGTGGGGTGGAGCAAGTCAGGGGTAGGGGGACTGTCACAGTCAGCTGCAGGTTCTCTTACCCCTTGTGGCGCATCCATGGAGACAGCGTTGACTTCATTAGTATTTCGGGAGAGGCTGCATTCAATATTGCCCACATCATTGCCCAGGAGGATCTCAGCAGGCAGTTGTCGCAGTATGCCAACTCGATGAGTAAACGGTCCGTGTCCTAGATCCAAGGTGACCTGGGCTATGGGAATATCTTGTTTGTGCCCCCCAGCCAGAACAATGCGGGCAGTTTTGCCAGGAATCACTGCATCTGCAGAGACAATATGGGGCTCCACTAGGGTAATAAATGATCCTGAGTCTAAGAACCCCTCCACCTGCCTACCATTGATCCTGACAGGAAGTACATGTTTTCTGGGCTGTCCACTGTTGTTCCAGCCCATCCCCAAGACAACATATTCCTCTATTACATCCTCTCTCGGCCTGGGAGGGGCAACCGCTGGGTCTGTGGTAAGCTGCCGTACTGTCTGGATAACCTGCTGACGAATATTGGGTCCTGGTGAAGACACAGCAGCAACCTGCCGAGGTGCAGAGAGCCTCCCTGTGGGCCCTGGCGGGGCAGGACGTAGATTTAAAGGGCAGGCTGGAGATAAATGGGCCAGAGATCCACAACGGAAACAGGTCCGGGGTGTGGCTGCGCGAGTAGGTGCTGAGAGGGTGCGATTAGGTAAATGGTTTAACCGCGGGGGCTGGGGGCGGTCCAGACCACGGGTGTTGACCATAGTACCTGAAGCAAGGGTAAGGGGGCGGGCCTGGGAGCGGTTCTCAATATACTCATCCGCTAGCTGGGTGGCCTCATCTAGGGTGCCTGGCTTGCGGTCACTTACCCACTCCCGTACCTCAGTGGGGCATCGTTCAAGGAATTGTTCCTTAAGGATAAGCTGGCATAAGTCTTCCAGAGTGTGGGTCTTGTTGCCGCGTATCCAGTGGCGAAATGCCCTTTGTAGTTTCCCACCAAAGTTCTGGTAGGTATCTTGAGGGATTTTAACCAAGCTACGGAATGTTCTCCGGTAGGAATCCGGCGTAATGGAATAGCTGGCTAAAAGTATCCGCCGTACTTCCCCATAATTCGCCCTCTGAGGATATGGGATTTCCTGATAAACTTCATTAGCTTTGCCTGTGAGCTTACCCGCCAGTATAAGCACCCACTCCTCCTGAGGGACTCGGTGGTCCTCACACAAACCTTCAAAGGAGCGAAGGAAACCGTCTATGCTCTGCTTAGATTCATCAAATGTGGGGAAAGCAGCATGAGTTAATTTCACCACTCGCCGCTGAGCATTGGGTGACCCCACAGCAGGCCCAGAGCTCAAGGGCCCAGGCTGATTGGCCTGCAAAGTTAGACGCCATACCTCTAGCCGTTCTGCTGGGGACAGGCCTGGGCCAATGGCAGCTAAGTGTTTATGGAACATAGTGAGAGTGCTGTCCTCACCTCCCCCCGCTGCATCTTGATGCAAGTTACACATCTCTTCTCCCCCCTCAGGAGTCTCCGGGTCCCCCTGGGTGTCGCCTTCTTGGGTAGGCTGAGCATGGGGAGTGAGTAGCTCCATCAGCTCGTGTCTCCGCTTCCCCTCTGGGTCAATACCCCACCGGTGGCAGAGCCGTTGCAGCGTGGGTAGCCGGAGCTCAGAGAGCTCATGAGCTGTAAGGTCCAAGTAGTTCCCTGATGTGCTAGCATCCATATCCGCACCGCTGCCACCAGAAATGTCACACAACGTATGACGTATGAGCCGCTAGCACAATCAGGGAAATACCACACGTGCCACAGGGGTTGTTTCACAGGGGTTTATTACAACCAAACGTAGATAAACAGGGAAAGGGCAATACGCATGGAAGGTCCACAAGTCCCAATCACATCAATCCTCCTACAGGGAGTCTTCAGGGCAACCCCCCTCTGCACAGTCTCCAGGGAACAAAGGCCGAGTCTCCCAGCCCAACCCCCAATACACAAAGGTGTCCCACCCAGACAGTCACAATTACCTGGGTAGCCTCCCCAGGCAGTTCCAATGGGAATAATCAAAGTTCCTTTTTGGGTAGTTCCACAGAAACACACTACCTTGGTTCCAGGGCAAACAGTCCTTCCACAGGGGTTAGGGTAATCCAGTTGGAGGGAATCTTCCTGCCTGAGCTAGGATGGATCCCAAGGAACCGCAGGGGAGGGTGTCCTGCCGTAGCGAGGTTACACCCAGATCAACAAAAAGCTCCTTCTCCACCCACAACCTCTGGGTTTTCTACCCTGCTGCTGGTACCTCCCCTCTTTTCCACACCCCCTAGGATTGATTGGTTAGGAGGCTGACCCTGCTTCTGCTTAACCCAACCCTAGCAGCTCCAATTGGCTGGGTCCCCTGCAGCATCATTAGGGGAGGGGTTTAACCTAGGAGGGACATGCCCAGCTCCTCTGGAGGGGACTTCTGGGAGCTTCTTTGTTTAAAACCCTTTCGGCGGGAAAACAGAACAATGGGCTGCCACCATCTTGGCTAACATGCACTGGCTAAACATGGGGCCAGTATAAGGGTTTTTGGTCACAACACGCCCTTACACTCCCTTACACGCACTTACACGCACTTAAACGCACTTACATGCCGTTACACGACCTTACACGCACTTACACGCCGTTACACGCCGTTACACGCCCTTACACTCCCTTACACGCACTTACACGCACTTACATGCCCTTACACACCGTTACACGCCCTTACACGCCCTTACACTCCCTTACACGCACTTACACGCCCTTACACGCACTTACACGCCCTGACACGCACTTACACCCCCTTACACGTACTTAAACTCACTTACACTCACTTACACACACTTACACTCCCTTACACGCAATTACACTCGCTTACACGCACTTACACTCCCTTACACGCACTTACACTCGCTTACACGTACTTACACTCCCTTACACGTACTTACACTCCCTTACACGCACTTACACTCCCTTACACTCACTTAAACGCACTTACACTCACTTACACGTACTTACACTCTCTTACACGCACTTACACTCACTTACACGCACTTACACTCCCTTACACTCACTTACACGAACTTACACTCCCTTACACGCACTTACACACACTTACACGCCCTTACACTCCCTTACACGCCCTTACACGCACTTACACACCCTTACACGCACTTACACGCCCTTACACGCACTTAAATGCACTTACACGCCATAACACTCACTTAAATGCACTTACACGCACTTACATGCCCTTACACGCCCTTACACGCCCTTACACTCCCTTACACGCACTTACACGCCCTTACACGCACTTACACGCCCTGACACGCACTTACACCCCCTTACACGTACTTAAACTCACTTACACTCACTTACACACACTTACACTCCCTTACACGCAATTACACTCGCTTACACGCACTTACACTCCCTTACACGCACTTACACTCGCTTACACGTACTTACACTCCCTTACACGTACTTACACTCCCTTACACGCACTTACACTCCCTTACACTCACTTAAACGCACTTACACTCACTTACACGTACTTACACTCTCTTACACGCACTTACACTCACTTACACGCACTTACACTCCCTTACACTCACTTACACGAACTTACACTCCCTTACACGCACTTACACACACTTACACGCCCTTACACTCCCTTACACACCCTTACACGCACTTACACACCCTTACACGCCCTTACACTCCCTTACACCCACTTACACGCCCTTACACGCCCTTACACTCCCTTACACGCACTTACACGCACTTAAACACACTTACATGCCGTTACACGACCTTACACGCACTTACACGCACTTACACGCCGTTACACGCCCTTAAACGCCCTTACACTCCCTTACACGCACTTACACGCACTTACATGCCCTTACACGCCGTTACACGCCCTTACACGCCCTTACACTCCCTTACACGCACTTACACGCCCTTACACGCACTTACACGCCCTGACACGCACTTACACCCCCTTACACGTACTTAAACTCACGTACACACACTTACACTCCCTTACACGCAATTACACTCGCTTACACGCACTTACACTCCCTTACACGCACTTACACTCGCTTACACGTACTTACACTCCCTTACACGTACTTACACTCCCTTACACGCACTTACACTCCCTTACACTCACTTAAACGCACTTACACTCACTTACACGTACTTACACTCTCTTACACGCACTTACACTCACTTACACGCACTTACACTCCCTTACACTCACTTAGAAGAACTTACACTCCCTTACACGCACTTACACTCCCTTACACACACTTACACGCCCTTACACGCACTTACGCGTCCTTAAACTCCCGTACACTCACTTACACTCCCTTACACTCACTTACACGCCCTTACACGCCCTTACACGCACTAACACGCACTTACACGCCCTTACACGCACTTACACACTCTTAATCTCCCTTACACGCACTAACACGCACTTAAACGCCCTTACACGCACTTACACACTCTTAATCTCCCTTACACCCACTTACACGCACTTACACGCACTTACACGCACTTACACTCCCTTACACTCCCTTACACGTCCTTAAACTCCCGTACACTCACTTACACTCCCTTACACTCACTTACACACCCTTAGATGCCCTTACACGCACTAACACGCACTTACACGCCCTTACACGCACTTACACGCTCTTAATCTCTCTTACACGCACTTACACGCACATACACGCCCTTACACTAACTTACACCCACTTACACGCACTTACACTCCCTTACACGCCCTTACACGCCCTTACACTCCCTTACACCCACTTACACGCCCTTACACGCCCTTACACGCCCTTACACGCACTTACACACACTTACACACACTTACACGCACTTACACGCACTTACACGCACTTACACTACCTTAAACGCACTTACACGCCCTTACACGCACTTAAACGCACTTACACGCCGTTACACATCCTTACACACCCTTACACTCCCTTACACGCACTTACACGCACTTACACGCCCTTACATGCCGTTACACGCCCTTACACGCCCTTACACTCCCTTACACGCACTTACACGCCCTTACACGCACTTACACGCACTTACACCCCCTTACACATACTTAAACTCACTTACACTCACTTACACACACTTACACTCCCTTACATTAACATTAACATTAACAGTTATTTATAAAGCGCCAACATATTCCGCAGCGCTGTACAATAAGTGGATTACATACATTGGACATACAGAGTAACATATAAAGCAATGAATAACCGATACAAGAGGTGAAGAGGGCCCTGCCCAAAAGAGCTTACAATCTACACGCAATTACACTCGCTTACACGCGCTTACACTCCCTTACACGCACTTACACTCTCTTACACGTACTTACACTCCCTTACACTCACTTACACGTACTTACACTCCCTTACACGCACTTACACTCACTTACACGCACTTACACTCCCTTACACTCACTTACACACGCTTACACTCCCTTACACGCACTTACACTCCCTTACATGCGCTTACACGCACTTACATGCACTTACATGCACTTACACTCCCTTACACGTGCTTACACTCCCTTACAAGCACTTACACGCACATACACGCCCTTACACTAACTTACACCCACTTACACGCACTTACACGCACTTACACGCACTTACACTCCCTTACACGCCCTTACACGCCCTTACACGCCCTTACACGCACTTACACGCACTTACACGTGTCACAACCTCAGGGCCGTGAGTTCCCAGACATAGGGCAGGACCCAAAGAGCAAACAGTTGGTATCACAGGATGAGGCGTTTATTGGAGAAATGGCAAGTAGCCATCAGCAGGTTCCCATAAGCCAGTAGGTGGTAGCCAGCCTGCACTCTTGTTCCTTAGGGAGTAGGGAAATACACACAGTTGGGGGGAATCTTCTTGCCGCAGCTAAGGTAGATTCCAGGGAACACAGGGGAGGGGGTCCTGCCGTAGCTAAGGTTACACCCCAGACAAAAGGCTCCTTGGAACTCTTGGCAGCCACCTTTGTAGCCAGAAAGGGAGCAGCCCCTGTCGTAAAACCAAAACAGGATTTGACTCCTTCTGCCAACCCAAAGGCAGCTTCCAGAGGGGCCAATCATAGCTAATCCCACTGGGCCTATGGGAAGCCACCTAGGGAGCATGCCCAGTTCAGTCTTTTGCATTTACTAGACAGAGCACTGCTCTCACAAGGGGTAACTATGTGTATTGTGTCACTATGGGGTCTGGCTCTGTGTGCCCTCACAATAGGGGCAATTACATGGGGAGGGCCAGACAGAGCCGGCTGGCTACACACAATACACACCTAGATGAGATTAACCTACACAATGCATTTGCTACAACAGGTAGGAGGGGGGCAGGGGGTACATTTCAGCATAAACAGAAATATCTAATAGTTTCATCCAACTTATACAGTTTGTTATGTCACATTTCTCCCCCTTCCCAAATAGTGAGCCTGCTGGGGGCCTACACAGGTTCCCAGCAGCCTCACTAGCCAATTCCCATAAAGCAAAAGTCTTTAGTTCCTTGGGGGGGGCAGATTGGCAAAACAGGAATAAAAAGATGGGGTGTAAACAGAACCCACAGGATCTAAGAGGGATATTTCAGGGTGGCCGTCATTAACCCTCTCTCCTCCATATGGGCGACCCTGTAATGTCACAGTTCTGGCCTCCAGGACAATAAAGGGGCCTTCCAGGGAGAAGGGAACAATCCCAGGTGGTACAGTCTGTATTCCCCCCCCAAGCAGTCAGGCCAAGGTGACTCATCTTCAAGTGACCCCAATGACCAGTGGACCCCAAAGAGTATTACCAAAGTTTTTACCCCCCTGCTTTTCCTTTAATTCTAAGTTCCACCCAACCTCTCTCAAGGCCCCGGTCCCTGTAACATTACACAATGGGGGACCCCTCCATCTGGGAGATATTGTAGGGACAGCACGGGGACTCACCAGTGTTTTATTTCTCTGTGGGGTAATTCTCTGGCCTTGTTGTCTGCCAGAGGGGGTTTCCGGAACAACTGCCCTGGTTACACGTTGTGCTTTTGGGGTGCCCCTTACTCCATTCCCAGAACTGACTGCTCTGATAGACATTGGGGAATCCTGAGCAATGCTTTCCTCTTGGTCCTGTTCCTCTCCAGCCAGCAACAACTCAGGTAGTGGGGAATCCTCATCTCTTCCCTCCTTGGAGCTTTTTTCAAACTGAGCAGCTCCAGGCTCCACACAATTAGGGATTTCACTCGGGGAGGCCTCAGCCTCTGCCAAGCCTTTAAAGTGGCAGCACCCACTCTCCGGTTCTGCCAGCCCAGGGGTAACACAACCACTGAACTCTAAACAAACAGGGTTTTCACTCGGGGAGGCCTCAGCCTCTGCCAAGCCTTTAAAGTGGCAGCACCCACTCTCCGGTTCTGCCAGCCCAGGGGTAACACAACCACTGAACTCTAAACAAACAGGGTTTTCACTCGGGGAGGCCTCAGCCTCTGCCAAGCCTTTAAAGTGGCAGCACCCACTCTCCGGTTCTGCCAGCACAGGGGTAACACAACCACTGGACTCCATACAGACTGGGATTTCACTTGGGGAGGCCTCAGCCTCTGCCAAGCCTTTAAAGTGGCAGCACCCACTCTCTGGTTCTGCCAGCCCAGGGGCAATGCAATCCCTGGACTCCGTACAAACAGGGATTTCACTTGGGGAGGCCTCAGCCTCTGCCAAGCCTTTAAAATGGCAGCACCCACTCTCCGGTTCTGCCAGCCCAGGGGCAACGCAATCCCTGAACTCCTCACAATTAGGGATTTCACTTGGGGAGGCCTCAGCCTCTGCCAAGCCTTTAAAGTGGCAGCACCCACTCTCGGGTTCTGCCAGCCCAGGGGTCACACAACCACTAGACTCCATACAGACTGGGATTTCACTTGGGGAGGCCTCAGCCTCTGCCAAGCCTTTAAAGTGGCAGTACCCACTCTCGGGTTCTGCCAGCCCAGGGGTAACACAACCACTGGACTCCTCACAAACAGGGATTTCCCTTGGGGACCATAATAAAGTTGTTTGGGAAGCTTCTTGTTCCTCCCCCACCCCGGCACTGACTGTACTGGGGGGTAAGTGAAAGTCTTTTGGACCTACAGTACCAAGACATGGCTGTGCCTGCTGAAAACCACAAAAAGATGGTGCACATACCCTCAGTGCTTCCTTGCGTTGGTTTTCCAATTCCTGGATACTCCCATACTCTTTTATCAATTCCAGTTCCTGATACACCAGGTCAGCAAGCCAGTCCCTCCGTTCCTCTGTATCATTCATTCCTATATAAAAGAAGCGCTGTGCATAGAGGGTATGGAATTCCCCCTCTGGGTTACCCACAAAGGTGCTATAGTCACAGAAATTCAGCCTCTCCCATTGGCCGTGCCATTCCGCCAAGCTACAGGGAAGCGGGAGCACTGTATAGGGACTGTGCCAATATCTCCCACCTGGTTGGTGCATGGTGCGCTGCAGAACATAGTACCCATCCTCCAGGTCTGCCTCTCCTGCCACTAACTGCCCTACTCCATATGCCAGACCCTCATCCCCAGATAGTCCCAGTGACTCACATCTCAGCCAGAACAGGGTCCTCTCTCTGGGATCAGTAGGGATCTCTGGAGTCCAGGAGTAATCCATGCGAGCGAAGAGATCCAATGGGTCAGCGTAGAATCCAGGTGGGGTGCTCATGGTGCCTTTTGGGTCCTGGATCCTATGCCACTGCTTGCCACCAAATTACGTCACAACCTCAGGGCCGTGAGTTCCCAGACATAGGGCAGGACCCAAAGAGCAAACAGTTGGTATCACAGGATGAGGCGTTTATTGGAGAAATGGCAAGTAGCCATCAGCAGGTTCCCATAAGCCAGTAGGTGGTAGCCAGCCTGCACTCTTGTTCCTTAGGGAGTAGGGAAATACACACAGTTGGGGGGAATCTTCTTGCCGCAGCTAAGGTAGATTCCAGGGAACACAGGGGAGGGGGTCCTGCCGTAGCTAAGGTTACACCCCAGACAAAAGGCTCCTTGGAACTCTTGGCAGCCACCTTTGTAGCCAGAAAGGGAGCAGCCCCTGTCGTAAAACCAAAACAGGATTTGACTCCTTCTGCCAACCCAAAGGCAGCTTCCAGAGGGGCCAATCATAGCTAATCCCACTGGGCCTATGGGAAGCCACCTAGGGAGCATGCCCAGTTCAGTCTTTTGCATTTACTAGACAGAGCACTGCTCTCACAAGGGGTAACTATGTGTATTGTGTCACTATGGGGTCTGGCTCTGTGTGCCCTCACAATAGGGGCAATTACATGGGGAGGGCCAGACAGAGCCGGCTGGCTACACACAATACACACCTAGATGAGATTAACCTACACAATGCATTTGCTACAACAGGTAGGAGGGGGGCAGGGGGTACATTTCAGCATAAACAGAAATATCTAATAGTTTCATCCAACTTATACAGTTTGTTATGTCACAACACGCACTTACACTACCTTAAACGCACTTACACGCCCTTACACGCACTTAAACGCACTTACACGCCGTTACACATCCTTACACACCCTTACACTCCCTTACACGCACTTACACGCACTTACACGCCCTTACACGCCGTTACACGCCCTTACACGCCCTTACACTCCCTTACACGCACTTACACGCCCTTACACGCACTTACACGCACTTACACCCCCTTACACATACTTAAACTCACTTACACTCACTTACACACACTTACACTCCCTTACATTAACATTAACATTAACAGTTATTTATAAAGCGCCAACATATTCCGCAGCGCTGTACAATAAGTGGATTACATACATTGGACATACAGAGTAACATATAAAGCAATGAATAACCGATACAAGAGGTGAAGAGGGCCCTGCCCAAAAGAGCTTACAATCTACACGCAATTACACTCGCTTACACGCACTTACACTCCCTTACACGCACTTACACTCTCTTACACGTACTTACACTCCCTTACACTCACTTACACGTACTTACACTCCCTTACACGCACTTACACTCACTTACACGCACTTAAACTCCCTTACACTCACTTACACACGCTTACACTCCCTTACACGCACTTACACTCCCTTACATGCGCTTACACGCACTTACATGCACTTACATGCACTTACACTTCCTTACACGCGCTTACACTCCCTTACACGCACTTACACTCACTTACACTCCCTTACACTCACTTACACGCACTTACACGCACTTACACGCCCTTACACTCCCTTACACTCACTTACACGCACTTACACGCACTTAAACGCACACACACACCCTTACACGCCCTTACACACCCTTACACTTCCTTAAACTACCTTACACCCACTTACATGCCCTTACACGCACTTACACGTACTTAAACTCACTTACACGCACTTACAGGCACTTACACTCCCTTACACGCACTAACACTCCCTTACACGCCCTTACACTCACTTACACACACTTACACTCCCTTACACGCACTTACACTCACTTACACGCACTTACACTCCCTTACACGTACTTACACTCACTTACACGCACTTACACTCACTTACACGCACTTACACTCACTTACACGCACTTACACTCACTTAAACTCCCTTACACGCACCTACACGCCATTACACGTGCTTACATGCACTTAAACACCCTTACACGCCCTTACACGCCCTTACACGCACTTACACTCCCTTACACTCACTTACATGCACTTACACGCATTTACACACATTTACACGCCCTTACACTCCCTTACACTCACTTACACGCACTTACACGCACTTAAACACGCCGTTACACGCCGTTACACGCCGTTACACTCCCTTACACTACCTTACACCACACACACGCCCTTACACGCACTTACACGTACTTAAACTCACTTACACACCCTTACACACACTTACACTCCCTTACACGCACTAACACTCCCTTACACGCCCTTACACTCACTTACACACACTTACACTCCCTTACACGCACTTACACTCACTTACACGCACTTACACTCCCTTACACGTACTTACACTCACTTACACGCACTTACACTCACTTACACGCACTTACACTCACTTACACGCACTTACACTCACTTAAACTCCCTTACACGCACCTACACGCCATTACACGTGCTTACATGCACTTAAACACCCTTACACGCCCTTACACGCCCTTACACGCACTTAAACTCCCTTACACGCCCTTACACTCACTTACACGTACTTACACTCCCTTACACGCACTTACACTCCGTTACACACACTTAGACTCACTTACACGAACTTACACTCTCTAACACATACTTACACTCACTTACAC
Source organism: Xenopus tropicalis (assembly GCF_000004195.4). Lineage (NCBI taxonomy): Eukaryota > Metazoa > Chordata > Amphibia > Anura > Pipidae > Xenopus > Xenopus tropicalis. Next base: position 65,031,258 of record NC_030685.2, on the reverse strand, counting down.
GCACTTACACTCACTTACACGCAGTTACACTCACTTAAACTCCCTTACACGCAGTTACACTCCGTTACACGTGCTTACACGCACTTACACGTGCTTACACGCACTTACACTCCCTTACACGCCCTTACACACACTTACACGTCCTTAAACTCCCTTACACTCACTTGCACGCACTTACACTCCCTTACACGCACTTACACGCCCTTAAACTCCCTTACACGCACTTACACGCCCTTACACTCCCTTAAACTCCTTTACACACACTTACACTCCCTTACACGCACTTACACTCACCTACACGCACTTACACTCCCTTTCACGTACTTACACTCACTTACACGCACTTACACTCACTTACACGCACTTACACGCACTTACACGCACTTACGCGCACTTACACACCGTTACACGTACTTACACGCACTTAAACGCCCTTACACGCAACTGCACTCCCTTACGCGCCCCTACACTCACTTACACGTACTTACACTCCCTTACACGTACTTACACTCACTTACATGCACTTACACACACTTACACGCACTTAGACTCACTTAAATGCACTTACACTCCCTTACACGTACTTACACTCACTAACACGCACTTACACTCCCTTACACGCACTTACACTCCCTTACACGGCGTTACACGTGCTTACACGCACTTACATTCCCTTACATGCCCTTACACGCCCTTAACGCACTTACACGTCCTTACACTACCTTAAACTTACTTACACGCACTTACACGCTCTTACACGCACTTACACGCCCTTAAACTCCCTTACACGCACTTACACTCCCTTACACGCACTTACACGCGCTTACACTCACTTACACGCACATACACTCCCTTACACGCCCTTACACGCACTTAAGCGCACTTACACTCCCTTACACTACCTTACACGCACTTACATGCACTTACACGTACTTAAACTCACTAACACGCACTTACACTCCCTTACACGCACTTACACTCCCTTACACGCCCTTACACTCACTTACACGTACTTACACTCACTTACACTCACTTACACGCACTTACACTCCCTTACACGCACTTACACTCACTTACACGTACTTACACGCACTTACACGCACTTAAACTCCCTTACACGCACTTACACTCACTAACACGCACTTATACTCACTTACACGCTTTTTCACTCCCTTACACGCACTTACACGCACTTACACGCACTTACACGCCCTTACACGCCCTTACACGCACTTACACATAGTTAAACTTACTTACACGCCCTTACACGCACTTACACTCCCTTACACGCACTTACACTCCCTTACACGCCCTTACACGCACTTACACGCACTTACACTCCCTTACACGCACTTACACTCCCTTACATGCCCTAAAACTCCCTTACACGTACTTACACGCCCTTACACGCACTTAAACGCACTTACACCCCCTTACACTCACTTACACTCCCTTACACGCACTTACACGCCCTTACACTCACTTACATGCCCTTAAACTCCCTTACACGCCCTTACACGCACTTACACGTCCTTAAACTCCCGTACAATCACTTACACTCCCTTACACTCACTTACACGCCCTTACACCCCCTTACACGCACTTACACGCACTTACACGCCCTTACACGCACTTACACGCCCTTAAACTCCCTTACACGCACTTACACGCCCTTACACTCCCTTAAACTCCTTTACACGCACATACACTCCCTTAAACGCCCTAACACGCACTTAAGCGCACTTACACTCCCTTACACTACCTTACACGCACTTACATGCACTTACACGTACTTAAACTCACTAACACGCACTTACACTCCCTTACACGCACTTACACTCCCTTACACGCCCTTACACTCACTTACACGTACTTACACTCACTTACACTCACTTACACGCACTTACACTCCCTTACACGCACTTACACTCACTTACACGTACTTACACGCACTTACACGCACTTAAACTCCCTTACACGCACTTACACTCACTAACACGCACTTATACTCACTTACACGCTTTTTAACTCCCTTACACGCACTTACACGCACTTACACGCACTTACACGCCCTTACACGCCCTTACACGCACTTACACATAGTTAAACTTACTTACACGCCCTTACACGCACTTACACTCCCTTACACGCACTTACACTCCCTTACACGCCCTTACACGCACTTACACGCACTTACACTCCCTTACACGCACTTACACTCCCTTACATGCCCTAAAACTCCCTTACACGTACTTACACGCCCTTACACGCACTTAAACGCACTTACACCCCCTTACACTCACTTACACTCCCTTACACGCACTTACACGCCCTTACACTCACTTACATGCCCTTAAACTCCCTTACACGCCCTTACACGCACTTACACGTCCTTAAACTCCCGTACAATCACTTACACTCCCTTACACTCACTTACACGCCCTTACACCCCCTTACACGCACTTACACGCACTTACACGCCCTTACACGCACTTACACGCCCTTAAACTCCCTTACACGCACTTACACGCCCTTACACTCCCTTAAACTCCTTTACACACACTTACACTCCCTTACACGCCCTAAAACTCACTTACACGTACTTACACGCCCTTACACGCACTTAAACGCACTTACACGCCCTTACACTCACTTACACTCCCTTACACACACTTACACGCCCTTATACTCACTTACATGCCCTTAAACTCCCTTACACGCCCTTACACGCACTTACACGCTCTTAAACTCCCTTACACGCACTTACACGCACATACACGCCCTTACACTAACTTAAACCCACTTACACACACTTACACGCACTTACACGCACTTACACTCCCTTGCACGCACTTACACGCCCTTACACTCCCTTATACCCACTTACACCCACTTACACGCCCTTACACGCCCTTACACGCACTTAAACGAACTTACACGCCGTTACACGCCCTTACACGCACTTACACGCACTTACACTACCTTACACGCCGTTACATGCCCTTACACGCACTTACACGCACTTAAACGCACTTACACGCCGTTACACACCCTTACACGCACTTACACGCACTTACACACCCTTACACGCACTTACACCCCCTTACACGTACTTAAACTCACTTACACGCACTTACACTCACTTACACGTACTTACACGCACTTACACGCACTTACACTCACTTAAACTCCCTTACACGCACTTACACTCACTTACACTCCCTTACACGTACTTACACGCACTTACACTCCCTTACACGCACTTACACGCACTTATACTCACTTACACGCTTTTTCACTCCCTTACACGCACTTACACGCCCTTACACGCACTTACACATAGTTAAACTTACTTACACGCCCTTACACGCACTTACACTCCCTTACACGCACTTACACTCCCTTACACGCCCTTACACGCACTTACACGCACTTACACTCCCTTACACGCACTTACACTCCCTTACACGCCCTAAAACTCATTTACACGTACTTACACGCCCTTACACGCACTTAAACGCACTTACACGCCCTTACACTCCCTTACACTCCCTTACACGCACTTACACGCCCTTACACTCACTTACATGCCCTTAAACTCCCTTACACGCCCTTACACGCACTTACACGTCCTTAAACTCCCGTACACTCACTTACACTCCCTTACACTCACTTACACGCCCTTACACCCCCTTACACGCACTTACACGCACTTACACGCCCTTAAACTCCCTTACACGCACCTACACGCCCTTACACTCCCTTAAACTCCTTTACACACACTTACACTCCCTTACACGCACTTACACTCCCTTACACGCCCTAAAACTCACTTACACGTACTTACACGCCCTTACACGCACTTAAACGCACTTACACGCCCTTACACTCACTTACACTCCCTTACACGCACTTACACGCACTTACACGCCCTTGTACTCACTTACATGCCCTTAAACTCCCTTACACGCCCTTACACGCACTTACACGTCCTTAAACTCCCGTACACTCACTTACACTCCCTTACACTCACTTACACGCCCTTACACCCCCTTACACGCACTTACACGCACTTACACGCCCTTACACGCACTTACACGCTCTTAAACTCCCTTACACGCACTTACACGCACATACACGCCCTTACACTAACTTAAACCCACTTACACCCACTTACACGCACTTACACGCACTTACACTCCCTTGCACGCACTTACACGCCCTTACACGCCCTTACACTCCCTTATACCCACTTACACCCACTTACACGCCCTTACACGCCCTTACACGCACTTAAACGAACTTACACGCCGTTACACGCCCTTACACGCACTTACACGCACTTACACTACCTTACACGCCGTTACATGCCCTTACACGCACTTACACGCACTTAAACGCACTTACACGCCGTTACACACCCTTACACGCACTTACACGCACTTACACGCCCTTACACGCACTTACACCTCCTTACACGTACTTAAACTCACTTACACACACTTACACTCCCTTACACGCAATTACACTCGCTTACACGCACTTACACTCCCTTACACGCACTTACACTCGCTTACACGTACTTAGACTCCCTTACACGCACTTAAACTCACTTACACGTACTTACACTCCCTTACACGCACTTACACTCACTTACACGCACTTACACTCCCTTACACTCACTTACACGCGCTTACACTCCCTTACACGCACTTAAACTCCCTTACATGCGCTTACACGCACTTACACGCACTTACACTCCCTTACACGCGCTTACACTCACTTACACGCACTTACACTCACTTACACTCCCTTACACTCACTTACACGCAGTTACACGCACTTACACGCACTTACACTCCTTTACACTCACTTAAACGCACTTACACGCACTTAAACGCACACACACACCCTTACACGCCGTTACACACCCTTACACTTCCTTAAACTACCTTACACCCACTTACATACCCTTACACGCACTTACACGTACTTAAACTCACTTACACGCCCTTACACGCACTTACACTCCCTTACATGCGCTTAAACGCACTTGCACGCACTTACACTCCCTTACACGCGCTTACACTCACTTACACGCACTTACACTCACTTACACTCCCTTACACTCACTTACACGCACTTACACGCACTTACACTCACTTACACTCCCTTACACTCACTTACACGCACTTACACACACTTACACGCACTTACACTCCTTTACACTCACTTAAACGCACTTACACGCACTTAAACGCACACACACACCCTTACACGCCGTTACACACCCTTACACTTCCTTAAACTACCTTACACCCACTTACATACCCTTACACGCACTTACACGTACTTAAACTCACTTACACGCCCTTACACGCACTTACACTCCCTTACATGCACTAACACTCCCTTACATGCCCTTACACTCACTTACACGCACTTACACTCCCTTACACTCACTTACACGCACTTACACGCACTTACACGCACTTACACGCATTTACACGCACTTACACGCCCTTACACTCCCTTACACTCACTTACACGCACTTATACGCACTTAAACACACACAAACCCTTACACGCCGTTACACGCCCATACACTCCCTTACACTACCTTACACCACTTACACGCCCTTACACACACTTACACGTACTTAAACTCACTTACACGCCCTTACACACACTTACACTCCCTTACACGCACTAAAACTCCCTTACACGCCCTTACACTCACTTACACACACTTACACTCCCTTACACGCACTTACACTCCCTTACACTCCCTTACACGTACTTACACTCACTTACACGCACTTACACTCACTTACATGCACTTACACTCACTTACACGCACTTACACTCACTTAAACTCCCTTACACGCACTTACACGCCATTACACGTGCTTACTCGCACTTAAACGCCCTTACACGCCCTTACACGCACTTACACTCCCTTACACGCCCTTAAACTCACTTACACATACTTACACTCCCTTACACACACTTACACTCCGTTACACACACTTAGACTCACTTACACGCACTTACACTCCCTTACACATACTTACACTCACTTAAACGCACTTACACGCACTTACACTCACTTACACGCACTTACACTCACTAACACGCAGTTACACTCACTTAAACTCCCTTACACGCACTTACACACCGTTACACGTGCTTACACGCACTTACACGTGCTTACACGCTTTTACACTCCCTTACACGCTTTTACACACACTTACACACACTTACACGTCCTTACACTCCCTTACACTCACTTGCACGCACTTACACTCCCTTACATGCACTTACAAGCCTTTACACGCACTTACATGCCCTTAAGCTCCCTTACACGCACTTACACGCCCTTACACTCCCTTAAACTCCTTTACACACACTTACACGCCCTTACATTCCCTTACACTCACTTACACGCACTTACACACCGTTACACGTACTTAAACACTCTTACACGCAACTGCACTTCCTTACACGCCCCTACACTCACTTACACGTACTTACACTCCCTTACACGTACTTACACTCACTTACACGCACTTACACACACTTACACGCACTTAGAATCACTTAAATGCACTTACACTCCCTTACACGTACTTACACTCACTAACACGCACTTACACTCCCTTACACTCACATACACGCACTTACACTCCCTTACACACCCTTACACGCACTTAAACGCACTTACACGCCCTTACACTCACTTACACTCCCTTACACGCACTTACACGCCCTTACACTCACTTACATGCCCTTAAACTCCCTTACACGCCCTTACACGCACTTACACGTCCTTAAACTCCTGTACACTCACTTACACTCCCTTACACTCACTTACACGCCCTTACACCCCCTTACACGCACTTACACGCACTTACATGCCCTTACACGCACTTACACGCTCTTACACTCCCTTACACGCACTTACACGCACATACACGCCCTTACACTAACTTACACCCACTTACACGCACTTACACGCACTTACACTCCCTTGCACGCACTTACATGCCCTTACACGCCCTTACACTCCCTTATACCCACTTACACCCACTTACACGCCCTTAAACGTACTTACACGCACTTACACTCCCTTACACGCACTTACACGCCCTTATACTCACTTACACGCACTTACACTCACTTACACGCACTTACACGTACTTACACTCCCTTACACGCCCTTACGCGTACTTACACTCGCTTACACCCCCTTACACTCACTTACACGCACTTACACGCACTTACACTCACTTACACGTACTTACATTCACTTACACGCACTTACACGCTCTTACACGACCTTACACTCCCTTAAACACACTTACACTCACTTACACACACTTACACACCCATTCACGCCCTTACACTCCCTTACACGCACTTGCACGCCCTTACACTCCCTTACACGCACTTACACTCACTTACACGTACTTACACACACTTACACTCCCTTACACGCACTTTCACGCACTTACACGCTCTTACACGACCTTACACTCCCTTAAACGCACTTACACTCACTTACACACACTTACACGCACTTACACTCACTTACACGCACTTACACTCACTTACACGCAGTTACACTCACTTAAACTCCCTTACACGCACTTACACACCGTTACACGTGCTTACACGCACTTACACGTGCTTATACGCATTTACACTCCCTTACACACCCTTACACGCTTTTACACGCACTTACACACACTTACACGTCCTTACACTCCCTTACACTCACTTGCATGCACTTACACTCCCTTACACGCACTTACAAGCCCTTACACGCACTTACACGCCGTTAAACTCCCTTACACGCACTTACACGCCCTTACACTCCCTTAAACTCCTTTACACACACTTACACGCCCTTACATTCCCTTACACTCACTTACACGCACTTACACACCGTTACACGTACTTACACGTACTTAAACGCTCTTACACGCAACTGCACTCCCTTACACACCCCTACACTCACTTACACGTACTTACACTCCCTTACACGTACTTACACTCACTTACACGCACTTACACACACTTACACGCACTTAGACTCACTTAAATGCACTTACACTCCCTTACACGTACTTACACTCACTAACACGCACTTACACTCCCTTACACTCACATACACGCACTTACACTCCCTTACACGCCCTTACACGCACTTAAACGCACTTACACGCCCTTACACTCACTTACACTCCCTTACACGCACTTACACGCCCTTACACTCACTTACATGCCCTTAAACTCCCTTACACGCCCTTACACGCACTTACACGTCCTTAAACTCCCGTACACTCACTTACACTCCCTTACACTCACTTACACGCCCTTACACCCCTTACACGCACTTACACGCACTTACACGCCTTTACACGCACTTACACGCTCTTACACTCCCTTACACGCACTTACACGCACACACACGCCCTTACACTAACTTACACACACTTACACGCACTTACACTCCCTTGCACGCACTTACACGCCCTTACACGCCCTTACACTCCCTTATACCCACTTACACCCACTTACACGCCCTTACACGCACTTACACGCACTTACACGCACTTAAACGAACTTACACGCCGTTACACGCACTTACACGCCCTTACACTCCCTTACACGCACTTACACGCCCTTACACTCCCTTACACGCCCTTACACTCCCTTACACGCACTTACACGCACTTACACTCCCTTACACGCACTTACACGCCCTTACACTCGCTTACACGCCCTTAAACGTAATTACACGCACTTACACTCCCTTACACGCACTTACACGCCCTTATACTCACTTACACGCACTTACACGCACTTACATGTACTTACACTCACTTACACGCCCTTACACGTACTTACACTCGCTTACACCCCCTTACACTCACTTACCCGAACTTAAACGCACTTACACTCACTTACACGTACTTACATTCACTTACACGCACTTACACGCTCTTACACGACCTTACACTCCCTTAAACGCACTTACACTCACTTACACACACTTACACACCCTTTCACGCCCTTACACTCCCTTACACTCCCTTACACGCACTTGCACGCCCTTACACTCCCTTACACGCACTTACACTCACTTACACGTACTTACACACACTTACACTCCCTTACACGCACTTTCACGCACTTACACTCCCTTTCACACACTTAAACGTACTTACACACACTTACACTCCCTTACACTCCCTTACACGCACTTACACGCCCTTACACTCCCTTACACGCACTTACACTCACTTACACGCACTTACACTCCCTTACACGCCCTTACACTCTCTTAAACTCCCTTTTACGTACTTACACGCACTTACACGCACTTACTCTCCCTTACACGCACTTACACGCACATATACTCACTTACACGCACTTTCACTCCCTTACACGCACTTACACGCACTTACACGCCCTTACACGCACTTAAACGTAGTTAAACTCACTTACACGCCCTTACACGCACTTACACTCCCTTACACGCACTTACACTCCCTTACACGCCCTTACACGCACTTACACTCCCTTACACGCACTTACACGTACTTAAACTCACTTACACGCCCTTACACACACTTACACTTCCTTACATGCACTTACACTCCCTTACACACCCTTAGACTCACTTACACGTACTTACACTCCCTTACAGGCACTTACACTCCCTTACACGCCCTTACACTCACTTACACATACTTACACGCACTTACACTCCCTTACACGCACTTACAAGCACTTACACTCCCTTACACGTACTAACACGCACTTACACGCCCATACACTACCGTACACTCACTTACACACTTACACGCACTTACACGTACTTAAACTCACTTACACGCCCTTACACTCCCTTACACGCACTTACACTCCCTTACACTCCCTTACACTCACTTACACTCCCTTGCATGCACTTACACGCCCTTACACGCCCTTACACTCCCTTATACCCACTTACACCCACTTACACACCCTTACACGCACTTACATGCACTTAAACGAACTTAAACGCCGTTACACGCACTTACACGCCCTTACACTCCCTTACACGCACTTACACGCCCTTACACTCCCTTACATGCCCTTACACTCCCTTACACACGCTTACACTCCCTTACACGCACTTACACGCACTTGCACTCCCTTACACGCACTTACACGCCCTTACACTCGCTTACACGCCCTTAAACGTACTTACACGCACTTACACTCCCTGACACGCACTTACACGCCCTTATACTCACTTACACGCACTTACACGCACTTACACGCACTTACACGTACTTACACTCACTTACACGCCCTTACACGTACTTACACTCGCTTACACCCCCTTACACTCACTTACACGCACTTACACGCACTTACACTCACTTACACGTACTTACATTCACATACACGCACTTACACGCTCTTACATGACCTTACACTCCCTTAAACGCACTTACACTCACTTACACACACTTACACACCCTTTCACGCCCTTACACTCCCTTACACTCCCTTACACGCACTTTCACGCCCTCACACTCCCTTACACGCACTTACACTCACTTACACGTACTTACACACACTTACACTCCCTTACACGCACTTTCACGCACTTACACGCTCTTACACGACCTTACACTCCCTTAAACGCCCTTACACTCACTTACACACACTTACACACCCTTTCACGCCCTTACACTCCCTTACACTCCCTTACACGCACTTGCACGCCCTTACACTCCCTTACACGCACTTACACTCACTTACACGTACTTACACACACTTACACTCCCTTACACGCACTTTCACGCACTTACACTCCCTTTCACGCACTTACACGTACTTACACACACTTACACTCCCTTACACGCACTTTCACGCACTTACACTCCCTTTCACGCACACTTACACGCCCTTACACTCGCTTACACTCCCTTACACGCACTTACACGCCCTTACACTCCCTTACACGCCCTTACACTCCCTTACACTCCCTTACACGCACTTACACGCCCTTACACTCCCTTACACGCACTAAAACTCCCTTACACGTACTTACACGCACTTACACTCCCTTACATGCACTAACACGCCCTTACACGTACTTACACGCACTTACACTCCCTTACACGCACTTACACGCCCTTACACGTACTTACACGCGCTTACACTCACTTACACACACTTACACACCCTTACACGCCCTTACACACACTTACACACCCTTACACGCCCTTAAACTCCCTTACACTCCCTTACACGCACTTACACACCCTTACACTCCCTTACACGCACTTACACTCACTTACACGCACTTACACTCCCTTACACGCCCTTACACTCTCTTAAACTCCCTTTTACGTACTTACACGCACTTACACACACACACACACACGCACTTACTCTCCCTTACACGCACTTACACGCACTTATACTCACTTACACGCACTTTAACTCCCTTACACGCACTTTAACTCCCTTACACGCACTTACACGCACTTAAACGTAGTTAAACTCACTTACACGCCCTTACACGCACTTACACTCCCTTAAACGCACTTACACTCCCTTACACGCCCTTACACGCACTTACACTCCCTTACACGCACTTACACGTACTTAAACTCACTTACACGCCCTTACACACACTTACACTCCCTTACACGCACTTACACTCCCTTACACGCCCTTAAACACTCCCTTACACGCACTTACACTCCCTTACACTCCCTTACACGCACTTACACTCCCTTGCACGCACTTACACGCCCTTACACGCCCTTACACTCCCTTATACCCACTTATACTTACACTCACTTACACTCACTTACACGCCCTTACACGTACTTACACTCGCTTACACCCGCTTACACTCACTTACACGCACTTACACTCACTTACACGTACTTACATTCACTTACACGCACTTACACGCTCTTACACGACCTTACACTCCCTTAAACGCACTTACACTCACTTACACACACTTACACACCCTTTCACGCCCTTACACTCCCTTATACTCCCTTACACGCACTTTCACGCCCTTACACTCCCTTACACGCACTTACACTCACTTACACGTACTTACACACACTTACACTCCCTTACACGCACTTTCACGCACTTACACGCTCTTACACGACCTTACACTCCCTTAAACGCCCTTACACTCACTTACACACACTTACACACCCTTTAACGTACTTACACTCCCTTACACGCACTTTCACGCACTTACACTCCCTTTCACGCACTTACACGCCCTTACACTCGCTTACACTCCCTTACACGCACTTACACGCCCTTACACTCCCTTACACGCCCTTACACTCCCTTACACTCCCTTACACGCACTTACACGCCCTTACACTCCCTTACACGCACTAAAACTCCCTTACACGTACTTACACGCACTTACACTCCCTTACACGCACTAACACGCCCTTACACGTACTTACACGCACTTACACTCCCTTACACGCACTTACACGCCCTTACACGTACTTACACGCGCTTACACTCACTTACACACACTTACACACCCTTACACGCCCTTACACACACTTACACACCCTTACACGCCCTTACACTCCCTTACACTCCCTTACACGCACTTACACACCCTTACACGCACTTACACTCACTTACACGCACTTACACTCCCTTACACGCCCTTACACGCCCTTACACTCTCTTAAACTCCCTTTTACGTACTTACACGCACTTACACGCACTTACTCTCCCTTACACGCACTTACACGCACTTATACTCACTTACACGCACTTTCACTCCCTTACACGCACTTACACGCACTTACACGCCCTTACACGCACTTAAACGTAGTTAAACTCACTTACACGCCCTTACACGCACTTACACTCCCTTACACTCCCTTACACGCCCTTACACGCACTTACACTCCCTTACACGCACTTACACGTACTTAAACTCACTTACACGCCCTTACACACACTTACACTCCCTTACACGCACTTACACTCCCTTACACGCCCTTAAACTCACTTACACGTACTTACACTCCCTTACACGCACTTACACTCCCTTACACGCCCTTACACTCACTTACACATATTTACACGCACTTACACTCCCTTACACACACTTACACTCACTTACAAGCACTTACACTCCCTTACACGTACTTACACGCACTTACACGCCCATACACTACCGTACACTCACTTACACACACTTACACGCACTTACACGCACTTACACGTACTTAAACTCACTTACACGCCCTTACACTCCCTTACACGCACTTACACTCCCTTACACGCACTTACACTCCCTTGCATGCACTTACACGCCCTTACACGCCCTTACACTCCCTTATACCCACTTACACCCACTTACACGCCCTTACACGCACTTACACGCACTTACACGCACTTACACGCACTTAAACGAATTTACACGCCGTTACACGCACTTACACGCCCTTACACTCCCTTACACGCACTTACACGCCCTTACACTCCCTTACACGCCCTTACACTCCCTTACACACACTTACACTCCCTTACACGCACTTACACGCACTTACACTCCCTTACACGCACTTACACGCCCTTACACTCGCTTACTCGCCCTTAAACGTACTTACACGCACTTACACTCCCTTACACTCCCTTACACGCACTTACACGCCCTTATACTCACTTACACGCACTTACACGCACTTACACGCACTTACACGCACTTACACGTACTTACACTCACTTACACGCCCTTACACATACTTACACTCGCTTACACCCCCTTACACTCACTTACACGCACTTACACGCACTTACACTCACTTACACGTACTTACATTCACTTACACGCACTTACACGCTCTTACACGACCTTACACTCCCTTAAACGCACTTACACTCACTTACACACACTTACACACCCTTTCACGCCCTTACACTCCCTTACACTCCCTTACACGCACTTGCACGCCCTTACACTCCCTTACACGCACTTACACTCACTTACACGTACTGACACACACTTACACTCCCTTACACGCACTTTCACGCTCTTACACGACCTTACACTCCCTTAAACACCCTTAAACGCCCTTACACACACTTACACACACTTACACACCCTTTCACGCCCTTACACTCCCTTACACTCCCTTACACGCACTTGCACGCCCTTACACTCCCTTACACGCACTTACACTCACTTACACGTACTTACACACCCTTACACTCCCTTACACGCACTTTCACGCACTTACACTCCCTTTCACGCACTTACACGTACTTACACACACTTACACTCCCTTACACGCACTTTCACGCATTTACACTGCCTTTCACGCACTTACACGCCCTTACACTCGCTTACACTCCCTTACACGCACTTACACGCCCTTACACTCCCTTACACGCCCTTACACTCTCTTACACTCCCTTACACGCACTTACACGTCCTTACACTCCCTTACACACACTAAAACTCCCTTACACGTACTTACACGCACTTACACTCCCTTACACGCACTAACACGCCCTTACACGTACTTACACGCACTTACACTCCCTTACACGCACTTACACGCCCTTACACGTACTTACACGCGCTTACACTCACTTACACACACTTACACACCCTTACACGTCCTTACACACACTTACACACCCTTACACGCCCTTACACTCCCTTACACACACTTACACGCACTTACACGCCCTTACACTCCCTTACACGCACTTACACTCACTTACACGCACTTACACTCCCTTACACGCCCTTACACTCTTTTAAACTCCCTTTTACGTACTTACACGCACTTACTCTCCCTTACACGCACTTACACGCACTTATACTCACTTACACGCACTTTCACTCCCTTACACGCACTTACACACACTTACACGCCCTTACACGCACTTAAACATAGTTAAACTCACTTACACGCCCTTACACGCACTTACACTCCCTTACACGCCCTTACACGCACTTACACTCCCTTACACGCACTTAAACTCACTTACACGCCCTTACACACACTTACACTCCCTTACACGCACTTACACTCCCTTACACGCCCTTAAACTCACTTACACGTACTTACACTCCCTTACACGCACTTACACTCCCTTACACGCCCTTACACTCACTTACACATACTTACACGCACTTACACTCCCTTACACGCACTTACACTCACTGACAAGCACTTACACTCCCTTACACGTACTAACATGCACTTACACGCCCATACACTACCGTACACTCACTTACACACACTTACACGCACTTACACGCACTTACACGTACTTAAACTCACTTACACGCCCTCACACTCCCTTACACGCACTTACACTCCCTTACACTCCCTTACACGCACTTACACGCCCTTACACGTACTTACACGTACTTAAACTCACTAACACGCCCTTACACGCAATTACACTCCCTTACATGCACTTACACTCTTTTAGACGCCCTTAAACTCACTTACACGTACTTACACTCCCTTACACGCACTTACACTCCCTTACACTCCCTTACACGCACTTACACTCCCTTACACGCCCTTAAACTCACTTACACGTACTTACACTCCCTTACACGCACTTACACGCACTTAAACGCACTTACACTCACTTACACTCACTTACACTACTTACACTCACTTACACTCCCTTACACGCATTTACACTCCTTTACACGCACTTACACTCACTTACACGTACTTACACGCACTTACACGCACTTACACACACTTACACTCCCTTACACTACCGTACACGCACTTACACCCCCTCACACGCACTTACACATACTTAAAATCACTTACACGCCCTTACACGCACTTACACTCCCTTACACGCCCTTACACTCATTTACACGCCCTTACACTCACTTACACTCACTTACACTCCCTTACACGCACTTACACTCCCTTACACGCACTTACACGTACTTAAACTCACTTACACGCCCTTACACACACTTACACTCCCTTACACGCACTTACACTCCCTTACACGCCCTTAAACTCACTTACACGTACTTACACTCCCTTACACGCACTTACACTCCCTTACACGCCCTTACACTCACTTACACATACTTACACGCACTTACACTCCCTTACACGCACTTACACTCACTTACAAGCACTTACACTCCCTTACACGTACTTACACGCACTTACACGCCCATACACTACCGTACACTCACTTACACACACTTACACGCACTTACACGCACTTACACGTACTTAAACTCACTTACACGCCCTTACACTCCCTTACACGCACTTACACTCCCTTACACTCCCTTACACGCACTTACATGCCCTTACACGCACTTACACATACTTAAACTCACTAACACGCCCTTACACGCAATTACACTCCCTTACATGCACTTACACTCTTTTACATGCCCTTAAACTCACTTACACGTACTTACACTCCCTTACACGCACTTACACTCCCTTACACTCCCTTACACGCCCTTAAATTCACTTACACGTACTTACACTCCCTTACACGCACTTACACGCACTTAAACGCACTTACACTCACTTACACTCACTTACACTACTTACACTCACTTACACTCCCTTACACGCACTTACACTCCTTTACACGCACTTACACTCACTTACACGTACTTACACGCACTTACACGCACTTACACACACTTACACTCCCTTACACTACCGTACACGCACTTACACCCCCTCACACGCACTTACACATACTTAAAATCACTTACACGCACTTACACGCCCTTACACTCCCTTACACGCCCTTACACTCCCTTACACGCACTTACACGCCCTTACACTCCCTTACACTCCCTTACACGCACTTACACTCCCTTACACGCACTTACACGCCCTAACACTCCCTTACACGCACTTACACGCCCTTACACTCGCTTACACTCCCTTACACGCACTTACACGCCCTTACACTCCCTTACACGCACTTACACGCCCTTACACTCCCTTACACGCCCTTACACTCCCTTACACGTGCTTACACTCCCTTACACGCACTTACACGCACTTACACGCCCTTACACTCGCTTACACGCACTTACACGCGCTTACACGCACTTACACGCACTTACACTCCCTTACACGCACTTACACGCCCTAACACTCCCTTACACTCCCTTACACGCACTTACACGCCCTTACACTCGCTTACACTCCGTTACACGCACTTACACGCCCTTACACTCCCTTACACGCACTTACACGCCCTTACACACGTTTACACTCCCTTACACTCCCTTACACGCACTTACACGCACTTACACTCCCTTACACGCACTTACACGCCCTTACACTCGCTTACGCGCACTTACACGCGCTTACACGCACTTACACGTGCTTACACGTACTTACACTCACTTTCACGCCCTTACACGTACTTACACTCGCTTACACACCCTTACACTCACTTACACGCCCTTACACCCCTTTACATGCACTTACACTCAGTTACACATATTTACATTCACTTACACGCACTTACACTCCATTACACGCACTTACACGCACTTACACTGACTTACACTTACTTACATTCACTTACACGCACTTACACTCCCTTAAACGCACTTACACTCACTTACACGTACTTACACTATCTTACACGCACTTTCACGCCCTTACACGCACTTACACGCATTTACACTCCCTTACACTCCCTTACATGCACTTACACGCACTTACACGCACTTACACTCACTTACACATACTTACACTCACTTACACGCACTTACACTCCCTTACATGCCCTTACACGCCCTTACACATACTTACACTCACTTACACGCACTTACATGCCCTAACACGCACTTACACGCACTTACACTCACTTACACGCAGTTACACTCAGTTACACGTATTTACACACCCTTACACTCCTATATACGCCCTTACACGCACTTACACTCACTTACACGCACTTACACTCACTTACATACACTTACACACTCTTACACGCACTTACACGCACATACGCGCACTTATGCGCACTTACACTCACTTACACTCACTTTCACACTCTTACATGCCCTTACACGCACTTACACTCACTTACACGCCCTTACACGCACTTACACGCACATACACGCCGTTACAAGCACTTACACGCACATACTCGCACATACACACACTTACATGCACTTACACTCACTTACACGCCCTTACACTCACTTACACGCACATACACGCACTTCCAATCACTTACACGCACATACTCGCACATACACACACTTACATGCACTTACAGTCCCTTACACGCCCTTACACTCCCTTACACGCGCTTACACTCCCTTACACGCACTTACACTCCCTTACACGCACTTACACGCACTTACACGCACTTACACGCGCTTACACGCACTTGCACGCGCTTACACGTACTTACACTCACTTACTCGCCCTTACATGTACTTACACTCGCTTACACACCCTTACACTCACTTACACGCCCTTACACTCCCTTACATGCACTTACACTCAGTTACACATACTTACATTCACTTACACGCACTTACACTCCCTTACACGCACTTAAACGCACTTACACTGACTTACACTTACTTACATTCACTTACACGCACTTACACTCCCTTAAACGCACTTACACTCACTTACACGTACTTACACTATCTTACACGCACTTTCACGCCCTTACACGCACTTACACGCATTTACACTCTCTTACACACCCTTACACTCCCTTACATGCACTTACACGCACTTACACGCACTTACACTCACTTACACGCACTAACACTGACTTAAACGCAGTTTCACTCCCTTACACTCCCTTACACGCCTTTACACACACTTACACGCACTTACACTCACTTACACGCACTTACACTCACTTACATACACTTACACACTCTTACACGCACTTACACGCACATACGCGCACTTATGCGCACTTACACTCACTTACACTCACTTTCACACTCTTACATGCCCTTACACGCACTTACACTCACTTACACGCCCTTACACGCACTTACACGCACATACACGCCGTTACAAGCACTTACACGCACATACTCGCACATACACACACTTACATGCACTTACACTCACTTACACGCCCTTACACTCACTTACACGCACATACACGCACTTCCAATCACTTACACGCACATACTCGCACATACACACACTTACATGCACTTACAGTCCCTTACACGCCCTTACACTCCCTTACACGCGCTTACACTCCCTTACACGCACTTACACTCCCTTACACGCACTTACACGCACTTACACGCGCTTACACGCACTTGCACGCGCTTACACGTACTTACACTCACTTACTCGCCCTTACACGTACTTACACTCGCTTACACACCCTTACACTCACTTACACGCCCTTACACTCCCTTACATGCACTTACACTCAGTTACACATACTTACATTCACTTACACGCACTTACACTCCCTTACACGCACTTAAACGCACTTACACTGACTTACACTTACTTACATTCACTTACACGCACTTACACTCCCTTAAACGCACTTACACTCACTTACACATACTTACACTATCTTACACGCACTTTCACGCCCTTACACGCACTTACACGCATTTACACTCTCTTACACACCCTTACACTCCCTTACATGCACTTACACGCACTTACACGCACTTACACTCACTTACACGCACTAACACTGACTTAAACGCACTTTCACTCCCTTACACTCCCTTACACGCCTTTACACACACTTACACGCACTTACACTCACTTACACGCACTAACATGCCCTTACACACCCTTACACGCACTTACACACACTTACACGCTGTTACACTCGCTTACACACCCTTACACTCCCTTACAAGCACTTACACTCACTTACATGCACTTACACTCACTTACACCCACTTACACTCCCTTACACGCACTTACACGCCCTTACACGTACTTACACTCACTTACACACCCTTACACTCCCTTACAAGCACTTACACTCACTTACATGCACTTATACTCACTTACACCCACTTACACTCCCTTACACGCACTTACACGCCCTTTCACGTACTTACACTCACTTACACGCACTTACACGCCCTTACCCACACTTACACTCACTTACACGCCCTTACACTCCTTTACACGCACTTACACTCACTTACACGTAGTTACACTCACTTACACGCACTTACACTCCCTTAAACGCCCTTACACGCCCTTACACATACTTACACTCACTTACACGCACTTACATGCCCTAACACGCACTTACACTCACTTACACGCACTTACACTCAGTTACACATATTTACACACCCTTACACTCCTATATACGCCCTTACACGCACTTACACTCACTTACACGCACTTACACTCACTTACACACACTTACACACTCTTAGACGCACTTACACGCACATACGCGCCCTTATGCGCACTTATGCGCACTTACACTCACTTTCACGCTCTTACATGCCCTTACACGCACTTACACTCACTTACACGCACTTACACTCACTTACGCACACTTACACTCACTTACACACACTTACACGCCCTTACACGCACTTACACGCATTTACACTCACTTACATGCACTTACACTCACTTACACGCCCTTACACGCACATACACGCCCTTACACGCACTTACACGCACTTACACGCACATACACGCCGTTACAAGCACTTACACGCACATACTCACACATACACACACTTACATGCACTTACACTCACCTACACGCCTACAGAGCCAAACAATTGAATTAGCCAGATATCTATCACTTTAGGTGGGTGCATCGAGAGAAGATCCACTTGTTTGATGACCTTGCCAAATGAACGGATCTTACCATGTATGGCCACCTTTGGTCAATAAACAAATTTGACCCTTGCAGACAAGGGACAACTAATAATAATATATGAATATATTTCAATTGATCTCTTTTTAAGGAGGGCAAACTTCCCTAAATTTCCATTATTTTACTCTCCTATGTTTATAGACTGTCACTAACAGAGTCAAATGCACAACCCAGCAGCTCAGACATTCTGTATATATATATACAGATATATATATAACAATACCAAGTGTCAGTATTGTATCCACCAATCTGGTATTTTTACAACTCCACTAGCTGATTGCTCCCACCAACCAATTAAGTCCTGCACAGAAACATATAATAAATTAATAAATAAGATGTGTGGAAAATAAAATACCCACATATATTATTTATTCTGTATAGAGGAACAATACATAAACCAACAGCACAATATGCAGAAACCATTGCTCTAATGAGCAGGGCCAGCCTTAGGCCAATGGGACCTACTGGGCCCCGCACCCATGAGGACCCAGCACCAGAGAGAATAAGGACATAAAGCTGTCTATCCCACCACCAATGATTGCCCGATGATGCTGCTCTGGGAAAATAAACATAAAGTGGACGCTGTGTAGAGTGTGCTTGAGGGGCCAATAATCACACTGTATATACTATGCTCAGGGTGTCAGTGCCCAGTGCTTGGGGGCCACATTGTCTCATAAAATGTTTGGGGCCAATGAAACAAGAGAAAGAGAGTGACAGGCAGGGACAACCCAGACCTGGAATCCTGTGCCAGCTGGCAACACCTTGTTTAGGGTAAATGGTCCCAATTGGGCCCAGCAGTTTATAAGACCAGCCATGCTAATGAGTACTAGGATTGATACAAGTACTGGATCTCAAATAGTAAGTGAAATATGCGCCATAACATGGACAGAATGTGTGTGTGTGCTGAAAAGATTGTGAGCTTTGCAGGAGTTGATGGGACTTGTCTGGGGCCTACATGGATATTCACTGGTACAGAGACAGAATGGTCTAACCAGATCTGGGCTGGCATGCAAAACAGGCCCTTGCAGGCTCGGCGGGCTACCACCCCAGGGGCCACCACACCCCTCAAATGGGCCCCCGCCGGGGCCCCCACACCCCCTAGGGCTGCACACCCAACCCTCTCCCCTGAGTGCACATAACTTTTTACTTCTATTTGGTATATAGGGGGAGGGAGATCAGACAGCAGGAGACGCCACTGGTATCAGGTCTGGGTCTGCGAGGCCCACTGGGATTTTCCTGGTGCCCTGCTAGCCTAGTCCAACCCTAGTCCCTGGCATTTCAAGTACACAGAGGACCAAACAGCCCCATAAATAGTGACTGCCTATGGCATCTTACAGCAGCCCCTCACTGGAATCCAGATTGCCAGTGCAGAGAGAGAGAGACAGAGTAAATGTTTATCGGTGAGAATGCATGGGTCAGAAGGAGAGAAACATTGTGAGAAAGTGTGTATGAGAGAGAATGACAGAAGAGGATGTGACAGTTTGTTTTTATGTGTGTAAAAAGAGTGACGGAGAGTTTGTTTGAGAGGGCTGTGTAAAGGTGAGTATGTGATGCAAGAGTTTGAGAGACACAAAAAGAGTGTTTATAAGTTAGTGAGTGACTGAGTGAGTGTGTACGTAATGTGTGTGTGTGTGTGTGTGCATGTGTAATGAGTGAGTGTGTGTAATGAGTGAGTAAGTAATGAGTGAGTGTGTATAATGAGTGAGTGTGTAATGAGTGAGTGAGTGAGTGTGTGTGTGTGTGTGTGTGTGTGTGTGTGTGTGTGTGTGTGTGTGCAATGAGTGAGTGTGTGTGTAATGATTGAGTGAGTAATGAGTGAGTGTGTATAATGAGTGAGTGTGTGTAATGAGTGAGTAAGTAATGAGTGAGTGTGTATAATGAGTGAGAGTGTGTAATGAATGAGTGAGTGTGTGTGTGTGTGTGTGTGTGTGTGTGTGAGTGTGTGTAATGATTGAGTGAGTAATGAGTGAGTGTGTATAATGAGTGAGTGTGTGTAATGAGTGAGTGTGTGTGTAGTGAGTGTGTAATGAGTGAGTGTGTGGAGTGAGTGTGTGGAGTGAGTGTGTAATGAGTGAGTGTGGGTGAGTGTGTAATGAGTGAGTGTGTGTGTGTGTGTGAGTGTGTGAGTGAGTGTGTAATGAGTGAGTGAGTGTGTAATGAGTGAGTGAGTGTGAGTGTGTGTGTGTGTGTGTGTGTGTGTGAGTGAGTGTGAAGCAGGCAGAAAGCCCGATGCCCTTGCAGTCGCATTTGCCCCAGTACAGAGTCGCTCCCTGTCGCTACACTATAAGGTCACTTACAAACCCAATGAACGTTTCCCTTGGCTGCCCGCACGCAGGGCCGGACTCGCAGGTTAATTGATACTAAATGGGAATCATGACTATGAATAGATTTCCCATCATTTCACCCTTGATAAGAAACTGAAAAAAAGCCACTGGCAGTGAGACAAGGGCAGGACACGGGCTTAAAGGGCTGAGGGGAAATTTCCTTCGGGGTTTGCTTCAACCTTTTCCATTTTTCCCAATAAACAACCAGAATGATTTCCTGTAAATTCCATATACTCAGTATTAATTCCAGCTTCGTGCTTTGTCCCAGTCCCAGCAAAAAGTACCATTTGCTCTGTAAAAGAAACAGATATTCACATTCCCAGACACCAATTCTGCGCGTATATTTAGCGCAAACAGCGGCAGTGGCGCACACTCACACGCAAATCAGATTTCCTTTTCCAAATGGTTTTTAATCATGGAAATCAAGTTCGATACCTCAAGGCGACTTTTTTTACCCAAGTAATCACAAGGATGGCAAATTCAATAAAGATTTAGTTTATACGCTGATTCTCCCAAAACTAACCCCAAACAAATAGGTGTATTCTATTTGAAAGCAACTGATAAAATACTTTTATTAGCACAATTATAGTACCTCAAGAATGATACATTGTAATTTTTAAATAATAATACCTATCATAGCAGGATAAGCCATGGCTGAGGCCCCATATGGAAAACTGATTTGATATCCGATGCATTTTAAGATATTTCCATTTTTTTCCTCAATTTTTTTCTCTTTTTACTTTTTTATATTTTTATTCGTTTAAAGAAAATTAAAGAAGCAACAGTAAAGAATTTAAACAGATTATTTGAAGCTAGTTTAGAAGTTTTAAGGCAATGAATTTAAAGAGAACTCTCAACGTACCTATTAAGAACACAAATGGAGCAAGGGCGCTACCTAGTGGTCACACGCAAGTTGATCACGCCATAAATTTGTTTATCTTCCAGTAAATGTTTATTTCACAGCAATTGAAGTTATTGCCGAGTGTAGGTTTTACAAGGGTAACCTGACTGCCAATTGTCATTTATAGAACTTTTCAGCAGAGAGTTACAAAGCAACTGTTCCCTTTATTTTTTTTAGTGGTTCCTTTTTATGCTTTTTTTGTGGTGGGGGAGATTTTGTTATACAAACTGTGCAATGTTCAAGGAAAGTGGTTCCCTCTGCTAATGACCCCATTGTTGTATAAACTACTTAGACATAAAGGGGTATCTCTGAACACATCTCCATAATAAGACGTGGTCAAATTCAAATGACAAGGACATTGTGAAATTTCGATTTAGCAAAATAGACACAATCAAAACGATTTCTTTTCTAGGTTTATTGCATTTATGTTTTCTATTTTCGTAATTACGAATATATAAAGCCATTGATTCAACCAGAACGCCATGATTATTTCATACCCTTGTGTCATTTGCAAAGAAATGAGGGGACCTAAGATTAAATATTAAAGCCGGGCCCTAACGAATCCTACAGAAAATCGATGCGTAATTTAGCTGGCCTTCCCGAAACAAAAATAAACACACTCACAATCACAGACACTTTATTTTCGTTTTACGCACTACTCCATTAAAATATTTAAAGACCAAGCACAAGTTGATCTAATTAAAAAATTTAGTTAATCCATTTTAGAAAAAAAAAATTGTCTCTTTATTTCAGTATTTTCTCTGTTAAAATTGGAAGGCCGATCCATAACAGTAGAGAATATTTTTTGTAATATACTTTACAGATTATTTTCCCAGTCTGGGCATTTAAAAGGCCGACCGTAAACATAGTCCAAGTTTTCAGAATTTTGTTGTCAGCTGAGACAAACATCAAAATAAACTGGTTTCAAAGAAAAAACGCAATGGTACATCGTAAAACCATTAAGTCCAGACGTCTAGCCATCCAAATGGCTTTATTGCACCGAGCTTCTTCCTGTTTTAAAAGAATTATAAGACAATGAGGGGGTCCCAAATGCTAAGAAAAACTCTTATTCTTCCCAAGCACAGATGCTGGAACTATTTCGTTTCCTCCTTATTACAGCCAACAGACTGTCCATTCCTAAGGGTGTCACTTGTACATAGCAAACCACAATAATACACACACATAAAACCATTTTCAGTGCTTTCATTTAAATTAAAAATATATATTAGTGTTCAGTGAACTTTGGGCGAGTATCGTTGAAAGAGAGATGGAAATTCAAGGAACTTCTAAAACACAGACCCACAATGATACCTGATTCACATGAGAACATTTGGCCAGAGAATTGTATAATCCAGTGTAACTCGGTGAATGCCTCACTGGTTATAGTAATCATGAAAGAAACGAGTTGTTGTTACTTTCAGTGCACGATTATCGAAATGCTTCAGATTATACTGACAATTCGCCCCTAAAATCCGCAGATTATACCCCAAAACTGTGCTGTTTCTAATACACCAACGAATTTCATTTTTGTACATAGGATAAACAAATGCGATCTGCACTGGGTATTTACCTAATAACACCCCTCTGCCTTCAAACAATCTGATTCACTTTCTCATCCACAAAAAAAAAACACAAAAATACGAACCAGATTCCACACCATGTTTAATTCAGTACAAACCAAGCTGAATTTGTAAAATCTGGTTAAAAAAAAGTAAATAAATAACTAGCCTTGCCATCTAAACCTAGGCCTTTCCTATATTTCCAGAGGTAAATATGCACTTTATTTCAAGACACGGAGAAAAAGAATCGATCTGAGGCAGCCCATGCAGATTATAGGTTCCTATTTATGTGTAAATATGTTGAAAATACCCTGCGCCTAGTTTCCTAATGTGAGCATTTGTTTAATTAATCGTGGCCCTAATGCCCACGCATTGCTATGTGCACCGCCTAACTTTGCCAGGTACTTAAATCTCCTATCCTACAACAATCCGATGTATAAAAACTTAGAACAAAACGGCAATACCTACCTGTATGACCTAACGTGCAATCACAGTAAATTGTAAAAAAAAAAAATAAAACAAAATTAAAAAATAAAAATGAACAAATAAAAAAAATGTTGCATCTTTCGATGCGCACTGACAGTAAACGGAGTTTTGAGAACAAAAAAATCCACATACAATTACACATTTACATCTACTGCGGAAAAAAAGACCGTTATATATATATATTTATATTTAACTGCTCCAAGTTTTTACACAAGGAAATCAGTGCATTCCCCAATGGGTTAGAGGTCCTTATTCCCCTTCTCCTTGTTCATTTTCTTCATCTTCATTCTCCTGTTCTGGAACCAGATTTTAACCTGCCTCTCGGTGAGATTTAATATCCTGGCCACCTCGTAGCGGCGGTCCCGGGTGAGGTACATATTGAAGAGAAATTCCTTTTCCAGTTCCAAAGTTTGGTATTTGGTGTAAGGGCAGCGCTTTTTCCTGGTGGAACGAGCATGGATCCAGTTGGCTGCAGGGTTATCTATGGAAGGGAAGAGAAAGGGGAGGAAAGTGGGGTGAAATGGTGGCAAATTCGTTTGCAATCAGGATGACCTACTCGTTCCACTTTTATAAAGAATTATCATAAAAAGGGATCTTAATGCAGCGAAAGTGTTTACAGTACAAATGATGTCTTGATCCGAGGTGGTTATGTGAGTAATAGAATTTTTTTATAGCCTCTTGTTGCTGCTTGGGCTATATGGTAGGCGTCTAGACGGTTTTATAGGTTAGTAAAACTATCAGTTTTGCACATTTAGAGCCTTGCAGGTTTGGGCAGTAAATCAAGCTGCAATTTCTTTTCTCTCTCTCCTTTTTTATACTTACTTGGGTCAAGTTGCTGCTGTTGCTGCTGCTGTTGTTGCTGCTGTTGCTGCTGCTCCTTCTCCTCCTTGAGTTCAGTGCTGTTGGGCTCCTCGCTGGGTGCTGCAGGCTCCTTGGCCGGGGGCTTCTCTGTGCTTTCTGGGAAGGAATTGCATGTGTATTCGGGCAGAGTCAGTGCCTGGGGGCCAAACGATGAGCATTCTGTCCTCTTTGCAGCGCTCTCAGGTTTGATGCCGTAGTTGCGCCCGTTAGCGGGGAATCCAGAGAAGGAGGGCGCAGCGCTGGAGATGGGATCCAGCCAGGAGCGCACCGTGTATCTGCCGCTGTCTGCTGCAAGGTGCGACTGGCCCACGTACGGGTGGTAGATCCCTGTCATCCCTGCGGCAGGCTGAGGCTGAACCGTTGTCCAGGACGTGGGGAAGACGCCGGATTTGGAAGCAAAGCTACAGGAATGGAAATCTGAAGTGTCCCCGTCACCTGATGGCCTAGGGGTCGTGTTCTGACCCGCCTGGGAAAACCTGGCCCCGTAGCCCTCCTCGCCCTCATGTCCTATGAGAGAATCCACATAATAGTTACTTATGGTCCCACTTGACGACATTTTGGGCTCCCCTCTCCCTCATATAAAAGGTTACACTCTTAACTGTATGCAATACCCTCCCTGAGAACAATCATAGTATTTTGCAGACTGCAACCTCCGTCCATTGGTTGCGGAGTCCACGTGATCATATTTACCAATACTGAGTAAATCAATCCGCTTAACGGGGCTGATGTGATTAAAAACACATACAATTAAGAATCAAAGTGGAAGTGCGCACAGATAGAGGGAAAGGCGCACAGGGGACAGGGGGCACATTGCGCCTTTGCGCACAAAGACTCGGCGCCCTTGTAAAAATGTAAAGCAGCACTTAATAGGGACTATTTCTTGCCATCCCTTTCAGCCCTGCCTGCCATTCATTTTTAATCACTTTGCCGAATTTGTTTAATTACCCTTTAAACCGTAGGCACCCACATGGCAGCACCAGAGAGGGGCATGTTCCGATTATTGACCTGAGAAAATAAAACTTGTTTTACTAGGCTCGAACAAGAATCCAGGGAGCCCCAGTGACATGTGAGAGAAGGCAGCGCCTTGGGAAGGGGCAACGTGCTGCTGCTATTCACTTACACAGGGCAGGCTTGCCCGGGCGCAAAAGCCCCTTCTCCCTTCCCAAACAGGTGGAGGAGAACTATCAGGCTTTTTAATGGCTTTCAATAAACATTTTATGAGGTGCATTTGATTATACATTAATATGTGCTATAGTAAAATAGACTGAGACAACATTAAACCCTCCACTAAACCGAATCTGTAGCTGAACTCTGTTCTTCTTAGAATCAACAGGGGCAGTGTGAGTCCATTGTGTTCAATTCCACCGTGTCTCTTTGTGTATTTACTGCACTTAGCTGGGTGTGTGTGTGTGTGTATTCATTCTAGCCATTAGAAACACGCTTATATATTGCAGGGGTGTGTATACACATAGTTTTTTTCCACGCATATACACATAGACTATTAATATATAAACATTATTATATATATTTTATCTGTCTTTCTGAATATATTTCTACTATTTATCTACATATATGATCTCACAAAAATATACATGTTTAAAAGACAAACACGCCCATCCATACCTTATCTATCTACTCTATCTATGTCTATATCTATCTATCTATCTATCTATCTATTTATCTATCATCTATTTAATTTCTCACTGTATCCCACATACACATATACATATTTAAAGACACAAAAGCGTATACACTCACACTTACACTTAACACACACACACTCTATCAGAACCTAAATGAATATTTCAGCTCAATGTGTGGATACAATATAGGGAAGGGCTTATGCACATCAGAGGATTTTTTGCTTTTAGCAGATCAACGTTTCGGTCCTCACCTGGGATCTTTGTCGAGGTAGTTATGTATAGATATAGATATAACTTCCATATATAGAATTACACGTTTACCTACATTAAACGCTGTGAAAGGGATAAAGAGCCTTAGCAGATCTCACAATGATAAGAAACCCTCCAGCCAAACAGGATTTTAGCCCCATCACCCTGAGTGTACATTCCTGCAATAAACACATTTTAGCCTTAGCGTTGTTAAGTGAGATTGGAAGCGTTTGCAGGAAGACACTTGGTTTATTGGTGCTGTTTCCTGAAATAAAAGTGCATTTAATCTGAACAAGCAGGAGCTGTATGTACTTCTGCCATAAACGCTTATGTGAGGCTCAGGAAACAGCACTGCAATATTATCCCCTGGCCATTGATCGAGGGTAAGAAACACAGAAATGGCCTCCTCTGCCATATACTTACTGCTTAAATCTGATTTTATTGTTCTCTCTTTGTATACCTGGCGATATCCACTCTCTCTTTCTCTCTTTTTTTCTTGAAAGTGTATTTATTTGTGTTTATCTGTTGTTACTTTGATATAAAGAATGAAGCCCACTTTGGCCATATTAATACTGGTAAATTAGTGAGCAAGGTAATATCATGTTATCAATTAAATACTATAATAGCAAACAAATGAATTAGATATTGTATGGGCATATGGTGGCTTATTACCAGATTGGGACAAACGGTATGATATATACAAATATGTAGTTACACTACTAAACACACACACACCCTTTCGCAAATGTACATTAATGTTTAAATAGAATCAAACTCTACTGCCCATACATGCTGTAATAATACAGGTGCCTGTTACTAGAAACATGATGCAAACTTCTTCTCAGAGGCAACATGTCAGTCACACTGTCAGCAATTCCAATTCCATTTTAATATATCAAATATTGGAACTAAAAGTAAACCATACAAGATTACTGAAAAACACATCAGTATAGTTAATATTACCAATTATGACACATTAACTGTAACGAGGGTGTGCGAAAGCCTTGAAATACTTGGATATTTGTTAAATAAAAAAAAAAATATATATTACAGAAATACAGGCACAATATTCACAGTTCTGTCTATTTTAACGTGTGTGTGTGTATATATATAGATACACACATACACCCAAACACACTGAGATACATAGACATAGGTGATAGGGCTAAACGGCTGAATATATATATATATATATTTACACACACGCACTTATACCCACAGATAAACAGATTCACAATTCAGTTTTACGCATATAGGCGTATAATGGTGTGATAGTGTGACTAAAATAAATTATATATTCTAAACCCCCTAAACAGGCAAAATGAAATATATATCTATATCTATATACAACGTATTTATACATATATATGTCTCCAGGTTCAGCACTTTATTGAACCATAGTGTCGTGTATTCTATAACATATTGCACAAGTGGCCAACGTTTCGCTCCGCATTAATACCTTTCTCAAGGAAACATTTTTCTTTCTTTCTTTCTTTCTTTCTTTCTTTCTTTCTTTCTTTCTTTCTCTACCTGTAAGTTCTCTGTGTGTGTTTGTTGGTGTCTGTGTGACTCTACATAAAGATATAAATGTACATACGGGATACATACATGATACTGCCTGTAACTGTATTTGTGTATGTAGTACACACACACACATTCCCTCATCACACACTTTATGTATGTATCAACAGAAACACAAACAGGCATAAAGCCTATAGGCGCAGCCACATGTATATATATAGGTATACATTCCTGGGGCAAACAGTGGCTCCTTATTCCCAAGGTCCATATGTGACACATTACTATCAGCCTATGTAGTACATGACCACACTCACTCTTACAAAAGGGATTTGGAAAGGTACCACTTACCTGTCCTACAAGGAGACACTTGGCCTTTTCATACCAGTACATATCTCACCACATTCCCTTCCCTGCCCTAAAATACTTGAAATGACCAAAAAAGCATGAACTCAATGATTATTCCCATGGTTTTATAGGCAATGCTGAAGTCATTAGCCAGACAAGAGTATGAAAATGCGAATAGCCACATGGTTACTGAGAGAATCCCCCTGTTTGTGCAAAGGAAATAACAGGAACCCTGGGAGTTTTACAGAGTTTATTGCATATTACATGCGAAGGGAGCATGCACTGTGTGAAGCTATTGCTGTCCCAGAATATCACATAGAACAATAATGGGATCACCAGGAATACGACTGGAATAAACTACACTGCTACGAACATGGTTTTTTTTTTTTCTTTCAGTTCATCTGAGCAGACATTTACAGAAAAAATGTGCTTTTTTCCCCCCTAAAAGTCATCAAGAGTACTCATGGTTTCAAATACCAAGGTCCATGAAAGTAGCACACAGAAATACCATTTGAGTAAAAACATAAAAAGTCACATTGCTTGGATGTGTTCAACAGTCCCAATAAGTTAAAGATCAAAGGATAAACTTTTCTTTGTCACATTTACCTTGCCAGTCGGTGAAAAACAAAAATAAATTACATGTGCTAGCTTTATTCTTTCATTTGCCATATTCCCATGGAAATACATAGAGACACTTGTAGCACTAAAAAATGACAATGGACCACATTCCCTATCACAGAAATTTAAAAAAAAAAAATATGTTTCTGAAATGTTCTTAAAGTCTCTCCGAGTGTAGCAATGGCTGATGCTTTGTCAAAGGTTAAATAGCATTTTGGTCACTTCTTACGAAAAAGTCAGATTCGCGGTCAGTTCGCGGATTCGGTTCTCTCTGCTCATCTTCTTTAACTTCATTCTGCGATTTTGAAACCAGATCTTGACCTGCCTGTCAGTGAGATTCACACTCTTACTGATCTCTAGGCGGCGCTCCCGCGTCAGATACATATTAAACAAGAACTCCTTCTCTAACTCCAATGTCTGGTGTTTGGTATAGGGACACCTCTTCTTTCTGCCACTCTTTGCAGTTAGCCAATTGCTCGTTGGGGTATCAGACTTGATTTCCTCTATCATAAACAAACAAAATAATAATAATAATAATAATGATAATAATGATAATATAAGGGCACAAATGAAGGAGGCAGAGGGGGAAGCGTGTGGCTTTGGCTGAGCAGACTTGACAATGAACCTTAAAGCAAAATGTCTGACCTACACTTTGTTACATACAACTCTACCTGATTTTCAGCTAATTACAATTGGTATCTATCTATCATCTATCTATCTATTATCTATCTATCTATCTATCATCTATCTATCTATCTATCTATCTATCTATCTATCTATCTATCTATCTATCTATCATCTAATCTATGTTTCCACCTACCTATCTACAATTGAATATCTAATATATGAATCTCTTTTAAACTCCTATAATTACCAGTGTGTGCCTGTCTATCTCTCTATCTATCTGTCTATCTATCTATCATCTATCTATCTATCTATCTATCTATCTATCTATCTATCATCTATCTATCTATCTATCTATCTATCTGTCTTTCTATCTATCTGTCTATCATCTGTCGTCAATTTTTAGATTTCCATGTCTCTGTCGATTTTCTATCTAATTCATGAATAATGTTTATGATTCTGTTTACCTATCTTTTTACCTTATATCTCTTAATTTATCTGTATGATTCCATCTATCCATCCACATGTGTCTATTAGTCTCTTTTTTTTGCTATCTGCCGTCTATCTATCTATCTATCATCTATCTATCTATCTATCTATCTATCTATCTCTCTATCTATCATCTATCTATCTATCTATCTATCCATCCATCATCATCTATCCATCTGTCATCTATATATTAATGACTAGCTCACGCTTTATCAAATGTAATACATAATTATCTATATATCTATCTATCCTTTCAAGTAAAACTCTAGTTATCTTTTACACACAAAAATTGTTTTTGTTTACAGAAACAAAATACGTTGAAAGACATATGTGTGTGTGTATATATATATATATATGTATATATTTATTATATATAAAATATATGTGTGAAAAGATAGATGGACAGATGGAGATATATACACATATAAATACTTATTTTATACAAAATACATGTATTACAAAATAGATGGACAGATTGATGGTTACGCACACACACATACAGCTGCATATATGCCTCTCACTATTTGAAAAGTGTGTGTGCCTTATATACATAACCCTGAATATTGGAACAATCTTTGTGTGTCTACATATTAATATATAAATAACTATTCCATGTGTATTATTCCAGTTATTGCAGTAAATGTTTTCGCGGAGTAATTAGACAATTTCAGCCAAGATGAAGCAGAAATACACCATGACCCCAAAGTGTGGGCAAGGGACAAACCAAAAGGTGGATAATAATAATAATAATAATGGTTATTTCTCTAAATCCCAGCATGAACGCTCTATAGAAACAGTCGAAGAATGAACTAGATGGAGCCTGAGGGCTGTATATCTGGCCACGCATTTCATTTCCAATAACATTAATAATAATTAAACAAATCCCACACATTCTGCCTCATGGTGACTATTTAAGGCACAATGAATTCTTATTGTAAAATAGGATGGAGTGTTGTAGTTGTTGTTTTCAGCTTGCATTTAAATGTAATTTTGTAACCTTTTTATTGGAAAGGGCAGAAGCTAAGAAAGCCAGCACTTTCCCTGCGCCCAGCTGCCAGCTGTAGAGTGGCACATACATACCCAGCCATGCCATTGCTATGGGACCATATAGAGCTCTCTTGGCATGGGGATATACAATTAACGTGTTACATGTGGATGCTGGCTCCCAAGTTAATGTTTGACATGCCGGCTCCAGTTTATAAGGCACATATGAGCATATATATTGATTTCCAGTCTCTGCTGGGGCTCAATGCTATTTTTAAATACTTGCGAGAAACAGGGGCAGCTCCATCCCAGCATCTAGTTACCATTAAATGTTATGGCTTATAATGCTTTGCTAGTATTTTATACGTTGTTTTACGAGGCTGGAGGGGTAGAGCAGAGAGAAGTACTTGTACTGTACCAACCTTTCGTCTCCTTGTCCTGCACTTCTGGGCTGGACACAGACACCTCAGCCAGGCAGCTCCTGTCCTCCTGATGCGCAGCCTTGGGATCGGGACTCTCCCCAGATGGGACTTTGCCTGAGTCTTGGCTGCTCGGATTCTCATTCATTTTCTTGTCCATGTGAAGTTGAGGAGGGATCTGCTGTTTGGAGCTGGTGCGAGGGTTGAGCTGTAACATTAGGGATGAGCTGCTTTCTGGGTTATTATTGTACTCTTGGGGTTTCCCGGTGGCGTAGCTCTGGCTCAGCCTAAAATATCCTGGGACTGGCACCTCTGAGTTCTCCACAGGACAGTTGTCAGGCACCAGCCTCTGGTATGAGGGCCCCTCTGCAGAAATCACTTTGGACCTCTTATCAGAATACATGCAGCAGTTGGTCTCCTCCTTAATGTTGGTAGGAAAGGAGCAAGTAGGGAGCTGCTGTGTAACAGGTTGCTCTATCCTACAGGACCTGCTCGGATCAGTCCAAGAGTCTACTTGAGGTATATAGGGATGCACATTCATGCCCATGTTTTGGTGATTGACTTCTCTTTTAGCCAGAGAGGGTAGCAGTCCACAGGTTTGCATGCCATAGGTGCCAAGCTCTGTGCTGGGTGGCATGTACATGCTGGCGCTGTTAGAATAGAAACTGTCACTTCTACAGGCACTGATCAAGGAATCTACTAAAAAAGTATTTGCAGCAGGAGAGCTGTTGGGAAAGGACATTTTGGGGAGGAATTAGGAGAAGAGGGATTGTGTCCTTTGTAGGCTGACATCTCTAGCAAAACATTCCCTGTGTAATTGTGAAGCCTCTGCACAACCACATGACAAGCGAGCCAATGAGATTTGAAAATGGCCTTGAGCTGCTGCCTCCCTGTGGGTCACGTGGTGCCCGGCCAGCCCGGGCTGCGCTCAAACCGTGGTCAACAGCGACACCTGCGACTGTAGAGCGAAAGTGCGACTGAGCGCTGCCTCACAGCCATCCTGGCGCACTGCGCTGATTTAAGGACAGATTTTTTTTTTTAAATACCAACAAGATTATTCTGTTTCCCCCCAATCTACTGACAGCTCTGGGCTACCGTTTGCCAAAAAAAAAAAACAAAAAAAAACCAGACTGGTGACAATGCAGCACAGACCTGTGACAGCGATTAAATACACACGTCTGTCCCCCAATAGAACAGTATCAAACCTGTCTTTTCAGTGTTTTATATGTAAATGAAATACCCCAGTGACTCCATGCATTGCCAGGAACTTCAGGGCTGTGGGCAGGCAATGGAATAAAAGGCAGAAAGTTGGTGAGGCAGGTCCCCCCCAGGGCAGATCCATGAACCCACTTGGGAACGTTACCATACACCTTTAGAAGTTTTTAACCCCCCCCCCCCTCACAGCAGGATAAGCATAAGAGGCATTTTAATGTGTCATTATAATAATGCCAAGACAGATGTGTTTTCCCTTTATGGATTTGGTAAAAGCATTCATTCCTGACAAGTTGAAGGCACAAAGGTTGCGGAATTTATTAATACATATTAAGAAGAATCAGGGACGATCAATACCATTCCCATCTACATTCTTGAAATACTTGGTCAATTTCTACCTTCTGATGATTTTTAAAGAGTTATAACGCTCTGTTGCCACACACGGGCAGATCTTTTACGAGCAGATCAATCGAAACTTAGTAAAGGGGGAAGATTAATAGGTAAAACTTTGCATAATGGCATTTGCAATATGAATTATTGAAAATCGCCCCATTGATTTTTACACTTTACTGCCACCAAAAAAAGGGGTCACTCTTCTTTTTTTTTGCTTTTTGTTTTAACACAAATGGCCCCGTAGTAAAGGCATCGCCTAAACTTGTAACCCAAATGTCAGGGTCCCAGTGGCCTCCACCACCACCAGCAGCAAATATTTATTTATTGAAGGCTGATAAATAAAATGAAACCTTTCTTTAATTCAAAAGTGTAAATGAGCCAAGCACACCTTCCAGTGCTGATAAGGAGAAAATAACAGTAGGAAATAGGTGACTGTTTTTTTAATAGAAATAATTACAATTATTTGAAGTGGCGAATTAAACAAAGTTGCCCTTTCTTTCTGTTTAACTCACGCCCTTCTGAGTGTCTTTAGGAACAGTTCAGGATTTTACAAATTCCAAGTCTCGTTCCTTTTAAGACCCCCATTCGCAGGGTTTTTATTTCCTATGCAGTAAAAACAATAAAATGTCTGGTTCTGTGGCAATGAGACAGACCTTTGATAAAATGAAAGCCTCTCGCAGCTGTTCAAATACAAAATCATTGTCAGGTTAACAGCAACTGCCTTTTACTACTCCTAATAGCAAAGGACTGGGTTTGGCTGCTAAACAGCTTCCACAAATGCGCCTTTAATGCTTATTAACAACAACAACAAAAAAAAAAAAAGCACCAAAAGTTTAGGGATCCACACATTCAAGTTTATCATGAGTATCTAATGGTAGAAAGCTAATTGTAGATTTAGTGGGGGGGATTTGAAGATACGATTCTTCCCCACACAAGGCACTAAATTTCAGTTTAACCAAATGCCTCTGACATTTGTACGCTCATTAATATTAGCACATGAGATTATTTCATAGCCATCATTTAATTACAAAACATCATAGGTTTCATTTGAAAGCTGTATTTATTTTTTATGACACAATAGTCTCAGTTCATTAGTTTACAAAATGCTTGGAAACATGTCTACCCGTTTGTCCCAACAGACAGTCAAACAAGCGCTTTGATATTTCACTGGGGAGATCCACAGTACCTGGTACCAATCTCTAATTCCTCCACTTTCACAAAAGAATTCTAACCAATAACATCAACACAATCCTGAGCTCTTGGGTGAGATCTTGGGTGATATTTAGCTCAGATCTGACCATTCCAAAGTGGAATTCTAACAATAATAGGTGAAATCACGATTGCTATTTCAGTGGATCTATATTTGGGAAGGGACCCACTCCGTAACATGGGAATGATCATAATGTTATTATCATTACCTGGAGGGAAAAAAACACATTTGCTGTGAAACAGGATAGGACAATATTCTGTAAAAAAAAAATCACACAGAAAGAAAAAAAAAACGTGTTGCTTTGGGGATTCGCTCACATGCAGGAAGCCCATAACGAAGGGAACAGATGGCATCTACAGACTGTTAAGTGGGTTCTGTGCTTATGTCTGTGCATGGGTTCATGTACACACACTAACACAATATATATATTCTAATACAACAAAAATACATGTACACAGCAGTTTGTGTGCATTTAGAAATTCGTGGTGTGAGCGCATGTGTGGCGGATACACACACATACACAATTGCACACACACATTTATAAATGATTAGTTTGGTGCAAAACATCTATAACTATTAACTCTGCCTTACATGCGTTATATGACATTATTGTTTAACTAGCGAATAAATATCAAACCTTTGGACTTTTTTTTAATCAATGTAGTGTATTTCTCAGTATTACTGGAAAGGATATAACACTGACCTTATACAGAGAAGGCGCTATATCAGGCTTAGTTCATACATTTTATGTAATAATATGAAAACAGCCAATAACATATATAAAGTAACACACTGACTAATAACCTGTATCTCCTAACACCACAGTGGTGTTTAGTGTAAGGGTATTTCCTATGTGATCAGGAACAGATATTCAGTAACCGGTACTAAATTCGCATATCCTCTGACATTTATTTTTTGTATTTCCATTAAAATTATTTTCTTTAATCGACCGAAACTGATTGTACTTTACATGAAGATGATTCCATTCAGTCAGTAATAAATATATTTATAAATGAGCAAAGTTTTAAATCCAAATGATAGAATTTTCTTTTTATTCTTAGATCCTAGAATAATATACTATACTTAGCATTTTGCCTTTTTTATTTTTTTTAAAGAAATATCGTATATAGATCTATGGTGGGTGTTTAACCAAAATATCAGCTTCACCCGGCGCATCCCTAATTCCTAGCAAAATGTGCTTTTAACGTCTTGGTAAAGAAATGCATTTATTTGAGGGAATTATAGTATTAAGTAATCACTTTTCCCTAAAGTGCTGGGAATTTCTCGGCTTCCTGCACAGTTGAAGGTCTGTTTTAAAGGTTTAAATTCAACTTCAGTTAAGGGCGAAAGCCTTTGGCAATTGCCCTTGAGAAAGAATTTAGGGCAAGAGACAGGACAGACCATTTCTGAGTGGTGCCTTTAGATCTTTATGGCCTGTGGTGCATATTTAGTCATAAATACCTTAGCAAGAGATTGCGCCCACTAAAACTGGATCTCTTAACTCCACCAATGTGCCCAACTCCTCTGTCCCTTCCATGGCAATAATAAAGTCATTTAGTTACATTCAGAACTCGCTTTGTAAGGGTGGCTTGGAATTGTATCGTGTGTATTTCCTACCAACATCTACTGTGACTTGATTCTATGTAATTGCTGATTTTACAGCTGCACTTTAAGAGGAGGGAATCGTCAATGCACTTTAAACTTTACACCACTCCAATACAGTTTTCTTTTAATCACGATCGTGTCCTGCTGCATTTGGGTTGCACGAAAGGGATCGCGGTCACTTAAGGTACTTAAACAGGTATTACTCGGGCAATATTTCAGAATCGTTGCTCCGGAGAAAAATCTAGAATCCTTATGTGACTTGAGTTTGTAATTTATTGGCCAAGCCACGGAATAGAAGCGCACAAAGCAGCCATTCCCAGTACAACAGTCGCCCTCTTGTGGACGTTCGTGAAAAAGCACATTTAAATGTACTGTTTTGCATTTGTGTTAAACCCCAAAGGAAGATGCATTTTTTTCTACATGTTGAATTTTTAAGAAATCAGCGCTGTTCTACACTCACACTGAATATATAGAAATGCTTTGTGATTTCGGTATTATAGTGAGAGCAGTTTATACACCTGTTTCACTTGCTGATGATTACAATGCGCACAAATGTTTAATGATCTTATCATTAATTTGTTGTTACTATTGACCATTCCATTAGAGGCCATTACTACATTTATTTACTACCACAGTCGAGGAACAGGTACCTCCTCAGTCTCCCTCATCTATAATGTAGTGTTACCTGTCTCTCCTGCTTAGTGTTTATCAGAGGACTAAGGGGCTCAAATGAGTTCTATTCTTTCTGGTTTTGCTCAGTTTCATTGACATTTTAGTAGGGAATATAATGTTAGTTTCAATACTAAAAACGAAGCCAAATGCCATTGGAAACAAATTGAATGCAGAACAGACAATATCACTTTCATTCAACGGATTCCTCTCTCTCTGGACACAAAATCGAGCCTCTGGGTTAAGATATTTTAATGCATACGTGTGGGTGGCAAACTAAAATAATAAGAGAGCCTTAAGGCATTTAATTATTCTGCAAGGTGAAGGGTGATGACCTTGACATTTCGGAAGTTCAAAGGCAAAGGCTTGGAGTTTTTTTTTGTCCAAATTGAAGCAAATTTCTGTTTTTTTCTTCTCTAAACAATATATTTTTCTCCCCCCACCCTTTGTTCTCAAATCCCTTTGGTGACTCTGTTTCTGAGCCGTTGTCTAAGTTTACTTCATGCCAGTGAAATAACGCCCACCAAGTTCCATTGAAGAAACCAGCCCCCATTCTTACTTGTCCATTTATTGCACTGTGCGGAAATCTCCCTTAGCCCAGCAGAAGGTGTATAATATAAGGCAATTATCCTGCTTGGAAGCCATACTTTTATAGTGTTGTCTAGACAGTTCAAGGTTTTCTAAACAGCCCTGTAGGTCAAAGCATAAAGTAAAATGCTCAACCAAATTCTTTAGTCTGCAAAATAAATAGAATTCACGTTTGGTCCCTTCTCAAATCTCTGGCTTGCACCCTAAAGAACACTAAAAAGCACCAAATGTCACCCTTGCCTTTTGCATGCATTTAAAAAAAAAAATGTCTACTTGCTTTTGAGACACCAAATTCAAGTCCTTGTTCCCTGCAGTCAGTAGCAAACACCTCCCTTCCTTATGTTTGGCTTATAGCTTAAATATTTCCAATTACCCAAGCACAGAGACATGATTTTATCTGCCAGGTTCAATTATGTCACTTTTTCTTACCAAATCAACAGCTCTTTGTGAGTAGACTAACGGGATTAAACTTAAAAAAAAAATGCATATAAAAACGTGTTCACGTAGTTAAAAAAATTACATTGAAAATTTAATAAATATATACATATGGGGGTTATATAATGGAATAAATGGCTGGCACATATTCAGCGACCCTTTGGAATTCATGCATTTTTTTTTCATGATAACAACATTTTAACCATAAACAATTTTCCACAAGAGAACATATTTCGTGCATAAGTATATATATATATATATATACATATATATATATATACATATATATATATATATATATTAAATTAATTGCATTCGTATTTAATAGCTGTTTTTGAGTCATTGTATCTGTAAGACAACCTAGAAGCTTGCAGTCAGTTTACTATTGTATAATCAGAGATATAGATTCAGATAAAAACACACCATTGGCTGGCATTCAGTAAGTGACGTTTTCAATATCCTTTCCTTACCAACAAGGCATCCTCCATAGAATTAGAATTCCACCAGATGAATATTGCAAGGTCCAATTAAAATGAAACCGTGGGACCTACAAGTACAGTAGGCAGCAGTGTAGCAGTCCGGGGTCCATCTGCCAGCTAGCACCTTAAAAGAGGGGGTTCCCAGTGAAATACTGAAGTCGATCCCTGTTAAGTTTCTTTTCTTTCATTCTTCGGTTCTGGAACCAGATTTTCACTTGGCGGTCAGTGAGGTTCAGCATCCTGGACAACTGTAACCTTTTCTCCTTATTGATGTACACGTTAAAAAAAAATTCCCTCTCCAACTCTCGGATCTGATACTTGCTGTATGGACACCTCTTTTTCCTTAGTCTCTGGGAAGCTGCCAAAAAACAAATCAATATTAAAAAAAAAAAAAAGTATATATATATATTTATATATATACATATTTATTTCAATATATATATTTATAAACCCACGTGTACTGAAGACATATATGTATATTATTGTTTATATATTATATGATAAAGACATATTATTTGTACGTAAGTATATATGTATATGCATGGGTGTATGTGCACATTATCCATTTCATATGTACATGCATATATATATATATATATGTAATATACAGATAAGCTGCTACATCTATATATGCATTTCTGTATATTTATATCTACACGCACAAACATCTATTTAGTTGTATTGTGTATAAACACAATATATATATGTGTGTGTGTGTGTGTATATATATATGTGTGTGTGTGTGTATATTTATATATAATTTGTACACACAAAATGAGATGTATATAAACAGACACACACACCTATATACATATAAATGATATTTGAATATATATATCAAGGTGCTTTCGAGAATACGTTATTTGGGCACATTTATATGAATGTCTGTGCGATTAATTTACAATACAATGTTTTGCTTAAGGTGAAGAAAATGTTCAAGCAAAAGACCATCTTCTTTTTAAATTAGTTCCCTGTCGTAAACGCGGCTTTACAGCGGTAAAGGAAACCTTATAGGATATATAAACAGGGCTGAATGCTTATAAAATCGCACATAAAACGCAGGCTGCCAAAGTAGTGGCCTTGTGCTCTTGCCCCCAGTTGGTGCCTACCTGAACTGTTGCTCTTCTCTGCCTCCCCAGAAGGGGTCCCGGGGCTGGAGTCGTTTGTCACCTTCTTGTCCTGGGTGGAAGGGGCTTTAGTGGGAGCATTGGTGGCTTTGGGGTCAGACTTAGCAGGCTGCTCCTCCATGCCCACTTGGTAGCCTTGGTTCTGGCTTGAGTCATAAAACTGGTCAAAGCCCTGAGGAAGGATGCCATTCCTGCCCACCGAGCTGTAGAAGTTGGACTGGCTGCTGGGGGGTCCATGGTGGTTGCAGACCGAGTCCGATTTGAAGAGCATGTCCGATCTCCTGTTGGCTGGTTGGATGAGGTCTCTGTGCATCACCTCCTCACTGGGGTAATACGAGGGGTAAGTGCCCCTGTACTGCCACTTTGTGCGCTCCAAGCCATACTCCCTGAATGCCACCTCCCTGACTGGCTGCACATGAGTTAAATTGGAGGAATAGGAGAGAGTCATTGGGCAGGAGGAAGACTGGGAGAAGAACGAAGACTTGCTGGAGAAATCCGAGGGAGACACATAGTAGGCACAGCCGGGCAGATACATATTGGACGCACTGTTGCTGCAATTCTCAAACTCAGTCATGTCTCCTTTTTTGCGATTGAAAGCAACAAGGAGATTTCACTGCATTGAACAAGATCCATCTATTGCTCAAGAGAGCTTGGACAGCATCAACCAAGAAAAAACCCTGAACGTGTGCTGACGTGCAATTCATCTTGATTGATTCTAGTGGTAATTATGTCACGTGATCCCGGCTGGAAGGTTCTTATATCTAGAGGAGCCCAGCAGGATGGGGACCCTCAGCGCACAGGCTCTCCAGCAGCACCCAGGGTGGGGGGGCAGCACCCCCTCTCTCTCCCCCACACACACACATGCTGGAGCTACAGCAAAGCAAAGAAGATTTCTTTATATAGAAACCAGCAGCTTCCCCCAGTCACACACTCACACACACTCACACACACACACAGTCTCAGCCTACAAATGGAATGCTCCCTGCAATCTCCATAGAAATCATAACAATCAATAAAACTGGGTGAGGAACCAGCAGCCAGCAAGATATCAGCCATTGGGGCGCAGGGCTGGAAGTGGGGGCTGCGTCTAATTTTTTAAAAAAATGCGTGTTGGGGTACAGTACCCCCAAAATATTTAGCTCTAAAATACCGATTTTTAGGTTTTGAAATCAAAAACAGCTATAAGATGACAATAGGAGAATATTCAGCTGGCAGTTAGGGACACGGTTATACCAGCCTGGTATTGGGGTGCAGAATCTAGTGGGCGAACCGGCTATATTGGGATTATGTAGGTACTGGGATTCTGTATCAGGGCACTCAGCAGCCAATAGGCGACCTTACATGCTTGGGCACAATACTGCAGCACAGACCATGGGCACATATAGGCACATATAGGCACATATAGGCACATATAGGAGCACTGGATCAAGATTTAGAAGGATTTATAGAACTTTAAAACGGTACCGGGGTTTGTGGGCGCCCAATTCATTCATACAGTATAATATAAGCATCCAGGGCACCGAGAATGACAATAGGAAATCTCCAGCAATAGGAGCAAAAACACCGTGTAGCAGGGGCACTCGTACCCACAAATATTCACATATAAGCTGTATTTATAATATTATACCAGCTATGAGACTTAGATAGCCCATAATAGTACCGTGTACAGATTCCCACAGGACACGCAGCTTTTAAAATGCACACACTGTCCCCTGTTATAGTGTAAAGGCAAAAAGTATCGATTTATCTATCTATCTATCTATCTATCTATCTATCTATCTATCTATCATCTATCTATATATCTATCATCTATCTATATATATATCTATTTATCATTTGTTATATCTCTTTGTGTGTGTGTTATTGTGTGTCTTCATATACAGCCAAACAGATAACATAAAGTATCTCAAACACAGGAG
Source organism: Xenopus tropicalis (assembly GCF_000004195.4). NCBI lineage: Eukaryota > Metazoa > Chordata > Amphibia > Anura > Pipidae > Xenopus > Xenopus tropicalis. The sequence goes on along the minus strand of NC_030685.2, from coordinate 64,987,667 downwards.
AAAACATTTTAAATAAACATACAATTCTATAGAACAGGAACTGGATTATAGTCTAAATAACTCTCTACAGACAATAAAATGAGCAAAAGTGACAAATTCACTTCGTGTTGTTTCCTGGACCTTTTGAGACTTTCCTGCAGCAGTAAAACAATTACAAGAAAACTGCACCAGGGAACTGCAATCTCCCTCAAGAGGCTTTTGGCCAATATATACACACACACACACATATATATATATGAATTTCCCTTACTATAATGGTTGGCGAATTTTGTATAGATGGAAATTGCTAATGTGCTGAATTACGAGTTTATAAATCGATTATACACAAGTCTGCAATTTAAAAGTCAACCCAGAATCGAGCGAGCAAAATCCTTGCGTTTGGGAGTCTTTATATTCCGTTCTGTATGGTGTTTTTTAAAATAAATATAAAATGCTACAGAAGTTTCTTTGAATTCACAAAACGCAGCAACACTGGGGCAGCGGCCATCTTAATTTTAGGATTTTTTTTCTGCAATTTATTACCAGAATTTTATAAATATAAGTCTTACAGACACATATTGCTCTTGTTTCTTCGTGCAGTTATAGCGCCAAAACCGCAAATACTATTTGTCAACGGAATCTGCAAATGAACACTTAGTAAATATGACTACTATTCAGCAAAATATTTAGCCTTCGAGCTACCAGATTGCGTTGGATTCTCTGCAAATTTTCTTTCACATTCCTCGATAAAAATTAAATATAAAATACGCAGAGTTAAAATAAAATATATGGTGTTTGCTATGTGCAGAGAGAGGGGCAGGCATGATAGGGTTATACAGAAGGATAAATAAAGAAGAAATTTATTTATCTACAATCAATTCTCATACAAATATGTGACTGATCAGTTTATATATGTCACCCAATGAATCCTCTTTGCCTAAATCATGCATTTCTAAAGACAGACGTGTTACATACGTGTTTAATATAAATATAATTATGTTTTGCCCTTATTTGCGCTCTCAGTGAAGTAACAATAAATTGATGGAAACAAACAAGTGTTAAATCCCAGTGCCAACCAGAACTTCTCTGCCCACAGCCAGCAGCACATTTCAGGCTCAGATTCTCAGGCAAAATGGCGACACAGAGGGATCTGAGTGTGCAAGGGCAGTTCCACACATACAAGGGCAGTTCCACACACACAAGGGCAGTTCTACACATACAAGGGCAGTTCCACACATACAATGGCAGTTCTACACATACAAGGACAGTTCTACACATACAATGGCAGTTCTACACATACAAGGGCAGTTCCACACATACAAGGGCAGTTCTACACATACAAGGGGGCAGTTCTACACATACAAGGGCAGTTCAACACATACAAGGGCAGTTTCACACATACAAGGGCAGTTCTACACATACAAGGGGGCAGTTCTACACATACAAGGGCAGTTCTACACATACAAGGGCAGTTCCACACATACAAGGGCAGTTCTACACATACAAGGGGGCAGTTCTACACATACAAGGGCTGTTCTACACATACAAGGGCAGTTCTACACACAAAAGGGCAGTTCTACACACAAAAGGGCAGTTCTACACACAAAAGGGCAGTTCTACACACAAAAGGGCAGTTCTACACATACATCTCGCCTCTCATTGATGGCACAAAGAGCTGGAGAATTCGCCTGCACCAGGCCATACCCCAAATGCCTTAAATCATTGCCAGGAGATTATGTCTAGATATTTCTATGTGTCTATAGCTGGAAAGCGGCCAGATACGTATGCATGCCTGGGTCTCAGGAAGCCCAACATAGTGACACAGCGAATGGAGAAAATATACTTTACCATTGGATGCCTTGAGACCTGTGCAGTCATGTTGCCAATGAACAAGTATATGATTCCCAAGGACATTTCCTTCAGCTCACACGGTGCATGGCAGTCCCATGATACATGTATGTGAAATAAACACACAGAGGGGTTTGCATGGGAATAAGGAATGTGCCGGACTCACACCACCCAAGATAAGACACTAACTTGACCTTAACTTTGTTATGGCGCCCCTAGTATCTGCGGAACGGGAACAGACGCTGTCTGGCAGCTCTCGTAAAACCTGACTGGGGAAGAGATTGTGAGTCATTTCATTTATTGCCACCACAGTTCTGCAAGAAAGCGTCCCCCTTCTGCCTCACATTGTGGGGATTTGGGGCTTGTTTAGCTGCCACTGCACTGCTTTTACCATTCCCAACATATGTACATGTGTGTGTCTGTGTGTGTCTGTGTGTGAGTGTGTGTATATTTGTGTGTCTGTATATGTGTGTGTGTGTGTATAGTCTGTGTGTGAGTGTGTGTATAGTCTGTGTGTGTATAGTCTGTGTGTGTGAGTGTGTGTGTGTGAGTGTGTGTATGTGTGTATGTGTGTGTGTTTTATTAGTTCCCAGCTGCACTCTCTCTGCCATTTGTTACCCTACCTCAAGGTGCTAACATATGTGTCTGTCTCCTCTCTCTGTCTCTCTGTCTTCTTGTTAGGGAGCTTGGGATCCAAAGAACTAACTCCCTTTTCTTTTCTCCCACAGCACATCTATCTATCTATCTATCTATCTATCTATCTATCTCTATCTATCTATATCTATCTATCTATCTATCTATCTATCTCCATCTATCTATATCTATCTATCTATCTATCTATCTATCTATCTATTATCAATCATCCATCTATCTATCTATCTATCTATCTATCTATCTATCATCATCTATCTATCTATCTATCTATCTATCTATCTATCTATCTATCTATCATCTATCTATCTATCTATCTATCTATCTATCTATCTATCATCTATCTGTTATCCATTGGTCTATCTCTACTTCAGTCCTATTCTCTAGCAATCCATAAAGTAAGATATAGACTTGCGTTTTACCATTTCTACATTTATTACATCTATCTATCCATCTAGCTACTAAATTTGCGTCTAATATGTACCTTTGCGTCTGCACACCAAATATAATGCCTTTTATTACTCTTATGTATCTGTTGCTATTATCTATCTATCTATCTATCTATCTATCTATCTACAATCTATCATCTATCTATCATCTATTCATTTAATGCATTTACTGTGGGGGTTTTTTGTAACAATAATTGTTATCTATCTATCTATCTTTCATTATAAATCTCCAAATATGTGTATCTATTTACCGTGTATCTCTCAGTAATGTCTATTCTAAATTGGTATAGCTCATTATAAACAAAGGAATACATTTACACAGACGAATCGCGGCACATACACACATACATACACACATCCACACACGGAAAAAGACTGCACACACCAAAAACATGATTACAACTATTTGTTTTCTATCTACTATCTATCTGTAACATCTATAATATTCCATACAGCTACCCAACTCTGTCTCTATTAGTCTTTTTCCCTTCTCACTTACATTATCTATCTATCTATCATCTATCTATCTATCTATCTATCTATCTATCTATCTATCTATCTATCTATCTATCATCTATCTATCTATCTATCTATCTATCTATATCCTGTCTCTATTTGTCGTTATCTATCTTCCCATCTCGCTCCATGTATCAGGACTATTTGTCTGTCTTTAATCGTATATATATATATATATATACATATATATGTAATAGCCTATCTATTCGTTCAACATTTACAACTATGTAGATTTGCACAGACAATACACAACAGACACACTTGTGCGCCAGCGGGCACTATATACAGCCATATAGAGGGAACAATGTCTACAAAATAAATACATATATATATTTGTACATGAATAATTGTTTTATCTGTCTGGCTTGTTCGGTGTATTATGGCATTACGTACCTATACCTCAGTAATGTATCAGTCCTTCTGTTCTGTATTGTTGTCAATATCTTTTTATCTATATTCATTCTGACATAACACCGCAGGCTGATACACACAAACACTATATACACTATATACACTATATACACTATATACACCAAAACCATCCAACCAAGACTATTTTCTCTGTGCCTATTGGTCTACCCGTCTGTCTGTCATTTTGTTCTTTAATTCAATCATCTTGCGAAATTTGTATTCCCTAAATATGTGGCAAAAAAAAAATCTTATTTTTAAAAATGCTATATACCAATGTGTACTGATTTTAATTCATACAATTATTCTTTAACCGCATTGATATTAATACATTTCTGTAAATAGTAAATAACAGTCTCATCCCCATGAAATAAGTACTTAATAACCTTAAATGCATCGCTTTTCTCTGACAACAATTGAGAATAGTAAATAACTTTCTAGTATGTTTAATAATAAATTACTATTCCCTGTTTAGTTAAATAATGCATTACCATTACTTTTTTATTTTTTTTTAGCCTGCACGCCATTTAAAGGGAAAGTAGTATCATATTATTGTTTTTAAATCTATTTGTGGAATATAATTTTGTACTTATAATATGATGTAATTATTGTAAAATATTGTAGAAATATTACAATGTTTCTAACACATATATGTTATTTATTTAGGGCCTGCGTAGCAGTCACTTGTGACACACAAAGAAATAGGAATACAGATGTCTGGTAAATCAATGCAGCCTAGAAATATAATTCAGTAACAACAATTTTAGCAATTGCAATAATATCTGCATGGAAATGTAGAATATTTTTGAGAATTCCGAGTTAAAGCAAGTAGCCCCCCCCACCCAGATTTCCCTCGCACATTACAAAGCTGTTAAAATCATTGCGATTGCTCCCTAAGCAGCAGAGCCAGTCGCTAAGGAAATGCACAGACCAGTAGTTACTGCTTTGAAACCCCAATAGTTAATCTTACCCTGTTGATGACAGAACAGGGGATTTTCGTATTTACTAATTAGAAGTTGTCAGTGGTTCAGGGGCCATTATTCCCTTCTCACCCGATTAGAACTTGGTGGGAAAGCTCATTATTTGGTACAAGTGTCTGTTTCGTTAGACTGCGTTAGATTTACCATCGATGATGCACAAATGTAACATTTTTGGAGCAGAAGTGTCTCCATAACAAAGGGATGTAACGCAGAAAAGAAAGGAGTTATATTTTTATATACAAAGTTGGTTAAATCCTAAATTCTTGTGTTGTTTCACACAAACCGGATTGTAATTTGAATGCAAAAAGCGTGTAGTGTAAATGCGACTTCAGCTAAAAGTATCAAGGACTTGCTATATACCACTAAGTGCTGTATACAGGACTCCCAGGCTTCCAAATGGCTAATTCACAGTCACTGCTTCACAAAAGCCCATTTTGGTCTATTTATGACCAGGGGAAGCAATTCCCATTCTGTACATTCATTGTTTACACAAAACCCTTAGCCTATACCTATATATATCCAAGGAAGCCTGCTATTATGTACGTTAGATGCGATCAGTTTCAATTTCTACAAACCACGGAATGTGTTTAGGGACAGTAAAGCCAATGCTTCAGGGCATAGATTGCGGATTGGAGCAAATGGCGAGTCGGCGCAACGAATTTACTTGCTTATAAAGAGCTTCAAATCGCAGATCTTATTAGTTGTATCTGAACTTTAAAACTTGACCAACATCTGGCAATGTGTGCATTTGTGTACTTGTGTGTGTATAGGAAGATGGAAGTAACTAAGTGTAATTGTATCATTTTGGAAAGAAGCTGCTGTTAGGGATGGGTCAATGTAAATATATAAAATAAAGAGCCAGTATATTAATGTCACTATCACCTATCTATCTATCTATCTATCTATCTATCTATCTATCTATCTATCTATATCTATCTATCATCTATCTATCTATCTATCTATCTATCTATCTATCTATCTATCTATCTATCTATCTTCTATCAATATATATCTATCTATCTATCTATCATCTATCTATCTATCTATCTATCTATCTATCAATATCTATCTATCTATCTATCTATCTATCTATCTATCTATCTATCTATCTATCTATCTATCTATCTATCTATCTATCATCATCATCTATCTATCTATCTATCTATCTATCATCTAAGTATGTATCTATCTATCTATCTATCTATCTTTCTTTTTCTTTATTTCTTCTTTCTTTCATCATCTATGTATGTATCTATCTTTCTTTCTTTCTTTTATCTATCTATCTATCTATCTATCTATCTATCTAAACTACATGTCTGTTTAAGCTAATGTATTCTGTTCTATCTATCTATTTAATCTAATGCACTCTTTGTCTTTTTCTTTCTGTATATTCCTATTAAGAGCAAATCGAACTAAGCTGAGCAGAACTATAAGAATCAGGCTAAAATGAATGACACACAAAGTACTATATAGACACACGTATAGTCTAATAATTTGCATGAAACAATTCTAATGATGTGTCTGATGAGGCCATTAGACGAAATAATAGACAGCAGTGACTGGAGGGGTGGGATGGTGCTGTATTTATTTATTTATTTGCTTATTTATTTATTTATTGGGGGTAGGCAGACAGCCCCGGCCAGACTAGGTAAGGATAATGAGGATCCTATAGGCACAGAGACTATAAGGGCATTTGTCTCACATGGGAAGAGCATTCCAGCTGCCCCATTGATCCCCCTGTGAGAGGCTCTGCTGAAGGCTCTGCTGATGGCTTTACAGTCTGTCCTCATTCAAGGGCCAACGCCACAATCCCAGGATGGCTGCTGCCCAGTCACGTTCAAGTGGACGGAATTCCTGGCGTTTCCCTGGGCTCAATACAAAGGGAGGAAGGAGCCTCTTCTGTCTCTTCCACATTCACTGAGGAATCTCTAATTCTCCGTCTGCACCCACTGCAGCCCCACAGCAGCCCCACTGCAGCCCCACAGCAGCCCCACAGCAGCCCCACTGCAGCCCCACAGCAGCCCCACTGCAGCCCCACTGCAGCCCCACTGCAGCCCCACAGCAGCCCCACAGCAGCCCCACTGCAGCCACACAGCAGACCCACTGCAGCCCCACTGCAGCCCCACAGCAGCCCCACTGCAGCCCCACAGCAGCCCCACTGCAGCCCCACAGCAGACCCACTGCAGCCCCACTGCCCCACTCACAAACCTCCCTTCTCTCACACTGTGGCCTCATTGGGAAGATTTGCTCCTTTTAAAGCAAAGAAAGCAGGTTTGGCAGATCACTGGCAGAACCAATGGCTTTGATTTATTCCTTCAGACTTCGGCTGTTTCAGATACAAGCTTGTTTTGTATGGGAAAATCAGCAATATAGATAAATATTATATATATTTGTAACTGTGTGTGTGTGTGTGTGTGTGTGTAAGTATCAATGTGTGCTATAGATTCTAATACAGAGGGGTCTAATTTTTAGCTTTGAAAAGCAGATGGCAGTTATATTTATTGCTACGATTCCTGATATTCCAGCCATTTATATAGAAAACTGAATGATCTGGGCATTTTGGACAAAATGGAAAAGCTTAGAGGACATTTGTGGGGCTACCAGACTGCGTTTGGGGCTAGCTAGCCAATAAGGCCACCAGGAGATGCACAATTCAGCCAAATGTTTGTTGGTCAATAAACTGCTGAGGAAGCAGCAAGGGAGTAAAGAAGGAATGGGAAGGGGCTGTGGGGAGGCCGGGGGTCCCAGCCCTGTTTGTACAAGTGAGAGCCGCCTGCATCACATCAGTCTCGGTGCTCATTCTATATGGGGAAATTTGCTAACGCTTTATGCTTTCATAAGAAACAGTTGTGCTCTGGCCAAGCTGGGAGCCTGCCATATACCACTGACTTATAAAATATCCCTTGTTTGTTTCTGGGGGTTTATGTCACGGTCTGTGATCTGGGAACACTATTCCTCATATCACATTTCCACGGTTATTGTCGCCAAAGTATAACAAACATTTATCCCCAGTTCAAGCCTTCAAGACGTGGGTATGTATAAAAATATACTGCAAATACACCCGTTGTATGTTATAATTAGGGAACAGGTTCACTTATTTTATCTCCGATCAAACCCAGAACTGAGTTTTATTATACGGAATAAAACGGAATAAAACGAACACTTTTCACAACTCGTCTATATGTCTATTAGTTGATTGTTTACCGGGCTAATGGGCAGATTTAGCAAAATGTGAGTTTAGAGCTTAATACATAGAAACTCACTCACGGTCTATTCATTCCTATGGGATTTTTAGAAGGGTTTTTATCATTGGGTGAAAGTTAGAACTCACCATTTGATAAATACGCTTCTAAATCCCCATAGGAATGAATAGAACGTGGGTGAGTTTATACGTAATAAGCTCTGACATTTTAATAAATCTGCTTGGTTATTTAAAACGAATCTAAATATAGAGTGAAAATGTTTATCTTTATCAATGCATTCAAATAGGACAAAGACTTTCTATAGCAGAGAAAAAAATCTTTGTTTAGGAAATGTAAAAAACAATGTTTCTGCCCAGTTTCACAGCCTTTGTCAATATATGTATATGAATATATTGAATGCAACTCCTACACATAATATTCTCTCTCTCCCTCATATAGACGAATTACCTTATATTGCAAATACAGTGACACAGGTAAAATTGTATATGTTAGATTTCAAATATAAACTTAATTTCTCACTCTTTCTCTCTCCCTCACTACTTCTCTCTCTCTCTCTCTCTCTCTCTCTCTCTCTCTCTCTCTCTCTCTCTCTCTCTCTCTATATATATATATATATAGAGAGAGAGAGAGAGAGAGAGATAGGTAGATAGACAGAGAGATAGATATATTCATCCTGTATATATAGTCGATTTATCTATATATAGGTTTCTTATTAAACTTATGTATTAAACTTAAATTCACTTATTAAAGTGCTTCAAAAAATGTCCCCACTTGGGAACATATTATTTAACACTGAAACAATTGCCCCCCCTTCCCCCCTCTTATATATATATGGTTTGATTTGTTCCCAATCCTGCTATCCCTAGGCCTATATTTCGTTTCTAATTGATATATGTATAGGGTATAAAGCTTAGCTTGAGAAGAAGCACAGTCTGTTCTTTGAGTTGTGGGTCTTTTTCTGCGATATCGAAATGTAGCGATTTGTTCTGCAATTTTTAAAAAAAATATGTTTGCCTTGAATGGAATTAGTTTGTACTCCAAGGTAATTTAGATATAAACCAAATTTAAAATATATAGCATCCGATGAATTTTGAAAACTGACAATCAGGGTGGCTATAATTACGCAATAGTTGATATTACAAATGCACAATCAGTTGTATATACAATTTTGTAGAACTGTATATCATGTATAAAACGTTTCTCGTTGAATTTATTTACTTGGTGAAATTCAGCCTGTTTGGAGCATTTTAAATAAAGGATTATCTTTATCTGCATTATGGTCTTAGAAGTCTGCATTACTTGCGGTGGCCAGTAGGTGGCAGTCTAATTCCACTTATTGGAAGCGGAAAGCATTACAGTTACCGAGAAAGAATTACTAAACAAACTGTAATTAAATGGAAACATGTGGAGTTCGGCCTTATTGCTTTACCTGTAACAGGTACGTCCTACTTATTTTAATTTAACAAAATGCTGCTACAATTAAAAAGGAAAGGCAGAAAGGAATGAAAAGCGATTATCCCTTCACAGCCAGGGGCTGGGGCTTACGGGAATGTCTTTTTAATGAGTTCTGTCAGTGTGTGTGTGTGTGTCAGTGTGTGTGTGTGTGTGTGTGTCAGTATGTGTGTGTGTCTGTGTGTGTGTGTGTCAGTGTGTGTGTGTCAGTGTGTGTGTGTGTTTGTCAGTGTGTGTGTGTCAGTGTGTGTATGTTTGTCAGTATGTGTGTGTGTCTGTGTGTGTGTGTGTGTGTCAGTGTGTGTGTGTGTGTGTGTGTTTGTCAGTGTGTGTGTGTGTGTCAGTGTGTGTGTATGTTTGTCAGTGTGTGTGTGTGTGTTTGTCAGTGTGTGTGTGTGTGTGTGTGTCAGTGTGTGTGTATGTTTGTCAGTGTGTGTGTGTGTGTGTGTGTGTTTGTCAGTGTGTGTGTGTGTGTGTGTGTGTGTGTATGTTTGTCAGTGTGTGTGTGTGTGTGTGTGTGTGTGTATGTTTGTCAGTGTGTGTGTGTGTGTGTGTGTGTGTGTGTGTCAGTGTGTGTATGTTTGTCAGTGTGTGTGTGTGTGTGTGTGTGTGTCAGAGTGTGTGTGTGTGTGTGTGTGTGTGTGTTTGTCAGTGTGTGTGTGTGTGTATGTCAGTGTGTGTTTGTCAGTGTGTGTGTTTGTCAGTGTGTGTGTGTGTGTGTGTGTGTGTGTGTCAGTGTGTGTTTGTCAGTGTGTGTGTTTGTCAGTGTGTGTGTGTGTGTCAGTGTGTGTTTGTCAGTGTGTGCGTGTGTGTGTGTGTCAGTGTGTGTTTGTCAGTGTGTGTGTGTGTGTTTGTCAGTGTGTGTGTGTGTGTGGGCCTTGAGACACAGTACTGATCTGTCAACCTGGAAGGCCCCATACACCCTCACTGCTTTGTTAGACTGATAGAATTTAATGTTCTATATTTTCATATATTTTAACTTAATAATAAAATGGATATTAACTCAGAGCTGCTAGAAGAAAACTCAAGGCATATAGTGCCATAGGGGTTAATAAAATATAGAACTATTCCTGCATAGTATTCATATTTCACGTTTTACAGATAAAAAATATTCCAAATGATATTCAAAACGATTATCAATATCAATCTTTGCAATCATATCACAGTAGCACACTGTGTCCTTAGCGCACTGCCCGGTATCTGTAGCGCAGTAGGTTCCTATCAGCAGCTCAGCGCCTGCGCCATGTGCAAAGTACAAGGAATAATAATGAGCCCAGGGTTTGCAACATGCTAAGGTATAGATAGGTATAAAATAGACGTATATATTTTAATATAAGGGCGATAGAGATAGAGATGATAGGTAGATAGACATACATACATAAAGATAACATACATATATAATAATGTAGGAGTAATAGCCAAAAGGAAAATAGATAAAGAGAAAATATAATAGAGAAAGATGATAGATAGATAGATAGATAGATAGATAGATAGATAGATAGATAGTTAGATAGATAGATAGATAGTTAGATAAACAGATAAATTAAAGAACTAAAGGCAGTAGGACAGCTTTATAGATGATAGGCAGGTATACTGACAGACAGACAGACAGACAGACAGATAACATATAGATATATAGATGATAGACCGACCCACCACATAGCCCCAGTCAGTCTGTAAGCTGATTTTATTTTCTATCCCTGTGATTTCTAAGTTCGGGTGCTGATATGTTGTTTGCCCCATTAGTATGTATGTATGTATGTATGTATGTATGTATAACTTTATTTATAAAGCGCCACAAGGGTACGCAGCGCTGTACAGTCTTACTGAATACAAAATTTCACACAGGGAGGACAAGTGATATAATAAATAAATACAGTAAATATATATATATAAGTGCCATGTGGTATGAGACACAGTGGGAAGGAGGTCCCTGCCCTGTAGAGCTTACAATCTAAGTGCAGTTTTGCCTGGGTTATTTTTGTGTTGGGTGTGTAGGTGAGTAAACACTTATAGTCTCTGTTTCTGTCAGGGAAAGCATGTCTATATAGATATTAGCGTTTGTCCTTGTGTGTCTGTGTGTATTTCTTTAGCTGTATTAATATCATTATTATAATTATTATTGCTGTGGTTGTTACTATTATTTCTATTTCTTACCTTGTAAATGTGTCTCATTGGGAGTGTCTGTGCCAAACTTTGTATCTGTGCTTGTCATTATGTATGTGTGAGTGTGTGTGTGTGTGTGTGTGTGTGTGAGTGTGTGTGTGTGTGAGTGTGTGTGTATGTGTGAGTGTGTGTGTATGTGTGTGTGTATGTGTGTGTATGTGTGTGTGTGAGACTTCTCACCTAGAATACTTTGTGCTGTGCAGGTGTGTGTATGTGTGTGTGTGGCTGCTTGTGTGTTAGATTTTTACTTGTGTCTTTGTAATTGTGAGTTGTGTTATCCGCCTTCTTTTTGTGAAATTAATTTGTGTCTGCGCAACTGTGTCTCTCTGCGTTTGTGAGTGTGTATAGGTGTTTGGCTGCAGTCTCTGTGCTTGTACGTTAAATAGATATGTTTGCGTCTCTTTTTCTGTATGTGTATGTTTGTGCATTTATGTGTATGTGTTACTATATGCGTGTATCGTCTATTCAGTTTGTCTTTATGTGCAACTGTATCTCTGTGCCTTTTATATGTGTATATAATTATGTATATAATGCTTGTGTATGCCATTTATGTTGTTGATGTACGTGCCTTGCTGTGTGTGCCTGTGTGTATAGGTGCGCCATTGTGGCTATTGCCTATGTGCACTCTACTTTTGTGCAATTTGCTTTTACCTAAGTGCCTGTATATAATGATGCACTTTTCTGTGTGCGTTTGAGTTGTGTGCATATATATACAAATCTTTCTATATAAATGTGTGTATTTGTGCCTGTCTGTTCATGTGAGTGTGTGCGTTTTTCTGTAAATCCGTGCAAGAGTTTGTGCTTTTATAAACTTCTCCTACAATTATTCTCCCCCCCAGGAACCTGCCTCTAGGCCTGGACATAGCTCAGCGCTTCCTCAGCCTCCCAGACTCAATCCCCCCCCATCTGTGAGTCACACTCAGCCTGAGGCCTGTACTCTCCCCCATCACCTGCACTGCACACCCTGCACACTAACACACACAGACACACACTCACACACACAATGTCTGGCCTGCAGTCTTCTGTACTGCTCTTTCCCTTCTACTGAAACCAACATTATCATTTATTATTGAGCTTGGTGGGCAATGCTATGTGTGTATTGTATGCGTCTTTCTGTGTGTGTGACTGTGTGTGTCTGTGTGTGACTGTGTGTGTCTGTGTGTGTGACTGTGTGTATCTGTGTGTGTGTTTCTACATTTTGTCTGTGCTGCATTCCTGTAATAAGTGCCCTGCAACGTGTGCAACCCCCCCCCCCCCCCCCCCAGTCGCTGCTGCTGTATAAAGCCCCGGAGCCCAAGGCACACAGCCGATACACATTGCACACACGTAGCAATTACAATCATATACATTTTATTAACGCCAGGAGTTATTTTTTTTTTTTTATAGAGGCCATTATAACAAAAATTCATTTTTTTCCATTTAAACATATAAAAATACAAGTGCTTTAAAACATATCCTTAAAAACAAACACGTTTTAATAAAAAATGTACAAGCCTTTTGTCTTTGGAAAATAGTGAAAAACCACAGAAAAGTTACTTTTTTTTAATTTTAGGAAAGGGGCTCGATTCTATAATACTTTATGGACGGTGGAAATAGTGAAGAACGCTAAAGCCAAACACTATAACATTTTTTTAACTGAATGTGAAAACTTGGCCTTTACCATCCAGGATAAAGAATTATTGCATAGCTCAAACTCTTGTATATTTTCCTACCTGGAGAGATACCGTTTTTTTCAAAAATAAATATTATTCCTCGTTAGACAATAATTAAATCCATACAAAAATATTTAATATTATTTTCTCGTAGAATTGCAGTGCCAAATGTTTGAATTTAAAGAAATGCCATCTAAACAGATGAAAGGTCGACTTCATATATATTTAGGAACATCGAATATTCCCGTTATTTGCAAAGAAATAAAATTAAGAGCAATATCAAAACGATCCCTGTATTTACCTGATTCTTTGCCTGATTTCGTTTTTAAAATTTATGAGTTCATTTAAGATTTGATTTAATACCAATTTCAGAATGTGGGGGGCTGAACTGGGTAAGACGAGTAATGGCACAAACCTCCCTTTCTGATTTGATGTATAATAACTGGCAAAAAAACATTAAATATATAAAATATACGATGACTTGTGCACTAGGCAGAGGCTTGGAGATTACAGGAGAATTTCCCCCGCATTTACAGACATGGAATAAATATTTCCTTGACTGGCAATTAAAGGTTTCCTGGCGATTGGAAAGAGGCGCAGGATTCTATGTGAGGGTCTTGGTTCTGTACAGAATTTAGTACCAGCGAAAGAAAGAAAACAATTGAATGGTTCTATGCAATAGGGGTTCACACTGATCGATGTGTCGGCTGCCCCCACAAACACAGGAGAGGGGCGCATCTCACATGGCACAGAATGATAACACTTGGGCTGGTTCAAGCTTTCCCTTTGGGTTATAGAAAAGGGCCGATCAGGAAATGGTGTCCTTTAGTTTGGAGACGATCTTCTTGTCCTTGACCCTCCTGTTCTGGAACCATATAGTGACCTGTCTCTCAGAGAGATTGGTGGCGGCCGATATCCTCCTCCTCTTGTCCTTGTTAATGAACTTGTTAACTGCATATTCATTTTCCAGTTCTTTGAGCTGCAGCTTGGTGTAGGGCACCCTCTTCTTCCTGCCGCGCCGGTACACACACATGTCCGCCTGGTTTAGCGCTACATCTCCTGCAGGGGGGGGCAAACACAGCGGCAATAAACTTGGACTTGTCTAGGAGCGGCGGCGCTAACACTGTGTCTGGCAGGGCTACTCCCACACCCAGGGGCCCCCTCAGCTGCTACCAACGCCACCCAGGGGCCCATACCCATAGCTGCCCCAGTGAGCTAAGGAGGGTGCTAATAATGAGCTAAGGAGGGGTGCTAATAATGAGCTAAGGAGGGGTGCTAATAATGAGCTAAGGAGGGGTGCTAATAATGAGCTAAGGAGGGGTGCTAATAATGAGCTAAGGAGGGGTGCTAATAATGAGCTAAGGAGGGGTGCTAATAATGAGCTAACGAGGGGTGCTAATAATGAGCTAAGGAGGGGTGCTAATAGTGAGCTAAGGAGGGTGCTAATAATGAGTTAACATGGGGTGCTAATAATGAGCTAAGGAGGGGTGGTAATAATGAGCTAAGGAGGGGTGCTAATAATGAGCTAAGGGGGGTGCTAATAGTGAGCTAAGGAGGGTGCTAATAATGAGCTAACATGGGGTGCTAATAATGAGCTAAGGAGGGGTGGTAATAATGAGCTAAGGAGGGGTGCTAATAATGAGCTAAGGGGGGTGCTAATAGTGAGCTAAGGAGGGTGCTAATAATGAGTTAACATGGGGTGCTAATAATGAGCTAAGGAGGGGTGGTAATAATGAGCTAAGGAGGGGTGCTAATAATGAGCTAAGGGGGGTGCTAATAGTGAGCTAAGGAGGGTGCTAATAATGAGCTAACATGGGGTGCTAATAATGAGCTAACATGGGGTGCTAATAATTACACTGGCAGGGGCAGTCAGCAAGAAAACAATAAGCACAAACTTGGTGAACTGAGCTATTGACTGCTATTCTGTCCTGAATCTGATGGCAAAATGGCAAACTCCTTCATGTAAAGCTTAATCAACACCAAACCATATATAAATATAGTTAGAAAACTGTCACTGAAGTACTCACATACATGCACATATACTACCCAGCGTGTATTTCTGTATATTCTGTGTACATACATACACACACATACACACACACATACACACAGACACACACACATGCATTAACCAGGAGGTTAACTTTTTCTAGTCCCACGGTTGCTCTACAATATTTGAGGACACATAGGATACAACAAAGTGACAGTTTTCTGATTATATTTATGTGCGCCAATACTTTCTGCCCTTGATCTCGCTTCTTTCTCCCTCTATTGGCCTCCCTTTCTTTCTGTTTATTGCCCCTCTGCACAATGTACAGCACTTGCTTTTGTACAGGCGCACATTAGCCTTGGTGTGTGTGTGTGTGTGTGTGTGTGAGAGAGAGAGAGAGAGTTGTGGGTATGCGTGTTTGTGCATCAGAACGTTAATGTTTGGTGTGTGAGTGTGGTATTTTTATATTTTTTAGATATTTGTATGGCGTGTTTGTATCTGCATTTGTCTGTAGAAATATATGCATTTAGGTGTCTGTGCATCTGTAAGTGGACAAGTGTTAAAGTTGTTAAAGTGCACTTTTTTGTGTGTTATATTTCTGGTTTTGGGTACATATAAAAGTATAAACAATTTAATTGTGCGGGCTTTGTGTTAAGTCTGTGTCTAATGAATACGTGTGTGTATATGTGTGTGTGTGTGTGTGTGTGTATGTGCATACATGTGTGCAAGTATAATCACTTTAGATTACTTGTAGACTTTCACCATAGTGAAAGTGTGAATCTGTTTATATGTGGGTGAGTTTTTGTGTGTAAGTATATAATATGTGAGACTATATTTGGATGTGGATCTGTGCAGATATATGTACATGTGTATGTGAGGCTCTGTATGTACATGTGCATATGTGTTTGTGCGAAAGTGTGTTTGCATGTTTGTATATGTGTGTGTGTTTCTATCTGTGTGCAGGTCAGTGTATATGTGTGTGTTTGTGTTGGGGAATGTATATGGATGTGTGTTCCTGTATATGAGAATATATGTGCATGTATGTGAGTATATGTGTATATGTGCATGTGTGTGAGTATATGTGTATGTGTGCATGTATGTGAGTATGTGTGTATGTGCATGTATGTGAGTATGTGCATGTATGTGAGTATATGTGTATATGTGCATGTATGTGAGTATGTGTGTATATGTGCATGTATGTGAGTATGTGTGTATATGTGCATGTATGTGAGTATGTGTGTATATGTGCATGTATGTGAGTATGTGTGTATATGTGCATGTATGTGAGTATGTGTGTATGTGAGTTAGGCATTAGAATGAGGGGTAAGTGCACCATACAGGTAGGTGTGTTTGGCCCTGTAAGTAGACAAGACACTATGGGGCCCCAGTAATAGCTGCACAGACTCCCAGCTCAGCCATGGCCATACCTGGGAAGGAGGACTTCCAGAAGTGTGGGGCTTGGGACTGGTCTTTAGGACAATAAACTTGCCCGTTCCAGCCATTAGCCAGAGTCCATGACTGGTAGCCTTCCATTGAGATGTACGCTTCGTGTCTGGGCTCCCCAGAGCTAAAGGTGGACACCATATCCAAGTAGCCAGGGACATGCTGGTAGGGGTTGGTGTAGCCCTGGAAGTAAGACACCTCCTTGGCCCTGGAAGACACCTCATTGCTGGGGACACTGGTACTGGCCAAGCCAGACACGTCCATATATTTCTCCACTGGGAAGCCCCCTAGGGAGGCATGGCTGGAGGATTTCAGGGGGTTCTGTTGTAGCCCGACCCCATGCGACATGCGACAGCTGTAGTATCCGTTGCCGAAGTGGTATCCATAGCCAAGGGATGGGCCAGACGGGCCAGTCGAAGCGGGGCAAGTGGGACCTTCCTTGGTGGCCTCTGCCCGGGCTGAGCCGGAGCGATCTGGGGCAGAATAGGCCAATCCCGGCACCGTCCTGCTGGAGGGGCTCCCAAACACCGAGGGGCTGGAGAGGAAATTCCTGCACTGGTTACTGGAGGGTCCCTCTCCTCCTCCTCTCAAGCCTTCCATCTCCCACTGGGTGCGTTTGCTCAGAGCCTTGCACATTCCTCCCTTCACCCAGTGCTGGGCATGGCGCTAATTGTTATCCCTCCGAGCAGCTCCGATCATTGTGGGACGTTTATACAAACTGTGCTGCTCTGTTTGGGAGGGGGCCCTGCTGGGGGAGTCATTTTACAGATCTGTTTGCAGGAGCCAAGTGGCTCGCCATTGGCTGCCCTCTGTCACGTGACGTGAAAAAAAAGCGAAATTAAACCCACTCAGCAATCAACCCACTGCCCTTCTGTGGAAGGGGGGCTCATTCTACCTATTTTTCATTTTATTTCGTTTAAGCTCCATTTGCACGCAACCCCCACCCCCAATTCCAGGACCCCTACACACCAATGTATTAGATTGATTCAAGTTGCCAAGTGCACCTTGCTTGTCCCCCCACATTACCTGCCCTGATTGGCTTATTAGCTGCACCCAAAGGCGACAGAAGGAAGGTGCAGGAAAAGGTTATTCCTGTTTAACCCCTTCAGTCGAGAGAAATGTGCAACCCGGAGCCATGGATTCTTCTGCCTGAGGTTCCCCTGTGCCCGGATAATGAGCAGCGATCACTTCAAACTATTTCCTGGATATTCCAACACAGGCTAAAATATAGTCAAATGCGAAGGAAATGTGTAAATATATGGCAGGTAGGATCAGTCTGAGTCCAGCCGAACTCTTACTTTGGTACCGGAACTTTACAGCCCCTCAACCAGAAATTCCACTAATCATCTTGTGCTTTGAAACTCTGTTTCTTTGCAGTTGGTTGTACTTTGGTGCGTTAATAAATAATCTGGGGAATATTAGTAGTAATAATCTGCAAATGTGTTTTGTGAGGGGTCGTTTTGTCTGCGGCAATAAATCACTAATAGTTGTCTGCATTTCATTTTCATACAGCCTATCAACTATATATATGTATGAATCTATCTATCTATCTATCTATCTATCTATCTATCTATCTATCATCTATATCTCTATCTAGCTATATGTTTAAAGTATGAGGTTTGAACTGTCTAAAAAATAAACCAATGTTTTCTAAAAAATGTATATATAACTGTAAACCAGTCGGACACGCATATTATTTAGGCCTCCCCAGTGGCACATATACTTATTTATAAATCTATCTATCTACCATATATCTGTGTATCTATCTATCTATCTATCTATCTATCTATCTATCTATCTATCTATCTATCCATCTATCATCTATCTATCTATCTATCTATCTATCTATCTATCTATCTATCTACCATATTATATGTGTCTATCTATCTATCTATCTATCTATCTATCTATCATCTATCTATCTATCTATCTATCTATCTATCTATCTATCTATCTATCATCTATCTATCATCTATCTATCTATCTATCTATCTATCTATCTATCTATCTATCTATCATCTATCTATCTATGTCGCCATATGTATGAGTGTGTTGGTATGTCTGTAGCAATGTTTATGTACTTGCCAGTCTGTCCCTCTTTATACATATTTATTTTACAAATACCTTTGCCCACAGTCACAGTATGCCACTGTGCGCCTCCCACAATATATACATATAAGAATGCAAAATGTTCGTTGAAAGCAGGCTTTGCACACACACAAGTGCCCCCTGTGTATATCAGATCTCTCCGTGTACCCATCCGGCAATGCGCAGAGGATTCAGGATCCTGTAAGTATGAATTTCTCATGCGCACAAAGAGACTTTTAATGAATTTTTCAGATTTATTGAGTGAGATGTTCGATGCAGTCAGCGCTGGCTTGTTATTCAGCTTTGGGCTGCAAAGTTGAAATAAAATGCTATTTGTTCTTGTTCTGCCCCAACTAATATCCTGTTCAAAGATAAGATTTTTTAATAAACAGACTGTAGTCTAGGAGCCAATAGGATAGGCTGGGGGTAACTTGCCCTTTGCTAGCCGAAATTTATTTTGCTGGCATATTCCATATTTTGAATGAAACGTCACAAAAATAATGGAGTCTGTTATAGAAGCTAAATAAAAAGCTGATATTTGTAGAGGAAATATTATCCACGTTAGCCCCATTTTTCCCAGCATTTACAGAGCAGAAACATACTAAAAATTGTCAGCATCATTGTTTTCTTTTATACTCGACCTTTTTTTTTGAAGGAAGATCAGTTTAAACTGAATTCCAGCAGGTTGTGCGTCTAAAGAAGTATTGTATTCACTAACAGGAAATTGACAGGAATATCCCATCTGGACGAACCCAGAAGAATATTATAAAATCCAAATACTGTACCTACGATTGCATTTTGTACCCTCAGCTCCAATGGGGACGCCTAATAACTTCAAGGGGTTAAAAAGCTTTCTATTTCTCTACAAATAATGTCGCAAGTTTATATTTTCATTGTGCTTTGATTGTTGCATCTCGAAGTTAACTTTATGAATTTAACAAGGTAAAGCAAACTAATTCCATCATAACAAACGACTATACATTTCCTAGATTAGTTATAATATTTTATATATGAGCGTTCAGATTTGCAATACACACAGATTCTTACTGTGGTTAAATTGCTAAAAAAAATATTCCCTGAATATTAAAGTGCATCAAAATATTGTGGTGACATGTGGGGAATATATGATTACATTTTACAACAAATAATTAAAAAAAAAACTGGAATGGTTCTTTTAATTTCTGTACATTTCAAAAGTTAATTAACAAATCAACAAATCTGAGATATCCTTGTGTATTAGCAACAGGTTCCTGGCTCACCTTCTCTGCCCACATAGCAAACTGGTACAATACAGGTCGAATTAGAAATCTTTTAAGTTATTTTACATGTAACAAATTAATTTAAGTAATTTTCCTAGTGTCATTTCGTACGATCTAACACACAGGCGTTTAATAGAAAGACAAATGCAATTTGTAAGTCTTTTTGCACTGATTTATTTAACCCAAAGATGAGCAACTTTCACGCACTTTCACGCCAGATACATGTGTAACCCACGGTGCACACTCAAACACATAATATAAAATAGCATCACAAGTTATAATATACTCATACAATAAACGTACCTGGGAAATGGAATTAAAGGAGCCGCTCGTCGTCATTATGTGTGCCTGTGTAATTAAAAAAGTAAGTTAAAAGTTATATTTATTAAATCTGGAGTAATAAAATAAATATTAAAATAATCAGATGACTCTTCCTTTCATTTGTCTTCAACAGTGCGGCATGTGTATATAAATACAATCTGGCATTAATTATTAGAGAGCATCATTTCATTTCTAGTACCAGGAATGAAGCCATAACCATTAGTTCCCTTTAACCTTGTGAGTGGCAGGTCGAGAAAATCCAATAAAATTCTGGCTTCCCCCCCCCCCCCCTTTTTTTTGCACAGAAAAAAATCCACACTTTGCAATGGTTTCGATAAAGAAAAAGAAAACATACTGAAGTTTTGGTGACTGGCTGTATTAGCTGGTATTTTAAATAAATGCAGGTGCCTTGTTATATTAAATTAAGTATTAAATATTCCACATTTTTTGTGGTCAGTGTCTGAATTTTATTTGGAAAAAAAAGAAAAAAAAAACTATATACGCACATACTCACAAAAACACACGCAGATATGCACTTCCCATACACACCAGTGTAATGATAAGATAAATAACATATTAATTACTGTAATATTCTGAAGTGCATGGGATTATGTGGTTGAACGGTAGGTTTACCCAGGTATTATATACTGGCGCAACACCTCTAAGCCACCGCTAGATGGCTCCATGTGTTTTCAAAAGATAAAAAGAAGCCAGTTTGAGTATGTCCCCATAAATGACAGGGAGCCGCTTTGAGTGCAGGGCATTATGTAAAGTGGTGAGAAATGGATGTATAGAACATAAATAGTTCCAATCCGTGTGAGCCAGAGCCTTTTAGGACGGTCTTTTAACTGCATGTGATTCATAAGGTCAATTAAGCAGCACTTTGGCCTCTCCTTTCCCTAAGCCTTGGCTTTATGTGGCTCTGAGCAGAGTAAACAAGACATTATGCAGGCTCCTCTCATGAGTCAACAGCCAGGGACAAAAGGGCAGTGAGCATCCAGCCTGTTCCAGCCCAGACACACAAGTGCACACAACGTGTACATTACACTGGTGAGCAAACACACACTGAACTTATATTTCATAGCACTGAAGTGTATGAACTGCAAGACTATTGTATTTATTGTTTTCTCATTCTCTACCTTTTTTGAAAATAAGGAAATGCTACTGGACATGGTTCTCTAAGCTTTTTACTACCTGCAATAAAACTTGAGTTTTACAGCTACACCTTCCTACACCTGTACATGGGAATAAACATTCAGCTTGGGGCCCTCACTGTGCCTTTGAAGCCAACGAGCATTTGTCTCAGAACTCACATAAATGCACTTTTCAGACTTGTATAATAAGTAACTAAAGTGCCTTTCAACGTAAAAACGGTTGAATGTGGCTGTGAAATCAGGATTCCTTGGGATACAGAACTTGGGGTAATCTCTTTTGCCCCTGGAGCTGGGAGCTGCCATACTGCACAGCGAACACATAGTGCTCGATATGATATTTGTTCTGCTCTTTCCTCTCGTCCCTCCTTATTTCTCAGGGTTAGAAGACAGGTCTCAGCCAATAATTAAAGCAGTTACTATGTTTATAGTGACAATCAATTGCCCAATTACAAAGCGACGCTAACACCCCACCTGATTAAAAAAGAAAACAACCATTTTGTAATGTGACCAAATGTAACGCAAAATCAGAACCTGCGCTAATTACTGATGTGTATATAGCGACACAGTTCTGTATATGTATAAATACAGTGAGAAGAATGACGAATATCGCCCCTGCCATTTAATTCCTCATTATTATGTTCTAATTTGACCCGATTTCTATCGCATGACAAGTCTTTTGTGCCCTGTGTGAATAGCCAGTGATCCTGATTGATGGGCTGCTAATAAGCAATCACTTAATTCCAAGGTCTATAACAAGCCCACCAGTCACTAATCCCCTGTGGCCCTTGATACCCTTCTATCCTGTCCCCCCCCTCCCCCCCCCCCACACACACACACACACACACACACACACACACACACACACAGCCAAAGGGACAAGTGTAATCTTTAGCTCTATGGCTGCTAGCTATATTAGCTCTTTCTCCATTACATAGATGCCTTGTTAGTAGGAACTGGCAGAAACTTGACCCTGACCCTCCATCTGGCTGGTTTGGGATGATGGGATTTGTAGTCCTTCTCAGATCTGGCAATTTGTTAACATAATTAACATGATGTAAATGGAACCGTGGTACAGTACTCAGTTATGGGTACATATAGATACATTCACCAGCCTAAATCCTGATCCATTATAGAGGGGGTGCAGGCACCATAGTCAATATAGGACTGTCTGTACTCTCAGATATACATAACATTTGGATTTCCAAATGTTATGAAACCCCAAAGTCCCCATCCCCACCACTATGTTTAGTTACATACACAGCAGCTTCTCAACACACAGGGCATTTGCATTAGACTATAATTTATTATCTCTGAGTTTAGACACTTGAAAAGGGAAAAGGGACAAATACACAGCGTGCTACATGTTAGTGGTTCCCCAATGTCCCAGGATCAACCACCAAACGGCCTGTTTTGTTTAGTGGCTGCGCTGCAATGCCGGGATATAACAGAAGGGGGCGACAAACGACAGCAGTAAGATAGGGGTCTTCCTTCAAATCCTGTTTTAAAATCATAGAAAAAGAATTTGACTGAAATGACCTACTTTTTGTATAACAATATTGGCGCTGAACAATGTAAAAACGATTAACACCATAGTATTGTGTGTATGAGCTGACACTTAGAGATACCTGCAACAGATGCACACATTCCCGATATATGCAGCTGATTCTCCTGTGTTTGGCAAGAACTGGAATTAGAAAATTAATAATTGCTATTGGGTCTGTTGGTTAAAAGTGCAACCTCACTAATGGTACTAAAGAGAACAGTCATGTGTTTGTGTAAAGAAAACGCAGCAAATTAATTGCATTTATTTATACCCTATAACCTAATTAAAACGATCTTAATTCCTCTGATTAGTTCATTTCAGTTTAGAGGGTAATTTAAGTCAGGACTTGCTGTATTTAGTGTCGCAAAACACAAGGGTTAATAAATAACATTCACGGGTTTCCTCTCAAATGGTAACATAGGGCAAGGTGTCATTCTGTAACACAGAACCAGCGAAAGTAAATCAGATGTGATCACTAAACGGAGGTAAACAGGGAAATTGTGTGTATTTATGTGTTTGCGTGTGTGAGAATGTGGACAAGGACACACAGTCACCTTACTTATTACAAATGCTATTGTTTTTATTATTCAATTTTTATTTATTTTGAAAAATACTGATTTGGTATTTACATATTGTTTTTAAGTCTATTGATAAACTCATAACCAAATGCAAGTAACAGGCAATTTCGTTGCATTTTGTGTCTGAAAAGTATATGTATATAGTATAAATATAGTATAGTAGTATATATACATTTTTATAGATGTGTGTGTGCGTGTATACAAACAGCGGCCATATGACCAAGACCTTCAAGTCCCATGAAATTATTGTATTTCAGAATCTCATTTTGCTCTGTATATGGCAAATATAAGTAAAGTTGGGGCAGCAGGGAAGGAACTAAGGATGTTTATGTGTGTATATATTGTATATGTGATCTTAGTTGCAGCACATATCTTTAATAAATAAGAAAATAGAAAATAAAATGAATGGGGAGGGGGTATTATCACACTGCAAACTCTTGTTTTTGTCAATAAAAAGATCATTCTTTTCACAATATTTCTCAGAGGAAGAAAAAAAAAGCAGAGAGAAAGCAGCATCATTAGGAGCTAAAAGGCAACACAACAGAAATGAGAAGCCTAATGATGTCCCTAAATGAAGGGGGAAACGTTGCTCAGCTCATTTTATTAATCAGACTGTCAATTTCACCCCAGAGGCCGAGCCCCTGAGCGATTGGAGCTGAGCTGAGATGTAGCTGGAGGGGAGAGAGAGCGGCCAGTCCATTCGTTGTGTCTCTCCCTACCTGGCCCTATTTGTCTGCCAGGAATCCGCCTTCATTAGCCACTGACAGGAGCCTCTATTTATTTGCTTATAAAACTGTTACAATAAATGATTATTCAAACAGCGTCATTCAGACCTTAATGACGAGCCCCAGTTTTTGATGAATGACACTGCTGCCTGGGAGGATGTATGGGTCATTTTGACCAGTCATTCCATCGCTTTGGCATCCCACAATTTCTACGCAACGATCAAGGAAGGGGGAAAGAAAAAAAAATCCACCCTACAGATAATAGTGGGAGACAGTGCCAGGCTGAGAGTGAGCTGGTCCTGCTGCAAATCATCATCATCTCTATCTACAGCAGCAGCAGCAGCCTCTGCACTTTTTTTTCAGTTTTTTTTTTCTCTCTCTCTCTCTCCAAAGCTGAGATGATGGAAAGGATAAGAAAGGAGATGATTCTCATGGAGAGAGGCTTGCACAGCCCAGGATCAGGCAAGCGGCTTCCCACTGTCTCCGACCCAGCTGGGAATGCAGTGCTAGAGGCCCTGGAACATGCTCACCACGCCGGCCGCCTCAGCCCCAGGATCACCTCCTCCTCCCTGCATGGAGCCATAGGGGAGCACCACAGCAAGGGCAAGTTTGAGATCGAATCTCTCTTCGGCATCTCTCATTCAACGGAGGAAAGTAACGGCGATATCTCCGGGGCTGACAGGGGAAAGAAGCTCAGCCAGTATCCCGAAGTTTCCAAAGAAGCCGATATGAACAGTGATGTGGAGGTGGGCTGCGCAGGGCTGCGCTCCCCGGGCAGTATCAATGGCAACCAACTCAAGGAAAGCAGCAAAGGTAAGTTCCCTGCCCTGTATACTGGCCCGGCTGTAGCGCTGCCCGCCTGCAACTGAAGCAGCCACTTCCTGCCCGAACCCGACTCATATTGCTGCTCCTTCCTGTACCTCATTTACTATTATTCCTTAGCAGCGCAAAGAACCTGCAACTAGTTTCCCAGCCGTAACAAGGATGTTTTAATATTATTTTTTTTAAAAAATGCATTCTTTAAAAATCCACTCTATTCCCCTATAAAATACAGGAAATGACCAGTTTATAATATTTTCCAGTTTCCATAAAGGGAGTTATTACTGATCACTTGGGTGAATGTTAGTCGATAGCGTTAAAGGACCTTATAGACATCACAGGGGAATTGTTTACATTTATCTTGGAATGGAAAAAAAATGTCTACATTAAAAACATTGAAAATAAAAAGTTCAATTATCTTCTATAAATGACATTTGGTCGTTAATATATACATGGACAAACTATATATGAAATCTGTATTTGTTACATTAGCTGAGAAAAATACACCAACTAGCTAAAAATATCTATACACCTGATGATAGATAGATAGATGATAGAAAGATATATAGATAGATAAAAGTAAAAGCCAGATTTAGCCTTTAACGTTAAACAATTTATTTAGCGATTCAGAGAAAAATAATCGATGATATTGGAGCCATTGGATCAATAGCATTTGCAGTAGATTGTGAGAAAGAATCGAGCAGTTGTGTTTAGCACATGTTTACAACCTGGGTACAAAAACTTCAGGGCAAAGCTTTGTTATGGGGCAAATAAATATATAAAACAATATTTTACTATACTATACGGGCAGATATTATACAGAAATGACTGTATTATTGTGGGGATTTTATTATATAGTGACTTTGTGGAAGGCTTTGTATATCTATTTAATTGCATATCTACTGACCTAAGGACCAGCACAATATTTGGGTAGAAGATGCCAGTTTAGTGCCATGGGAATCCATGGGAAATGCTGTAACTGTAACAAGGGAGCCCAAAGCTGAATACACTGTATATTATATTGTGGGGATAATAAGAACAGTCCCTGGGGGATCCCTGTGCTTGGGGCACCCATGTATTTGTGCTGCTCACTGCAGCTGACACTTTCCCCCGGTTATGTGCGTTACAGACAGTGGATCATCCGTGGCCAGCACCACCGGCTCCTCAACGCCGTCCGGTATAGGCAGCCTGAATGGGCTCAATCCCGTCGGGAGTTCTAGTTCGGCGGCTGATCAGGTGCGCCGGTACCGAACAGCATTTACCCGGGAGCAGATTGGGCGCCTGGAGAAGGAATTCTACCGGGAGAATTACGTGTCCCGGCCCAGGAGATGCGAATTGGCCGCTGCCCTAAACCTCCCGGAGACCACCATCAAGGTAAGGGCACCCCCACCATAACCCACAGCCCACATCCACTGACTCGGCCACCAAATCCCTCCTTATACGAGATCCACAAAATACAACGAAAATGAAACACTAAAATCCATTAAACAGAAAAAAAGTCTGAAAGTGAATAGGCCGGTATGAAAGAGCTCATATCCCAGGGGTAGGGGAATAACAACCATTCAGACATGGTTCAATAAATATTGGAAAAACGTTGTACCCAAGGAAAATATACTTTAAATCTTATGAACAGTCACATTCAACCCACAAATTTTGATTTCTTGGTAAATCCGGGTTTTTGTGGATATTTATTCTAGTTTGCTCAGGCTGAACATAATGTAAATATTCACATAACTACAGGGGGCTGATAAATCAATATTACATTCTGATTAGTTTTTAACTCTCTTCGTCGATAATTTATTACGTTATTTATTTTAGTTAATCTGGAAATATTAAGCGGCCCTTTCCTAGATTCCTTCATGTCTACAGCCCAAACTATACTTCTGCAAGGAACTCCTGATATTAGTTATTTATATCAGGGTAATAATTTGCCCCCTTATGTCCTTACATCACTTGCAATTCGCAATTAATTCAGCGTTGAGTCCTGTTTGTAAACTGACGCCCAAGTAGATAATTGACAGATACATACATATTTATTATTGACCGTGGCACAACAGTTTAAATTATCTCCATGCAATGAGCACAGTAACAAAGGAAAAGTATTTTTCAATGCCAAATCACAAAAAAATTGCGCAAAATGCCATTTATGTTATTTTTTTAGCGTAGCGACTTCAGTAAAAACAATCTACGCCATACTGCTGGTTTGTAAACAGTGTGCACAGGGATGTATAGTTCAGACGCAAGGGCCATATAAGAACTGGATTTAAAACGTGTATTTCGTTAAGCAAATTGTGCTTTATCTCTGTTGATAAATCAGCATTTCGCACAGGTTTTGTTGTAATTTTAAAGCAAAGATGACTAAACGAAGGATCAATATGTCGATGCAGATTAAATGTCCTGTTATTGAATAGATAAGGTCCATTATATATAGAAAAGCTGGTGTGGAGGACAATAAATTGTGTTTTGTTTGATGGCAAATTAATGATCTTGTTATAAATCTGTAAATTGAAGCAACAGAGGCAAATTGGGCAAAGCATGTGTCCTGGGTGGTTCTAGGTCTGATAAGACTGAAACTGTTTGGGTCAGTATCTGATTGTGTCGGGGCCAGCAGGAGCTAAAGAGAATATAGGGAAGCGATTGGCTACTGCAGAACCTCTTGGAAAAATTAAATTGGAAGCATTTATAATTTTATTGCTCATCTGCCAAAAGTGATCATGGGTATGGAAATATTCCCCACCAAGAGGTTCTGGGGCAGTTGGTGCGGATTACTTCTTGATATCCGGATAAGTTAAAACAATATCCAGTAAAGGGAAAGTAAGGTGCATAAACAATGAAGTCCCCAGTATTGTATCTGCCATTCTCTATGTAAAGGGTATTCCCAGCAGCTGCAACTTCCAGCACCTCGAAAGCTTTGGGGTACTGGGGATGCTGGAAGTTGTAGTAAAGTGTTTCGGGTTGGAGCAGTAAGTGGGCACATGTGGAGCGGCTGTTGACCTGCCATTCTCTGCCCTAGGTCTGGTTCCAGAACCGGCGCATGAAGGACAAGAGGCAACGCCTGGCCATGTCTTGGCCTCACCCAGCAGATCCGAGCTTCTACACTTACATGATGACCCACGCTGCGGCCACCGGGAGTCTGCCTTACCCCTTTCACTCCCATGTACCCTTGCACTACTATCCCCACGTTGGGGTAACTGCGGCTGCGGCGGCTGCTGCAGCCTCTGGTGCTGCTGCTGCGGCCGCTTCCCCCTTTGCTACCTCCATCCGCCCTCTGGACACTTTCCGTGCCCTCTCCCACCCTTACTCCAGACCGGAACTTCTGTGCAGTTTTAGACACCCAGGTCTCTACCAATCCCCGGCTGGGATCAACAGCACCGCGGCAGCTGCAGCAGCTGCGGCGGCCGCAGCAGCTGCCTCAGCACCGGGCTCTTCTCCTTGCTCCTGCCTCAGTTGTCATAGCAACCAGACAGCTTCAGCCCTGGGCTCAGCCAGCAGGGGGTCGGATTTCACTTGCACTGCGGCCTCCCAAAGATCAGAAAGCAGCTTTCTCCCCTACTCAGCAGCAGTACTCAGCAAAACGTCAGTGTCCCCCCCGGATCAGAGAGAGGAGACCCCCCTGACAAGATAACTGAGCCCTAAAGGGCACCCCCTCCCTGCAAAGACCCATTCCATGCAGAGAGGACTGGACAGGTCATACCCAACCACCTGCCGACGAGTGGGACTTTTTCTACTGAACCCCCTAAACCCCGGTAATTGTATTTCTACATCCAACACAAAATCCTCTTCTACCAGCTGGGAAACAGGCCCTCACCCAACAGCCCCCGGCAAGGAAAGGACCAAGCCCAGTGCTAGTGAAAAGTGAATTTACAGTGCAAGACTTGGCACACTGTGCTTTCTTTTGGTTTACATGATGTTCAATCCATTGGTTTATTATGGTTTACTTGATATAAAATACATGTTGTATTTGCTTTGTATAGATTGCCTTATTCTGTAGGCCGAGGACCCTCTTTGCCTTCCCCATTCAGATCCACCTTTATCTCTTTTACTGTATCTGGAAATACTTGAATGCTGAGATGGGGGCTGCCTGGCAGCTAGAATGGCTGATCCCAGGCTGATGAATGATTTCCTGTGAATCCACCTCTGGGTACCAGCAATTCCCTCTCCCAGGCCAGGGATCCAGCAGGGACTTGGCTGAACTTTGAGAAGCGCAGCACAAACTAGCGATGTTATTGCCCTGTCAATTCTGATGCTAATAATGTGCAGATTATGACGAAAATTGCCAATCATGTTCTCTGATGGACCCTCCTTTGAATGTAGAATTGGAGGAAAGTTCCCCGCATAGAGACCTGCTGTCAGGTACTAACAACCCGCTCAGGGAAGTCATTAGGAGAGACAGATAAGCGGCTGCTCCATAAAACATTGTTGCCGGTGCCGGAGATGCGGCCTCTTTAGTGCTCCAGCTCCTACCTGCAGCCATTCGGCGGGAGAGAGCCCGGCTCTTAGCATCAGAATTGGCAATTTCATTCCTGTAGTTCGGGCACCCTGGGCAGACTTGCCTGCTTAAAGCTCATGTTCCACCAGTGTGTGCGGACCCTCATTAAATCAAAGCAGCACATTTCCATACAGCTCCCCGCAGAGTCGCATCTCTCTGCTTCTAATGAGATGCTCTGTACTGGGCCTGCCCTTCACTTCAATGGCCGATACGGGCCCACAGCATGCTCAGGCCTGTCTCATACTGTATCACCAACACACACCAACAAATATGCACATAAAAATAGTAGCACACACAATAAACTGGCATACACAATGATTATACTAAATATATATACACACCACACACTATGTTCATGTACACACACAAACACACTATATACACAGCAAGCTGTAAGCACACACAAACACACTCTCTCTCACACAAACACACTCGCTCTCACACCCACACACACACACAATCTCAGACAACACAAAACATATGCATTACCGTTGCGGACAGTGTACACACACACATAGACCCACGACAAACACACATATAAACACTGTATACAAATGCATATACATTTAGCCAAGCACCACTGTAGTCACAGCAACATACACCACATATGCTCACAATTATTAACAGCAAACATACGAATAGAAACAAGCATATACAGTGAGCCCACCAACACATCAGATCACAACTCACAAACACAGCACAAATAAAACAAATAAAACATCTCCCCCCAGCATATAAGTAAACAAGAAAACAGGTAAACACATACAGCTGCACAGATACATGGCATCTAGTTATTGCACTTATCTTTATGGGCAAATTGATGTAACTTTGTTACACTTTCAGTGCATTGTCTGTGTAATATATTTATATATATCAAGATCTCAAGGTGCGAGTTAACAAGACACTGGAAATTCTCTCACATAATGGCCAGAATGCCACTGAAAAGAATACACAACTATGCTGTAATATAAATAATTCCTAAAAATTCAATGCAGAGATGGTTGCCAATTGAGTTCTTATTTCTGCCTTGTTTCCAGTCCCAATGGTGTTCTGAAACTTGAAACTGGACCCTACAGTGGGGTTTCCTCCATACAAATACATTTAATTTCTTAACATTCCTGTGTTTTTTAGTGTACAAAAAGGATGATTCTGTTAAAATATATTTATTTTCTTAATATATGATTTATGGATGGCGAGTCTAGCACTGTTACCTATTTGCTTACAATTTATCTAGAGTATCTGATCCCATATTATGGGTGTGCGTTGTACATTTTTGGGCAATAATGTTTACATTTTTGAGCGTGGTTAGGTTACGGGCCAGGACACTGGTTAGCAAGAACGAACATTTTTATTTATGTTAGATCCTTTATAAATATATATATATCTGTACAAAGAAATCTGTAAAAT